>NC_090438.1:770424922-770730279 GCF_031143425.1 Pleurodeles waltl
GGGGGAGGAGAAGAATAGGCAAGTGTTAGAAATGGGGTTTTTGGTTGGCAGTCAGGTTACCCCCTGTCCAAGCAAGAACCCTCACTAGTCAGGGTAAGTCACACACAATCCAAAATGATCCTGTGCCCACCCTCTGGTAGCTTGGCACGAGCAGTCAGGCTTAACTAAGAAGGCAATGTGTAAAGTATTTGTGCAATAGATCATACAATAACACAATATAGCACCACAAAAATACACCACACTGTGTTTAGAAAAATATATAATATTTATCTGGATAATTGCAGGTCAAAACGAATAAAGATGCAATGTGAAATTGTAGAGACATCACTGAAAAGTGATATAAAGTGTCTTAAGTCTTTAAAAAGCAAACAAAGTCTCTTTCAAGCACAAAGTACCTGGTTTAAAGTGGAAAATCTCCGCAACGGGCCGCAGAAGAAGAGATATGTGGAAAAATGGTGTGTGCGTCGATTTCTCCCCAGCACACATGGACTTGCGTCGTTATTTTTCACGCGGGGAAGTCGGGTGTCGTTTTCTGGCACGCGGACAGTCTCTTTCTGTGGTTCGCGGGATTACCAGATGTCCCGGGGTCTGTGAGTGGAATCCTAGGCTTGTTTTCTGGCTGCGCGTCGTTACGGTGGGCTCTGCGTGGAATCTTTTCCCTCACGGCAGGCGTCGCGTCGATTTCCTTTCTGGAGTCGGGCAGCGTTTGTCCAGGCGAGGCCGTGCGTCGAAGTTCCGGTCGCACCGCAGGCGTCGCGTCGAGCGGCGTCTTTCCGGATCGGTGTGCAGTGAATTTTTCACCGCGGAGCAAGCTGTGCGTCGAATTTTTAGGCGCACAAGGCGTCCAAATGAAAAAGAGAAGTCTTTTTGGTCCTGAGACTTCAGGGAACAGGAGGCAAGCTCTATCCAAGCCCTTGGAGAGCACTTTAGCAGCAAGGCAAGAGTTCAGCAAGGCAGCAGGGCAACTGCAAGGCAGCAGTCCTTTGTAGAAAGCAGTCAGGTGAGTCCTTTAGGTAGCCAGGCAGTTCTTCTTTGCAGGATGCAGGTTCTGGTTCAGGTTTCTTCTCCAGCAAGTGTCTGATGAGGTAGGGCAGAGGCCCTGTTTTATACCCAAATGTGCCTTTGAAGTGGGGGAGACTTCAAAGAGTGGCTAAGAAGTGCACCAGGTCCCCTTTCAGTTCAATCCTGTCTGCCAGGGTCCCAGTAGGGGGTGTGGCAGTCCTTTGTGTGAGAGCAGGCCCTCCACCCTCCCAGCCCAGGAAGACCCATTCAAAATGCAGATGTATGCAAGTGAGGCTGAGTACCCTGTGTTTGGGGTGTGTCTGAGTGAATGCACAAGGAGCTGTCAACTAAGCCCAGCCAGACGTGGATTGTAAGGTACAGAAAGATTTAAGTGCAAAGAAATGCTCACTTTTAAAAGTGGCATTTCTAGAATAGTAATATTAAATCCAACTTCACCAGTCAGCAGGATTTGGTATTACCATTCTGGCCATACTAAATATGACCTTCATACTCCTTTCAGATCAGCAGCTACCACTTCAGTACTGTATGAGGGCAGCCCCAATGTTAGCCTATGAAGGGAGCAGGCCTCACAGTACTGCAAAAACGAATTTAGGAGTTTTACACTACCAGGACATGTAAACTACACAGGTACATGTCCTGCCTTTCACCCACACAGCACCCTGTTCTAGGGGTTACCTAAGGCACACATTAGAGGTGACTTATATGTGGAGAAAGGGGAGGTTTAGGCTTGGCAAGTACTTTTAAATGCCAAGCGGAGGTGACAGTGAAACTGCACACACAGGCCTTGCAATGGCAACGCCTGAGACAAGGTAAAGGGGCTACTTAAGTGGGTGGCACAACCAGTGCTGCAGGCCCACTAGTAGCATTTAATCTACAGGCCCTAGGCACATATAGTGCACATTACTAGGGACTTATAAGTAAATTAAATAGTCCAATCAGGTATCATCCAAGGTTACCATGTTTAAAGGGAGAGAGCATATGCACTTTAGCACTGGTTAGCAGTGATAAAGTGTGCAGAATCTAAAAGCCAGCAAAAACAGTGTCCAAAAAGTGGAGGGAGGCAGGCAAAAAGTTAGGGGTGACCACCCTAAGGCTGTCAGGTCTAACAGCGAGCCCTAAAAATGGTGAGACAGGAAATCAGGACCCACTCCCTGGAGGAGGCAAAGCAAATTTGGAAGGCATCCCAGGACCGGATTTATGACTGGGGGTATAAGAACAACAAGCTCCAGTACAGCTGGTAACCAGACCAATGATGGGCCTGGTGATCCCCAAGATAATAGATGGCTCCAGGAAGGCACATAAGGCCCCCCAAGACATAGCTGCTATATTTGCACAATATTATGCCGCCCTATACACTGAGGCACCCAAGCCCACCTTCGAACAGCAGATGCCACTGTTAAATGAAATAGACGTGCCGACTCTCTTAACCTCCGTCAGTAACAGTCTTGATGACCCCATAACCCTAGTGGAAATCAGGAAAGCCATCACAAAACTGAAACCAGTCAAGACCCCTGACTCAGACGGGTACCCAGTAGAATACTACTCTAAATTCTGATACCTACTATTGCCTCAGCTCCATGGTCTCTATACAGAGGCCCTGGAGAAGGGCACCTTCCCTTATGATTTGGACTAGGCCACTCTAGTGGTTTTGCCTAAGACCCGGCCCCCTTCTAAGTTTTTTGTGGACCAATATCGCTAATTGATATTGAAATAAAAATATGCGCCATTATACTGGCTACTCGTCTAAAGACAGTTCTACGCCACCTGATCCATCCCGATCAATTCGGCTTCATGCTTCTACTTTTTTTATGAGTCCTGATGAAGACCCGCATTCACGGCTAGAATTGGCCCTTTTCCTTTCACCGAGTTGAAACGTCGACAATCATATTGAGCCTGGATTGGTTTATGAGACCACCAAAGGGCAATTGTGATTAGGACACTTTACTCTTAGGGAATGTGACACATATTCTGTTTAGTGTAGAATGGTCAACTGACAGGCTCCTGTGTACACAGTCTTTGTATAGCATTTAAGGTTGATTTCTTAATTTTTTCCTTCTCTTTTCTTTATTCACGAGCACTTTTCTCGTACATGTCCTTTATCCTTTTTGTCATCTTTTGGCATGGGGCAACGATATTTTAAACTGTGATTCATAAGATTGTATGATGATATAATGATACAATTTCATATTTATATATGAATTGGTCTATGGACATTTTTGAGATAATTAATGCTGTTTTGTGCTGCATGTATATGATGTAATTTACATAATAGCTGATTTTTCTGGCTTTAAAATTGAAGGGAGGGGCACAAGACAGGGCTGTCCCCTGTCTCCTCTCCTTTTTGGCCTAGCCATAGAACCATTTGCACAAATGACTCGCTGAGGTGCTTCCCTAGAAGGCTGGCAATGAGCGGGAGGGGAGGAGGTCCGCATCGCACTCTACGCCGATGATGTCCTGCTCTACCTGTCAGGGCCAGAAGCAAGCGGACCCAGGTGTCTCCAACTGCTGAACATCTTTGAAAAGGCCTCTGGCCTCTAGATGAAATATAAGAAATCGCTCCTGGTCCTACTCTCGGAATCCCGAGACCCGTTTGACTGGTAAACGAACATTCCTAGTAAAGTGATGGATCCCAAAATAACACAGCAAGGAATTCCTGTCTCTGGGAACTTTAACTATACCTAATATATAATATATTAATCTACAAATATATGTATATATATATTTATATATATATATATATATCAGCACAAAACAGTAGTGACAGTGCGCTTCGCTGGTGCACAGGACAGCATGACGACCAACACGCCTAAAATCACAACAGTGAGATCCACCTAAAAAGAAAACCAGCGGCACTCCCAGCATGTGTGCTTCAAATTACTTTATTCACCATATATCTTACAAGGACGTTATGGTTAGGAAATAGAACTATAGAAACCATAGACGTTCATTTAAAAGACCAAAGGTTACAGGGACGTTATTGTTAGGCTCACATGTTACATATGATATATATTTATGGATATATATATTCACTGAAAAAAAAAATTTTACAGGGATGTTATAGTTAGGCTCACTTTTTAAACATACCAAACCATAGATATTATCAAGTAACTATAACTTGTGCCCTAAAGTAACTATAACTAGCGCCCGCGCCATGCACAGTTTTTTCCAATTTTTTTTTACTGCAAATATTTCACTGATATTATCAAGGATGTTCTCAAAGTCGTCCTGGGTGGCGTAATTTGTGGGGTAATTAGCAGTGCATGGCACGGGCGCAAGTTATAGTTACCTTAAGGCATGAGTTATAGTTACTTGAGATAACTCTAACTATAACTGGTGAATTTCTATGGTCTGGTTTGTTTAAAACGTGAGCCAACTATAACGCCCTTGTAACCTTTGGTTTTTAAATGAATTTCTATGTTTAAAAAAAATTCTATTTCCTTACTATAACGTCCCTGTTACCTTTGTTTTTTTCAGTGAATTTCTACAGATTTGTTTAACATATTGGGGGGTCATTACGACCGTGCTGAAGACCGCCAGTGCAGGTGATTTTCTGCTCAGCGAATTATGACTGCTGGCAGCCCTCTGTCTTTTTTCGGATGGAGAGCCGCCAGCAGCCATACTGGCGGTCGGCTGGGAAGTGGAGGTTGCTCCACCTCCACCGCCACATCATCAGAACACCGCCCACCGAATCACGTTCCGTGATTCGGCGTGGCGGTGTTCTGGTGACGGGGTGCTGGTGGCGGAGCAACCCCCATGGATCCCGTCCCCTCCCAGAAGATCAACGGACAAGGTAAGTTGATCGTCCATTAGGGGAGGGGGTGGTGGGGTGTTGTGTGTTGTGTGCGTGCATGGGGGTGTGCGTGTGAGTATTGTAGAGGGGGTGTGTGAGTGTGTGTATGCATGCGGGGTGTGTTGTGTGTTTGAAAATGTGTGCGTCTCTGTCTGTTTGTATGTCTATGTATGTGTGCGTGTATGACTGTGTGTGTGTCTGTTGGTATGTTTGTTGGTATGTGTGCAGGTATGTGTATTGGTGGAGACTGTATGCGTGTAGGGTGGGGGTATGTTCACATCATGTTAAGAGAAGTCTCCCTGAGCTCTGCTTAGCTTCAATTCTCTACAGCTGCTCTAACAGGAAAATTTCTCTCAGATATTCAGAACTTCCAGTGAACAGGATATCCCAGCAAACTAAAAAAGGACTTTTCAGAATTTATGACAATTATGGGAGAAAAAGACCTCATATTGATGACCCCCACAAGAAGTGCATATACTGCCTACGTCCAGACCATAAGGTGAGAGATTGCAAAATTTGTCGCACCTTCAGTCAAAAACCCTGAAAGACAGAGAGGGTAGACTTTTGTTATGGCTACAAAAGCAAAAAGTTTTGGAATGCCCTTCTGAAGGGACTGAGGCCCCCTCACAGATTCCTCAATCTCTTAAAAGGCCTAAAAGTAAAGGGACTTTCTGCAGAACCGCCTAAAAGTATTTAAAAAATCTTAACACCTTTCTTTGGAACAACAAAAAAGTTATGCCTCATCATCTTCAGAAACCCAGTCAAAAGCATTAAAAAAGGTTCACTCAGAACCTAGAATGCCATTAGTGGAAAAAAACACCTCCAAAAAGTGCTTCTCTGTCTTTCACCAGCGTAAAAAACAAAAAGATATGCCCTGCAGACTGACAAAAAAGGCTCGTTGAATGACGAAACTATCGATGACCATGTCTACAATAACAACAACAACAGCAGCAACAATCACATTGACGTTCACCACAGCAGTGTCCCCTATGACAGTCATGTCATCGTCACCTTCATTGATGATCATAACAGCAAAAATCTATGAAAAGACACCGTCTATGGCTATTCAGCCAACAGCTATGCATGTGTCAACAAGGAAATCTTCAACGAGGGACAAGCCAGCTAAGAGTACCTTGACATCAGACCCGTTGACGAGACACACATCAAAGACAACTCAGAGGGAGCTGTCGATGACGCAACTGTCGAGGATGGACACAGTGACGAGAGAATCGGCGGCGACCTAAGTAAAGTATTACCGTATCCTCCTCAACACCTATTAGATGACGATGATGACGTATATATTTTCAAGATGAAGGAATGTTTGGAGTGGCAAACAGTGCGTCACAACGTCAAATGTCAAGACCTGGATGATGATGATGATGTTGATGATCAATATCAGGACAACTATTATTCAGCAAAAGTCCAATCAGATCTGTTGTATTCCGCACATGGTGATAGAGACACCTCTGTCCCTATGCCAAGGTCATTGGTGGCAGACCTCCAAAACATGTTGCATGACTACTATGGAAGATTTCCACCCTCAGTACCAACAACCCAGATCCCACAGCAGTATAACCTGCAAGCAGGACTGCGGACCCCTATCCATAGCCATTCAGGGACACCACTCAGACCGGATGCAAACATCCCTTTTGGCCAACCACCTCAGGATAACCCTCAGTCCACAGATAAAGAAAGGGAAGAGGGAGAAATACAAGAGACCACACCTAGTGAGTGGGACGAATACCTGATGCCTACGCCATCACCACCGTTTGCAGGACCAGTGGATCCCCTCCCCCCCCCCAGAGGACATAGGGGGGGGTTCCTTAATTTAATGAACAGAGCAGCTAAAAGTTTCAAACTGACCATTCTCTCTCGGGAAATAGATTGTTACCTATATGACTTTAAGGAACCATAAAAAAAGTCAGTTAGAGCCATACCTATAGTAGACTTTATATGGAAAGAAGGATTGAAAGCAGTGAAAAACCCAGTTACAATACTGTAGTAGTCCCAACAGTACAGACACTCAGTAGAGGCAGCTTGGGTTATTAAGGTAAGTATTTATTTGTTATTTCAAATAAAGGATGTATAGGATTAGGTAAAGTGGTTTAGAGACTATTGCTTCTTTGGGTGGTGAGCTTCGGCTTCCTAGCGTGCTTCTCTTCCTCTTTTCCTTTTAGGTGGCGATTTGGATCTTCCTCATGATCCCGGGTAGCATATAGGGGAAAAAAGGATAAATACCGATGGTGAGTGGAATGAAGGCCGTTACATACGTCCTTTTACTTAGCTGCAATACTGGGGAATGGGTTCAGGAAGGGGAGTGCCAGTGAGGACTGTGGGCTGTGACTCTATTGCCTTATCTCCTAACCGTACTTATTTTTGGTGCTCGTTATGTGCCCCCCCTTTTTTGGTGCCCTCTGACTCCCTCCCTGTCCTCCCCTCACCCCGTCTCCCTCCCTTCCCCAGCTTGTCTCTCTTTAAGGTGCCCCTCTGGTTGTCCACAAGGACCGTACCTTCCAGAGCCACGACCCTCCGGGGCCGTGGCTAGCTCTGTGGAGGTCCTCTCGTTGGTCTCCGGTCCCGCTGTCGTCTGGTCTGGTCCCCGTGGGCTCCGGCACCACTCTGGCGTCGTCTCCACAAGTTCCCGGCCAGTGGGACTGCCCTCCGTCCTCGGGGTTGCCTTCCGGATTGTGTGGCTGTCCTCTCCGACCGCCGCCGCCGCCGCCGCCCTTCTCCTCACTCGCCGTTCCTGCGTCCTTGCTCGTCGCTCCTCCGTCCTCGCTCGCCGCTCCTCCGTCCTCGCTCGCCGCTCTCCCGTCCTCGCTCGCCGCTCCTCCGTCCTCGCTCGCCGCTCTCTCCGCCTTCTGGGGAATCCCTGGCCTTTGGCCTCCCGCTGGCCAATCCGCTGTGCCCTCGTCATCGGAGGTTGTCGAGGCAACCTCGAAATGCCGGCCTCGCCGTGAAAGCGTTCCCATGGCAACATGGGAACGCGAAAACAACTCTTGTCCTGCTGGTGCCTCGCTTACGATCGGGCTGACCCGGTCACACACCCTTCCCCAAGAGCTGTCCTGCTCTAGGACAGTGGCAGACAGAGGAAACCGAGACAGATAATCCGCGGGGGCCTGGCGAGATCCGGGCACGTGGCGTACCTGAAAAGAGAAGGGTTGGAGTTCAAGGAACCAGCGGAGTATCCTGGAGTTCGAGTCCTTATGTGCAGCTAACCACGTAAGGGGAGCGTGATCCGTGAATAATATAAAAGGTCGGCCCAGGAGGTAGTATTGTAGACAGTCTATGGCCCATTTGATAGCCAAACATTCCCTCTCAATAATTGGGTAATTGCGCTCCCGAGGAAATAACTTCCTGCTGATGTAGACTACGGGGTGGTCAAGCCCTTCTGCATCAGGTTGCGTTAGAACCCCTCCAAGCCCAACATCCGAGGCATCGGTGTAAAGGTGGAAGGGTTTTGTAAAATCCGGACAGCGCAGGATGGGGTTGGAGGTTAAGGAGTCCCTTAGTCGTTCAAAACTCGCATTTTGCGTCTCCGAAAAAGGCAAAAGCCGATTGGGATGGTGTTTAGCGAGGAGGTCCGTAAGGGGGGCTGCTATGGAGGAATAATGCGGAATGAAACGTCGATAATAGCCCACTAATCCTAAAAATGAACGTAAATCCTTTTTAGTGTGTGGAAGAGGGGCATGCAAGATAGCCTCCACTTTTGGGTTTTGAGGTTGTAGGGTACCCTGATTAATCCGATAACCCAGGTAGGAGATGTCTGTCTTACCTATGATACACTTCTTGGGATTGGCTGTTAAGCCGGCTGATTTGAGGGCGTGGAATATCTTCTGTATGTGTACCAAATGTTCTTCCCATGATTCGCTAAAAACGACTACATCGTCTAGGTATGCGGCAGAGAATGTAGGAAAGGGTTTTAAAATCCTATCCATCAACCTCTGAAAGGTTGCGGGTGCCCCGTGAAGCCCAAAAGGTAGTACGGTGAACTGATACAACCCTGACTGGGTGGAAAAGGCTGTTTTCTCCTTATCCTGAGCGGCTAGGGGAATCTGCCAGTATCCTTTTGTTAAGTCGATAGTGGACATGTATTTTGCTCTTCCTAGTTTTTCGAGAACGTCGTCTACTCTCGGGATGGGGTAAGTGTCAAAGAGGGAGCTTGCGTTAAGTTTGCGGAAATCGATACAAAACCTGACACTACCGTCAGGTTTTGGTACTAGGACCACCGGTGAACACCAGGGACTATTGGAGGGTTCGATGACTCCTAAGGATAACATCTTTTTGATTTCTTCCTCAATTATTTGTTTTCTAGCTTCTGGAATGCGATATGGACGCTCTCTAGTGATTGTATCGGGATTTGTTCGTATGTTGTGGTGGATTAGGGAAGTTTTTCCTGGCTTCTCTGAAAACAGCGGTTTCCACTGTTTCAATATTGTACGTGCTTGTTGTTTTTGCCCCTCAGATAAAGTATCGTTCACCGAGGGTAAAATAACCTCCGTGGATGGGGTGGTGGGGTAGAACTCGATATCTAGTGTCTTCTTGGGGCACATGAAGTGACCCATTTCTATGGTTTGGTTAGGCTGTTCGGGTGTTTCCCATTTTTTTAGCAAGTTTACATGGTATATTTGTGTTTTTCTCGGATGGGAGGATATTTCAATAAGGTAGGTGACGGGGGAAACTGCCTTGATAATGCGATATGGTCCTTGCCATTTGGCGAGGAGTTTGTGTTCGGAGGTGGGCCTCATTATTAGGACCTGGTCTTCGGGTTGGAAAACCCGTAGTTTGCTTCCTTTGTCATATTGGAGTTTCTGAGTTCGTTGGGCCTCTTCCATGTTTGCATGCACGTCAGCCCATAAGCTGTGTAGGTGTTTTCTCAATTTTTTTGCATATTCTAATAACGGAGTCCCCCCTTCCTCCGCCTCAGCCTCCCAGGCTTCTACCGCCATGTCTAGTAGGGAGCGAGGTTGGCGTCCAAACACCAACTCAAATGGGCTATGCCCCGTGGATGCTTGTTCGTGGGTTCGTAGGGCGTACAGAACTAGTGGCAACTTTTGATCCCAATCTTTCCCTGTCTCATTGATAATCTTTCTAAGTAGCGTTTTAATGGTTCGGTTATATCGTTCTACCAGTCCGTCTGTTTGAGGATGGTAAACGGATGTTCTGATCTGAGCTATCCCCAACTTTTTGCACACTTGTTTCATTAGGGTGGACATAGAAGGGGTACCCTGGTCTGTAAGAATGTCATGGGGAAACCCAAGTCGAGCAAAGACATTAATCATGGCTTGGGCGACTGTCTTGGTCGTCATACTCGTCAGGGGAATAGCCTCTGGGTATCGTGTGGCATAGTCCACAATGACCAGGATGTAGGTGTGTCCTTTTGATGAAGGAATTAAGGGCCCGACCAAGTCCATCCCTATTCTTTTAAAGGGAATATCTATAATGGGAAGGGGTAAAAGAGGTGCCTTCCTAGGCCTACCAGGTTCGGTTAACTGACATCAGGGACATTGGGCGCAATACCTTCGTATGTGGGCGTATACCCCAGGCCAGTAAAATTTCCTGAGCAAATATTCTTCGGTTTTTTCTCTCCCCAAGTGTCCTCCCCCTGGGTGATTATGTGCTAGTGCAAGAACATGATCCCGATAGTCGGTAGGTACTAGAAGTTGGTGTTTACGTATACCCAACCGTGTGGTAGTTACTCGATACAATAAGTTTTTTTGTACTACAAAGTAGGGACCCACCTCCTCGGTCTCTTCTGGTACGGCTGACCTCCAAGCGTGGGTAAGGGAGGGGTCCTCTCTCTGTTGTTGAATAAAACTACTAGGGGCTTCTTGAAGTTCTGCCACTATTTCTCCGCAAGATTTTTCACCTGCAGTCTTCCGATATTCCTCTCTCTCATGTCGTTTTTCCTTTCATGACAATTTTCTACGATCAGCTGGACACTCTATACCACTCTCTGCAAAAGGAGCCTCTCTCCACCAATCTTTGACTACCTTGTTATCTCTGACGTGGTCCAACAACTCTTGGAAGTGGATATAGTCTGTCCCAATGATACACTCCTCAATTAATTGGGGCATTATTCCTACGGGTAGGAAATCCTGATAGGGTCCCCACACGATTGGAAGCATTTTTATAGGATACTGGGCCTTGTCTCCGTGTATACAACATATCGTTACCCATTGTTTCTCTTCTGCGTCGTCATGCGTCACGTCTTTTCTGATTACCGATTGGCTACAGCCAGAATCCACCAGGGCATACACCCTTTTCCCATTAACGGTTATCATTAGTTTAAATTTGAGAGCACCCTTTCCTGTACATAGTACCCTCCGTCTTGTCATTCCTATCTCCATTGGTTCCCCGGTATCCTGTTTTTGCGGACACATACGTGCGATGTGTCCCCATTCGCCACAATTATAACATTGGGGTCCCATTGTAGGTGGGCCTTCCGGAAATCTTCGTGGTACTAGGTGGTCGGGTGGACTTTTTAACAAGGTCTTTGGGTTCGGAAGGACCGGTTTAAGGATGTTTCGTGTCGGAGGGTTCCTAACATCGGTAGACCGATGAAAAGCACAGGCGAGATCAATGGCCGTCTCAGTGTCCACTTTTGGGTGTTGCCTGATCCAGTGTTTTGTAGACTGTGGCAGACCGTCTAGGTATTGCTCTAGTATGATGGTCTTGAGAACCTCCTCCCGACTATTTCCTACGTGGCCTAACCACTTCAATGCCAAATCCTTTACTCGAAAATAAAAGGTTCTAGGATCTTCATTGACTCCCCATTTGATTTTACGAAATTTAACTCGGTAATATTCTGCATCGTGGCCCACCCTTTCCAGTATACTAGTTTTTATGTCTTGATAAGGGGTATCACCACCCGGGTTGGCGGCTTGATACGCTGATTGTAGGATACCTGTGAGCAAGGGAGCAACGTACTGTCCCCACTTATCTTCCGGCCACAGGGCGGAGGAAGCCACTCTTTCAAAATTGGTAAAAAAGGACGCTGGATCCTCTCCCTCCTGATATTTCTGTAGTACCGAACTAGGTACGTTCGGATGTACCTTACTCGCGGCAATAGTCTCAGTTAGTTTTTTCATCGCGCTTTCATGGACTAGCTGATTATTAGCCAGTATGGTCGCCTGACTCTTCAGAGCAGATTGCAGAGCCTCCCGATCCTCTTTAGCTTCTCGCTGTTGGGCTTCCCATACCAGCTGCAAGTGTCTTTGCCCCTCCGCTAGCTGCTTGACCATGGTCTCTAAGGACGGGCTTTCACTCATTGTGTATACTGTTTGGACTGCCAAGAGGAGGGGTTTAAAAATCCCACTTCTGACACCACTGTAGTAGTCCCAACAGTACAGACACTCAGTAGAGGCAGCTTGGGTTATTAAGGTAAGTATTTATTTGTTATTTCAAATAAAGGATGTATAGGATTAGGTAAAGTGGTTTAGAGACTATTGCTTCTTTGGGTGGTGAGCTTCGTCTTCCTAGCGTGCTTCTCTTCCTCTTTTCCTTTTAGGTGGCGATTTGGATCTTCCTCATGATCCCGGGTAGCATATAGGGGAAAAAAGGATAAATACCGATGGTGAGTGGAATGAAGGCCGTTACATACGTCCTTTTACTTAGCTGCAATACTGGGGAATGGGTTCAGGAAGGGGAGTGCCAGTGAGGACTGTGGGCTGTGACTCTATTGCCTTATCTCCTAACCGTACTTATTTTTGGTGCTCGTTATGTGCCCCCCCTTTTTTGGTGCCCTCTGACTCCCTCCCTGTCCTCCCCTCACCCCGTCTCCCTCCCTTCCCCAGCTTGTCTCTCTTTAAGGTGCCCCTCTGGTTGTCCACAAGGACCGTACCTTCCAGAGCCACGACCCTCCGGGGCCGTGGCTAGCTCTGTGGAGGTCCTCTCGTTGGTCTCCGGTCCCGCTGTCGTCTGGTCTGGTCCCCGTGGGCTCCGGCACCACTCTGGCGTCGTCTCCACAAGTTCCCGGCCAGTGGGACTGCCCTCCGTCCTCGGGGTTGCCTTCCGGATTGTGTGGCTGTCCTCTCCGACCGCCGCCGCCGCCGCCGCCCTTCTCCTCACTCGCCGTTCCTGCGTCCTTGCTCGTCGCTCCTCCGTCCTCGCTCGCCGCTCCTCCGTCCTCGCTCGCCGCTCTCCCGTCCTCGCTCGCCGCTCCTCCGTCCTCGCTCGCCGCTCTCCCGTCCTCGCTCGCAGCTCCTCCGTCCTCGCTCGCCGCTCTCTCCGCCTTCTGGGGAATCCCTGGCCTTTGGCCTCCCGCTGGCCAATCCGCTGTGCCCTCGTCATCGGAGGTTGTCGAGGCAACCTCGAAATGCCGGCCTCGCCGTGAAAGCGTTCCCATGGCAACATGGGAACGCGAAAACAACTCTTGTCCTGCTGGTGCCTCGCTTACGATCGGGCTGACCCGGTCACAAATACCTTCTCAAATCCCACATTTGGAGAAAAAATAAAAAGCCCTGGAAGATTCTTCAATTTGTTTAATTGGGCAGGCAAAGCCGGATTCTGTGGTATCTCAAGAGGCACAACGCCGCTCAAATAATCCTTCAACACCAATATCCTCCCCGCCAGATAGAGAGGGACGCCGTCTGGACAACATTGCAAAAATGTTCTTGTCCGTTGCAGCAGTAACAGTCAAAGCTGCTAATTCTTTAGCCATTCTAGACTGATATGATTGGCAAATGTGGTCAGACATATCCTCATACATTGACCTCCTGCCTGAGGACACTAAACTGGAGGCAAAAAAGGTGTTACAAGAGGGAGAACAGATCGCAGTCGAAGTGATTGATTGCGCAATCGGGGGCAGCAGTATTGCACAGCAGGGCTGGCTGGAATCTACCTCTTTTAGGCCAGAGGCACAGAGCAAAATACTTGATATGGCATATGAGGGGAATGCCTCTCTGGCAAGCATGTAGATGATATGTTACAATCTTTCAAGGCGGACACAGACACGGCCAAATCTCTAGGTACACTGCAATACAGAAGACAGCCCTCGGGGGGGCTAGAAGCAGGGGAACTAACTCCTTTAGTGGTGGATTCCAATCATACAGACAATATCAACCTGCCCAAACAGGGTTTAGACAGCAGTACGGACACCACCAACAGTAATACAGGTTACCACCTACAGCTGCCTACATGCATCCCACAAGAGGAAGATCCTCAACCTGTGGCCGAGACACAGGCAGACACAGGCAGAAAACAATGACCACGCATTCATACCAGCTACCAGTCCCACCTGTGTATCAAAGATTGGAGGCCGCATAACTTACCACATCCTTCAGTGGTCAAGGATAACATCAGACAAGTTGGTACTTGGGACCACGGCCTCCACGCTTGAAACAGCTCCTCAAGGAAATATATTTCATGATATACAAGGGAGCAATAGAAGTCATTCCAACACTGTAGAGAGACCAGGGGTTCTATTCCCGCTTTTTTCTAGTGAAAAAGCCTTCAGGGGATTGGCGTCCCATACTGGATTTGAAGGCCTTAAACAAGTTCCTGAAAAAACAAATGTTTCGTATGGTAACGCTCAGGACATTCTACGCCTCCTAAACACAGGGGATCACATGACATCTCTAGACCTCCGAGATGCATATTTCCATATCCCAATACATCAAAATCATTGGTAGGTTCTCAGGTTCAGGTTAGCTAGTATGCATCTACAGTTTCAAGTCCTCCAATTCGGATTAAAATCGGCCTCCAGAATTTTTACCAAGGTGCTGGCCCCAGTAGCGGCTCATCTATAACTAGGAACACACATCTTTCCATATTTGGAAGACTGACTCATAAAGGCAACAAGAAATCAAATGGTAAAACACACATCCACTTGCTTCCACTTGTCAAAACTCTGGGTCTTACCGTCAACTATCACAAATCACATTTCCATCCCAGAAGCGCTGCTAGATATTGCCCAAAACAAGGCATTTCCATCCCAAGAGAGACAGCAAAAAATTTCCAAAATGGCTCAAAAGCTATCAGCAAAAAAGTTTCAGTTATAAATTACAAATCATTCATGGGAATGATTTCCTTCATGTATTCCACTGATTTCAAATTACAGACTGCATATGCGATGTCTACAGGTACAATTAGACACTCAGTGGCTCCAAGTGGATGGCTCAGACGATCAAATTCGGGTCACATCAGGAATGAAAAATGCCATGTCTTGGTGGAAAAAGCAATCAAACTTATCCAAAGGCCTTTCATTTCTACAAGTGCTCAGCTATATAATAATGACAAATGCCTCGCTCTAAGGTTGGGGTGCCCACCTTCAGGATCTACAGATAAGTGGCAACTGGACACAAAAAGACAAACAGCTTCACATAAATCAACTTGTGCTGAAAGCAATAGATCTGGCACTGAAGGCTTTCTTACCAAAAATCCAAAACTCAAAAATTCTCATCAAAACGGACAACACCACAAGTATGTTCTACCTAAACATACAGGGTGGCACGAAATCCTTAGAGCTTTCACATCAAGCTCAGAGCATATGGAAGTAGGCCATAGAGAATCAAATTTCTCTGAAAGCAGAACACGTGCCAGGACAATCCAACCTCCTGGTGGACTCTTTGAGCAGAATAATCATCCTGTATCATGAATGGTAACTCGACCAGTAGGTTGTTAACCAGCTTTTCCAGAAATGGGGCAAGCCGAATCTGGACCTTTTTGCCACATACAAGAACATGAAATGCCCATATTACTCAAGCTGACATCTCCAAAAAGGGTTGTGGGCAAATTCTTTTTTGATGAGATGGTCTGGAATCTATGTCTATGCTTTTCCCCCAATTCTGCTGATTCCTAGGGTGATCAGCAAAATGAAAGCAGAGGGATGCAGTCTCCTCCTAGTGGCACCCAAGTGTCCCAGACAGTTCTGGTTCACAGAACTCCTTCTGTACTCAGAACAACCACATGTTCAACTTAGACAGGCATCAGCCCTACTGACCATGCACCAGGGCCAGGTCAGACATCCGAATCCTTCATCTCTACACTTATAGGCTTGGCTCCTGAATTCAATGAGTTCTCCACCTTAATCATTTCATCGGAATGTATAGAAATATTAGCCAAAGCCAGGGCTGAAACTACCAATAAGACCTATAAGCTTTAATGGAAGCGTTTCTGCTTGTGGTGTGTTACTGAAGGACTCCATCCTATGACATCACCTCCAGAACAAATACTTCCCTATTTATTACAGTTGGCAAAATCCAGACTTACTTATTCCTCAATAAGGGTACATGTGGTGGCAGTTTCAAGATTCTGGCTCTCTCAGCAGAGCTCCTCACTATATTCCGCCAGGATTATAAAAGAATTCCGCAATGGCCTTTTTAGGGTATTTTTGCCGGTGCGCAAACCTCCACCGTTATGGTTACTAAACATAGTGTTAGGACAACTCATGAAGCCTCCTTTGAAGCCAACCCACAGGTCAGATTTAAAATTAATCTCTTGGAAGACATCGCTTTTACTAGCTCTCACATCAGCAAAAAGAGTGAAAGATATACAGGCCTTCACCGTCAAGGATCCTTTTCTTCAGTTCACTCCAAATGGTGTTATACTTCGAGCAAACCCTAAGTATATACCAAAAGTACCATCGAATTTCCATCTTACTGAACCAGTTGTTTTAAGAACGTTTTTTTCCTAACCCCCAAATACCTGCGGAGAAAGCGCTGCAGTCGCTAAATGGAAGGAGATGTTTAAAGTTTTATCTTCAAAAAACACATAGCATACGAAAATCGGACCAGCTATTCGTAGCATTTGGAGATGCAAGGAGAGGCTCTGGGATATCTAAGTAGACCATTGCAATGTGGATTGGATTAGCTATACAATTTTGTCATGCCCAGGGAGGGAAGACTCTACGCAGTAGGGTTAAAGCCAACTCTACCAGAGCGGTAGCCACATCCACAGCTCTCTTTGCGCGAGTACCCCTGCAGCATATTTGCAGGGCAGCAACATACATTCACAGAGCACTACTGGCTGGATGAGACAAACAAAATGGATACAGGCGTTGGGCAAGCAGTGCTAAGACATCTATTCCATTAAGGTGAGCCTCTCTGGTTATCCTACCTTCCACTTGAAAGGTATGTGATCGAATACTCGCCTAATATTATCATTATTATTATTGCTATTGTTCTTCTTATTTACATTCTCAATATATATATATATATAAATATATATATATATATATATATATATATATATATATCCTCCAGCAAAATGGTCCTAATTATGGCGCACTATTACAAGCTGGTGCCCACGTAAGGGATGGACCTTCCCTTATTAATTTTCCAAACCAGACAATTGTAAACAATTGTACCTACGTGGCACTCTAGGAGAAAAATTTACTTTTTTTTTATTCAGTACACCAAAAGTCACCACCAACGCGTTTCAACCAACAGGTCTTGCTCACAGGTTGTGAGTGCATTTTCTATGTCTTACTTTTATACTTTTTCTAACACAGCCCTGTCAATGCATTGTGGGAAACGTAGATTTTTTTAAAAAAAACAGTGAAATCAAAAGCTTTTTGTGCATGTTACATGTAAGAACATAACACAAATTCCTCAATTACCTCTGGTGCAAACATTATTCATAATATATTTTTTTTAAAACGTATTTTGATAGTTACTCGCTCATCATGTTCATATTCGTCATTACTACTCTCAATACTGCCTATCTTTGACCTTTCTTACAAATGATAAAGATTATACTAATAATCCTATGTTTCTTCATATTATCTCCATTCTAATTCGGTGACGTTCTCCGTATGACTTATTTTTAGGGTCGAGCCTGCGTTGCATGCGCTCGCGCATGCGTTTCGCAGGGAGACTCTTTTGTATTTATAAAAGGGCTCGAAGCCCTGTCAACTTCACATCAGTGTTTTTTATTGGTTGGTGGGCTTCCCTAATAAAATCTGCTTGCTTTCATTAGTCGAAGGCACGCATATGGCATGCCTTTTCCGGTGGCTAGCCCTCCTCGAGCGCAGCGAACAAGTACAGAAAACATGCGAGGCTCGCTGTTTTCCATCTGGCTCGTGAACTTTTTTTTCTCTAATTTACGAGCCCGATCTCGCTTGGCAGAAGTCGAGCGCTTTACGTACTTGATTTCACTTTTTCGGGTTATGTACATAAATGCACTTTTGCCCGTTAGGTGAAAAGTCAGGTTAGGAGTTTACAACGTGATCAGCTCTAACATAAGCAAACGCGAGACCCGATGCATTGTAAATGCTTGTTCACATATTGTCTCTATACAGACTCCCCTACTAACATTCTTCTATATTTTATATATATATTCCTGCTTATATCCCTGTTTCCTTCACATAAGCTGTATTAGTAGTTTGTATTATCTCTCAACATTAGCTTTATAATAATTCAATTATCTTGGTCAGCTTTAAAATGATAGGCAGATTTTCATTTCATAGATGACTGTAAAGTTATTTTTCTCCATTTAACCTCCATGTCTCAGCAACAGTGTAAGGTCTTGCATCTGAGTCTCCACATCCTACACCTCCATGCATGGAGGTTTAGCAGCTGCAACTGAAGTCTATCTGCACTGGGACAAATTTGTTGTCTGGGATGAGGCCTTAAACACTGACCCCTTACAAGGCAAACTTTCAGATGTTCTTTTGTTTCTTCTTTCTCTGGCCTTGAAGGGCTTGGGTTGGGGCGATGAAAGGTTAACTTTTGGCCCTTCAAGCCTTTGTGTTTGCCTGATCAACCATAGTTGCCTGTCTCTGGTTGTCACATGTTTCATAAAAAGATTGATTTGCTTGCTCCAAAGCAAGCCATTTGATATGCCACACTGGGATCTGAATGTGGTCTTAACGTTTTTCATGTGCATGCCCTGTGAGCTGAGGCACAGCTGTTCTTTAGGACTCTTGACTCTAAAGGCAGTCTTCCTCATTGAGATTATGTGAGCACATTGAATCAGTGAACATCCGATGCTTTCATTGTAACCACTCTACACCACCCACTTTCCAGACAAATTGGTGCTAAGGGCCAGGGCAGTATTTCTGTTGAAGGTTGTGACTCCCTCAGGTTTTTGGTAGTCAGTAAATCTGCCTGTGGTTTTTACTCCACCCTTCGAAAGAGGAGGAGACACTCCATCGACTTGACCCCAAGAGAGTTCTGAGCTTTTACACAGATAGCATGAAATACCATTGTGTGGATGCTCAGGTGTTGATGGGTTTCTCTGGGGTGCAGAAACAGGTTATGCAAAGAGGATCATGTCAAGCCGGACAGTCCTCTGTATCAAAATCTGCTTTGTACTTGCAAAGAAACAACCCCATTGCATGCAGGGCCAACTCTACCTGGGCCAAGGCCATCACTTACAACATTGGTGAGAGGGATAATGGTTTTGAACGTTTACCAGGTTGCTATGTGGGTGTTTGTGCATGCACTTACAAAGCACTATTGCCTCAACAGTCAGAACGGGATTGGAAGGTCACACCTCCATCAAAAGAATAGTATGCTTGCTTGGTAAGGCTCATTTGGGTGGATACTTGAGTAACCACAGATTCCTCTGTGCCCTCCCCTCTTCCCAATCTGTAGAGTGGACTCTTTAACATATAAAAAGGTCCCAAGTTAGAATTACGCATAATGTTCCTACCAATTGTTCCACGCTGTGCCTCTGAAGTCGTGGAAGGAGAAAATGATGAAATTGATATCGTTGCATATGAATTTCACTTGTAAGCGGCTCTGGTCTGTCACTTCCTTCACATTACTGATAGGCCTCAATAACATGTTTCCAGATCTGCAGGTCTAATGGCTTAAATACTCTACTCAACCTAACTGTAATGCACTTGACCCATAAACAGGCCTCCATTTGTGTGACCCTGAGCAAATATTTTATTTTACTGACTTTTTCTTCAATATCACATAGGAGAGCACAGTTAAATATGTGAGTTTATCATGTATACTGTACAAAAAAACTTGTTTAATTTAATAAACTAAAAATTTTGCTCCATGTATATTAAGAATCTAGACCACACATAGGGTGCACATGACCCCAACTTTTCTCTTAGTTTACTAAAAGCCTTTTCATCAGGGCGGGAGCAGGTATTTTTCTAAGCTTATGTTTGAAAACTCTCACTTTTAATACATATATTACCAGAGCATGATGTGAGGTTCCACAATGTAATTTACAGACAGCACATTTTCCACTACAATGGCTACAAAGTTTCTTACTGACATGAAGTTTTACTGATAAAACTATATAGCGTACAAATGCTAATGTGTGGAAATCAGAATTCAGCAAATATGTATAATTTGCACATAGCCAAGTAAAGTATCTGAATTGTTTTGATCCTATTTAAATCTTTGTTTCCATCACAATTCAGAACTAGAAAAAATATATTTCCTAAATGCATTGTAGAAAAAACTGGCATCCTACAGCTTTGCATTTCACACTCCCTGTAACCCAGCATGACTGTTGGACACTTCACTCTACAAAATCCTTTAACTTTGCAAAGGAGAAAGAAAGATAAACACCACACTCCATGATAAAATAAGCAGCAATTTGTGAGAAGACTTAAGGTGGCATTTGATCTATGTCTAAGAGCGCACAGCAAATGTTACAAGTGCATCTTTATTGCTCATTCCCTTTCTGAATGAACAGAATACCTGTTCTTTGCCAGCTCAAGTTATTTTGCTCCCCCTGATAAACTCTGACTCCCCGTAACGAGTGGGTGAGTAGAATTTTTTTTAAGCCTGACTGAGTCACTGCAGAGCTTCACAGTGCCACCTGGGGTGAGCGCTCGCTGCTGCAAAAATCTCCTGCGCCAGTCTGGCACCCAGGGATATTCTTAAGATTAGGAATCTGCAGTTAGTGTCCATAAGAATTTTTTTTACTGATGGTTAGGAGACTTGTTCTTCTGACACTCCTTACAAACTACCATTGGCATGCTGCTGAGAGCATTCACACTTCTTGCAAATAAGTGATCTCACTTTACTGATTGCACTCTCACTTCCCAGAATAGCAGTCTTACATTGACAACACTCACCACTTCTAGGAATAGCAGTCCGACCCTAACAACTGCAATCATCTTTCTCACCTTAAAAGACACACAATGAAACTCTACTGATAGCACTCACAGAAACTGCAGACTAGCAGTCTAACACCAACAGAAGTACCTCCATGCCTGTAGCTCAAAGTAACATTTATTTTATTGATGAGTTTGTGTGTGAAGTATTGGTGATGTGCAAGTAGGTGATTGCAAGAATATCACATCACATCAAAGAAGGAGCTGACCCAACACCCTACAATATAGGCAACACCCTCTGTCTGCTACCAATGCACAGATGTTATCTGAGACCAGCCAACGTCTAGTTAATAGCAGGTGCTAGTGATCTAGACTCAAAGCAGGAATTGCTTAAAAAAAAAAAGTGATTGTTGCTTCACAGTGAGCACTACTTAGACAACATGTGATTGAATCTTGAAATTGTGTTCATAAGCCTTTCTTTATTTTCTCAAATAAAAAAAATCGCTTCTAGCCAACACGTGTTTCGAAAAGCTGTTTTACCTCAACTTCTTCAGGGCTGGATAATTGATGAAAATGACAATAATTAATCCTTACTATAGGAAAATTATCGAGGTAGTCCTGATGCTAAATAGTATTGATACCACCATGCATGTATCTATGGAATGACCGTAGTTTGGGTCATTTAAACAAGTGTCCCCAAAATCATTGCACATTTGGTCACCTCATCTCAGTGCTGATACACAGCACCAGGCCCTGAAGACGTTGAGGCAAAAGAGCCTTATAAAACACGTGTTTGCTAGAATTGTTTATTTTATTATTATTTTTTAAATCTGAGAAAATTAAGAACGGTTTATGAACACTTCATGTTCGTCTTCTGTTCCTCGGTTGTGCTCACAGTGAATGACCAATTATTTTAGGACTTTTTCTGTATTTTGAAGGGATTTGAGGTGGTTGCCCTTCACACTTTTTGAAGCACCTTGAGGGTATTTCGGACTGTTTAACTAACTGTGGTCTACATGCGCCAACATTTTCTCTAGCCACCTTTTGATTTGACTGGCTATAAAAAGTAGGAGACATCTCATTTAAGAAACCAAGTTCAAGCTGCTGCTAGTTGATTCCAGCAGTACGGGCTTCTCTTCACTGGTGTACTCTTAAGTATGCCGGGGTGGAAGGCAGTGCAAAGGATCCAGCAACAGCCCACTGTATTCAGGCATTCCCTAATGTGTTCCTAGGTTTGTCCCTCCGAGGTTGTTTGTAGCTGGTCCTCTGATTAGAGTGAGGCTGTATATCGTCAGTCTTGTGACAGTCAAAACTAAAAATGTGTTATATGGGCCTTCACAACTTTCATTCTGTGGTATCTAGGCACATGGTTAAAACATACAGATCCAGTATTCAGAATTGTTTGTGCAGTTAGTCTGCCTTGAGAACTTTGTGCTTGAATTCTTCAGCGCAGGTGTCTCCCGGGTATGTTGTTGCCAGTTCTTTAAAATATACATAGATTGGACTTTGGCTCCACCCAGAGGAGCATTAATCTCTCGCCTCATGATATTGGCTACCTGCTGTATTATCCCGCCTTCCAAGAAGTGGTTCCATTGGAATCCATGGAGGATTACTTTACATCCGAAAAGTACATTCATTCATAACACTGTAAAAAGTAAATTATTGCATAGTGTAAGTGTAAAGATTGCAGCCATGCTGTCTTGCATATGCGAATAATGTCTTGCGTAATTGCCCGTCTCTAACATTCAGAGCATCTCTGACATTGTTGATGTTGAGATGAGAAAGGGCTGATTCAGCCGAAACCGTTTACATTCTTCTTACAGTTAAAGGTAATCTTCATTTCTCAAAATCTCAGACTGGTACCTCTGTACTCCCTTTGTTTTACGAAATCTTGTGGTCTCCATTGGAAGACTGTGCAAAATCCTATATTTGTATGCTTCCCCGTGGCTTACAGAGGTCGCTATAATACATATTTGCTGGGGGACTCCTGGGGATTCACACTTTTTTTTTTAATAAACCGTTTAAGACTTCGATTAGCATTTGCATAGATTTTCTATAAAAGCTTTTTGGTGCATTCAGCGATTTATATCCTCTAGGCATACTGTACAGAGAGAAATTATTTTTGCTACTTCATTTTCCCGCAGCACTGGTAAACAAAATATGCTTGAATGTCATAACCAGCATTTGTGCATGCAGCACGTCTAAATAGCATTTGTGTGAATTCCTGGGTTTACATGTTAAAGTCAGACTTTGTTTTTGCCAGTGCTTATTTTTGCTCTTTCGAGATCCGGGAAAACCTATAGACAGTAACCCCATCATAGGCAATTAGAGCTGTGCAATGCACTGTGGTTTCTCCTTTAAGTTTTATGTTCAGGTACATGTTGGTACATACCTTGGAACACTAGATGGCAGTGTTATACCATCCACAACTTTTGAGTTTCCTGTAAAAAGATAAGAGATTGGTGCTGCTAGATACTTAAAAAATATTCTAAAGCAGGGGTCTCCAATCTTTTCTATGGGGAGAGCTATTTCTAATCTCTGAAGAAAGTATTCAGCTACTAATGTCTTCAATCGTTGTATTAGTGGCCACATCAAATAAAATCACAACAGTGAACCTACCTTTCAGTATTACTGGTAGTTACCATCCAAATGTATGCCCCATTATCGAGAGAAAAAATATTGTTATGTCATAATATTATATCCAGAATATCGACTAATACATCATGAAAAAAAAAATATATATATATCTCCATGTGTCTTTGGTAAACTGAGTGGAGACAGGTGGTCATGATGCAGGTACCACAGTTTGTCACAATGTGTAAGTGTGTGACTCTGCTATTGGTTTGGCTGGCGGCCATGTCAAGGATACAGAGATGTGTAGTGCTGCCAACTTCTAAATAGCTAGACCCTCTGAATTATATATAGTGCTAAACTGCACTTCAGGGAGCTACTTCCAGGGTGCTGGCGAGCTACCAGTAGCTTGAGCTACCTGTTGGAGACCCCTGTTCCTAAAGCAAGTTTCTCTGAGAAGCTCGTGGCTTAGAGGTAGCTCTCCAGCTACCCATAAGTATCTCTCATGTGTGCAGCACAATCAATTCAAAGCTTTTCCCTGGCTGAATTAATATATGTATACCCAAATTGACTGTTTGATAGGAAAATGTGAGCATTTCGAGAACTCAAGAGCTGTTGTTTGGAGAGATTTAGAAGATTAACTTGGTGCTGGGGCCACTGCAACATATGGCTGATGTGTACTGTTCACGTAGAGGCATTTCACATTGACAACGCATTTTTTGCATTACTGCTGGGAAATATATCTGATGCACTGAGGTGATCATTGCTGGTAAATCTTGCATTGGGTGGCCAGTAATGTAATCTTGCTTGATGTCACCGGCATTAAACCTCCAATAATATTAGTAGATTTGGATGCTTTTCATTGAAAACGGGTAGATCGTACTACAGAAATGGCTTGATGACTGTTCAAAAGTGAGACACATTGGATGACCTGCTAACCAAAACACAAAACATCGTACTGACGTGCGGAATAATCTGGACTGTGGCAGCGGAGTAAACAGCCTTACGAACTGTGTAACCAGTTAATTCATAGAGACTGTGTCACCATCTGTTTCACTTCCCTTAGTGTTTCTTAAGTCACGCACTTCTCTTCCTTTGATAAACGCTCACCGGATCTTAATTGTGTGTATTTTGTAAAGGGACTCAAATTTGCGCCTATTTGGTCACTACCTCACATTCTTCTGATGACAGGGACCACAAAAAAACCTTGGCGATCAATCTAAAGAAAGCATGCCCCAGCTCGGAATACCCATACCTTTGAGAGATTGGTAAAATGAGTACCATTGCTAATGCCCATGTGGGCACGGAGTGTTCTCAGTTTTTGTCTCCCATAAACGAGCCATGCAGTACAAATTAGATGTATGGATCATTACATAGTTTATATAGTGTACAACTTGTTCAGCCATGTTAATAACATTGAACCCGAGGCCGAGTGAACCAGTGCATCGGGCAGGGGTGCCCTTGGGCCCCGCCCTCCTGAAGTGCTGGGCCCTGTAGTTTGTCTCAGCCTTTGCGGTGTGTGTTTGTCTCTAAGGTTTCAAGGTTTGTGTGCGTAAACCGGTTAATAAGAAACAAAAAGTTAATTTCCTATGATGCTATGAATGAATGAGGATTTTACCCAAATGCATTACTAACGTATAGGAAAGAAGTACCAAAAGAGATGTGAAAATAGTATTTTACTAAACGTTTTGGAAAATATTTAGTTTTTCCTAATTCAACATGTACGTTTATGAAATCAACTATACTTTACAGGTAGAAAAAGCAGGCCTGGACTGTACCTTTAGCTTCTCCTGGTTGTGAAGTTAAATTGTGGTAATTTGTGCCTGAAATAGACATCCCTCTCCCTGCAGCCCATCCAGTTGTAACGATGTTAAACCAACATTATACCGGATTAAGACCGGGGATTAACAGCATTTTACAGCATATTTATAAATGTGAATGACGCAAAAAACCCAGCGCCATGGCATTAGAATCAACCATCTTGAAGGCAAAAGATTCCTCCAGCAAGCTACATGTAAAGCCAGCCCTCGCACATGCATGCTCCCAGGCGCTACATATTAGGTCCAGAGGAAGTTATAGGACAGAACACATATGGACACATAATGGGGGAATAAATTGGAGTCGTGCGCTGCAAAGAGGGATATACTTCTATTGGGGCCACCGCTATCAACACACACATTAAAAAGTCCCCAGCAACATTGAAAAAGTAGAGGGTTACTCATTGGCATCAATGCAGAGTACTGGGGGTTAGTAGATGATACTTACTTCTTAGTAAATGGAGGTTATCTGAGTTTTCAGGCAGGAAACTGTGTAACTTTCAGAAAAGGTGTTTACAGCACTGAATTGCACACATTTCACTTTTGCTGGCCATTTCTTCTGATAAACTTTGTCAAGTTTTTAATGGCAACATGTGTCAGTACAGAAAAACAGGGTGTGACATTTTACTCGTTTCTTGCAATTCTGCTCCCCGCACAAACGCCCATTTGCTCTTCAATTTGAGTGTACCCCACAACTCAGAACATGGACCATTGTGTACTGAGGACCCAGCCAGGTCCAACACAGTGAGGCTGGAATAGGGGCCCTTTTCCAAGGCTCTTTTTATGTGTAATAATGCAAGGAAAGGCCAATTCTTCAAGTTGATATAGTTCGTGTATGACCAGTGTAAAGAGTTAGGAATATGATGCTGTATTACAAAAAAGTGCACTTCGGCCAAAGGTCCGCAGAGACTTACTCACCACTTGTAGTATATGGATTGCACTGGTGCTAAATTTGCGCCTCTGCAATCACAACGAGGAAGTCCCTCAGGTCCCTTAAACAGGGCGCCGCTTGCAGATGACACCACTGCACTTGCACCTGCACTATAATTCAGAAACAGACCAATATCTGTACAGAGAGATTGACCACTTGAACAGCCTGTGGTTCTCTCCTTTCATAGCCATCAGTTGAGGGGTTTGTTTTCCTGTGGCTCAAACTAGTGCCAAATAAGAAAGACCTGAACCTGCAAATGGCCCACATTAAGGCAAATCATTCTTTCTTTAATTTTAGCCCATGTTTATGCTCTAGGCTGCAAACTGCAATTTAAGTTAACCAGATTCTCTCTGTCCTTCATGATCAGCTGGGTGAGGAACGCCTCAACTCTGTTGTCGGAAGCATTGGTCTGCACAATGAATTGTCCATAGTCAGGTGTCTTGTGAACAGGTGCAGTGCATAATGCTGCCTTCAGGTCATCAAAGGCCTCTGACACTCTTCAGTTTAAGACACGTTTCTGGGCTGCTTGTTGCTTCCCGAGGTCAGGGTTGTGAAAGGGGCAGATTTGTCCCAATAGTTGGTCACAAAGTTTCTGTTGTCCCTAGTGAGGCCTACAAATGCTCTCATCCAAGTCATGGGAACTCCCCAATCCAGTACTGCCTGTGATTTCACCTTTAAATGGAGAATCTTCCCATTTGTGACCTGATGGCCACCATAAATCACAGAAGACTGAATTCCCTGGCACTTTGTAGCTTTGATGGTCAGTTCCTCACCCTGTCTCCCCAGCACATGCTGTATGTGCCTCATGCTTATCATCCCATGAGCTGCTGAAGACTGCAATGTCATCCAAATTGGCCATAGAGAAATCGTTAGTACCAGACAACTCTGATCGAGACTCTCTGGGGTAGAGAATGCAGTATTCCACTTGGCACAAGCTGCCAGGTCATTCTGCAAGTAGCCGCTTTTCCAGTCTAAAGTACTGAGGTGCTTGGCTGCTCCTAATCTTTTCATCAGCAGGGTAATAGGCTAGCATCAGTCTTCTTAATGGCATTGAGGTAGGGTGACCAGATGTACCGGATTTCCCTGGACAGTCCCGGTTTTCAGAGGAGCATCCCGACACTCCCGGTTTTTGGGGCAAAGGTTAGGTCAACCTGTGAACGCTTTTGTTAATTTGAAATAATTGTTCTGGTTTTCGGGACAAAGATCCGGTCGACCTGCGCATCAGAAGTGAAAGATATGCTCTGCTTTCACATGTACCTCTATTGTCTTGAATACTTCCGCTGCCTGCTCGTGTGTGTGTCTGTGTACACATACACAGACACACACTCTCTTTTACAGGACAGGTCAGGCCAGATATAAAAATGAGACTCAAGGCTTTAGTCCTACTTTTATTTCTAACCTGTCCCGGTTTTTTTCTTTCAAAATCTGGTCACCCTGCATTGAGGGCCTGATAGTCCATGCAAAAGCAAAGATCTGTTGACTGCTACTTAGGTCTGTTCCATGGACTACAGAGGAGTGCTCAATCACTCTCAGGTCCAACCTCGTCTCCACCTCTGCCTTGATACAGTAGTGGTCTCCATATGACATCCTTTACAGTTTACTTTGTCTGTAGAGAATTACCACGAAGATCCAGGAATGAAGACATGGTAGCTGCTCCCCTCCTTAGAGGAGCAACTTCAGTGAATGTCCTTGAAACCACCTGTCTGTTCGCCCTGTGGAGAGAAGTAAAACTTAGCTACCTGCGAGGAGGGGGAGTGGACACAGCAGGAGGAGTGAACCTATCCATCAGTAGAAAGCCATGGTCCAACTGACTGAAAAGGCTTGCATGGGGATGTTGTGATACACAGAGACTAAAAAAACGCCTCTCTGGTGCTGACCAGTAACAGTGGAATTAAATACCGGCCAAGGTGTTTTGCCTTTAGAAATTGACACAAGTGAGCCTGATTCTTATTCTTGTCGGGCGCCTGTACCTATCTGCCATCAGGGGAAGCTGGAAATTGGCCGCCCCGGGGAGTGACCTCCATCTACCAGCTGACTGGAAGGAGCTGTATGGGGATGGTCTCCGCTCCTGTTATTTGCTTCCCCCTAGTGGCTGTTAACGTGTCCCTTTATGTCAATTTTATGCACATTAGGACTCGTTTTAGGCCGATGAATCTTTTGACCCAGTGGTGAGACACCGTAGAACGAGATAACTGATCAATATGTCAAGCAATATGTCAATGACGTTATCAACATATATCACCACAATATACTTTACTTTGAATAAAGACATTTATTAATCTGTCGGCGCAACCATAACCTTTCAGCCATGAATAACCACACCTTTATTGGAGTTTTGTGAATTTTATTCCCTATTGATTACAATCTAATAATAAGTGTCAATCTCAAAACCAAGAAGCATAAAAGCAAAGTCACAACACAACAGCTATGATAAGACTTAAAAAATGCAAAGATCACAAACATAAGAGCACCAACATAAGATTTACATAGATCAGAGTGCATAGAATATCATATACGTCTCAGTTCAGCATAGCACAATGTCAGTCACGTCTATTTGCGTCAGTCGAAGTGATCACCTGCCTAACCACTAATTAGCATCAGCATGTTGGACTTCATGCAAAATAATTTTGAACACGAATTTGGAAAACATCTGACTAAGGTCTCTATCCAAAAATACAGCAGTTGGTACCTAGAAAGGAAAACCAAACAGACAAATTACAATAGCATTGTCATAATTACCCTCCTCGGAATAAGTCAGCATACAGGATCAGTCTTCGTCTTCAGGACATCAGTTGGGTCGACAACAGTTTATTTAAACCAAGGGACAGGGGACACTTCCCTCGTAAGGAGGAGAAGTGTAAAGGGGCAGCCTATGGATGAGGATGGTTTTGTCTGAGCCTCAAATCACCAAACAGTGACAGAGTTTCTAGATGCCATCAATATCATTCCCTACCTAATTCTAACGACTGTTCTGTGTCATGGGTTTTTATCCCTTTTTCACAATACATTCCCCCAAAATTCTGTTGGATATTCGCTATACCCCACTATCTTTAGCCTATCCAATTATACATTAGGTAATCCAAATTGTCACCCCATAATAATTTATAACGTTTTGATTGGGCTTCATAATTGACGTCTTCGTAGGTGGCACATCCGGGGTTACTTCATCCTTTGGCACATTCTTCAGGTCAAAAGTTCTCTTTTCCATGGTTAAATGTCCTTAAATGTTTCTACATTTGTTGCAAAACGTATAAAACTTATACTAAAGCAGCTAGCATGCGGATGGGAACAGGGCATATCTTGCAACATAAAACAAAGGAAAAGAACACATGCTGGGTCATGGCCTTTTACGAGTCAGCACACTGGAAAACAGAAAAATATGCTTTAATATGAGAGCTACACGGCTAAAACTTCAACTCACGCTAATTTAAGGCCTATGGGTTCTAATGCAATCTTCGTGGGTGTTAACATATTCAATTAATCATAATGCAAGCAATTATTTCTTACAGTCGACATTAGTTTATGTGCACAATAGTAACTTTACTCTTATAATCATGTTAAGAATACATTTAAGCAATTAATATTTTATGATTGTTTTTATATGCAGCATTGTTAGATATTTATATAAGCATTTCACATCTAATATATGTAATATTTAAACTACGCTCTCTCAGTCCCTCCTCTGATGACGCTCGTCATCACACAAACCTTTCTTTTGACTTTTCATTTTTAATTTTTCACCTTTCGCATAATGCGCATTTCAACATCTTGCCCTTTATCTGAACTTTCCCAAATTTCATTGAACATTTTCTCTCTTTCACTTTCTTCATTTCTCCTGGTTCTTTTGGTCCAATTTCTCTTTATTTTGTTATTGGTTTTGCATACCCCCATAATCCTAATAGAAAGACCAGAACAATTAATAGACCCATCAATATTTTTGCAAGTACCCCATTCCAAATGTTGGTAAACCAGCTCCCCACTCTGGCAATTCCCTTTCCAAATTTCTCCCAAACACTGAGTTCTTTCAAATCCTTCAAATCTGTACTATCTCTTGCAAGGTTAGTAAGCATACTTCCAATCTTCTTACTGTTATCAGGTATGAATGAACAACAATGACGCTCATTGAGCATCTTGCAGACCCCTCCACTCTTAGCTAAAAGAATGTCTAAAGGAAGCCGATTTTGAAGAGCCATAGCCCTTTCTGCAGCAAGTTCAGTATCCACCAGGAGTATAGCCCCTGTAAAATTTGTCAGCATGTTATCCACTATAGTAGACAACTTTTGAATCTTCATAGAATTCAAGATAACCCCTACTGATGGGATTATAGCTCCAAATATGTCACCAATGACAGCCGCCACTGATTCTCGTTTCTGTCTGGGATGTTGTAATTGAGACGTCTTAGGTATTTGCTTTAGGTCATCAATTTGGTAAATCTTTGGGAATACTATCCCGAAATAACATGTCCCATACCGTCCCTTAGGGAGACGGTAATAAGCATTTAGCCCACAGATGTAATAGATTCCAGGAATCGCTAGATCTTGTCCATTTAGCATAAAGGTCCATTTACTCTGAAACAAAAACACATGCCTGCATTCACTCGTTCCCACATACAAATTATCCTGTTCAGATTTTGGCCTATATATACAAAGCCTACCTACATGTAATCCATCTATAGCTAATTTGCCTTGTGTTTTGATTGCAGTGTAAGCATAATCATTTGCGTACGTGCGTTTCTCTAATCCTTTTTCTAATCTTTCTTTTAATGCTTTGCATCTATCATCTGTGTGATCTAGGAAGCTTTTCTCTACAGGCAATAATAAGCAAGTCAAATTATTGCGGTGTGCATAGGCAGTTCCAAATGTAAGCGTTGGCTCAAAGAATCCCCTGACTATTTTTATATCATGTTACTTAGCTAACTTGTTCATAAATTCAATCACAGGCACAAAAGAAAACACAACATCCAAATTTGAATAAAAATAGTGCACATGCTCTTGATTATAGAATCTTGTTAATAGCAAGCTACAACTAATCCCATAGGCTAAAGGGAGGAAGGAATTTTAGTACATACATAACAATCTTTCGCATCCATAGTTTCCACATACTCGTTTAGTAAGCAATAGAAGACATTAGTAGAAAGTTCCCCTTTTGCATTAGTTCCCTCATGCATGTGTCTTGCGTCTTGCTCAAATCTCTCCCATGGTGTTAGTGTGGTAGTTTCAGGTTTTGAAGTAGCGTTAATAGTTTTTTCCTCTATCCAGGGCATTCCTACAATCACTCCCACAATTATTACTGCACACACAACACCTATTATAAGACCTAACCAACCCCACACCTTTCTTCTCTTGCTACTATTTCTATTGTAAGACATGTTTGTATAGAATCAGAATAGCAGATCAACAGTCAACTTGAGGATAAAACTCTCTCTCTCTTTTTTTTTTATTTTTCTGCGTATATTACTGCGTCTTCACTCACTCCAGGACCTCTTTTGTCAAATCAGGTTAGCAGCTTGTCGTAATCAGGTTTAAAGTCAATCCAGTCTTTAGTGTCACTTCCAGTAGTTTATAATGTCTCTTTTCAGTTTCAAATTTTTCCAGAATTTTAACCAAGCTTCCCTCTGATTCATTCAGGTACCATAGTATTGGCATGGTACTTCTCGATCAAAACAGAATGCTAGAAATTCTTGTTGCCATTCAGAAGTTGTAGCATATGCCCATTCAGGACCTGTATATCTTCTGTTTGCGATTCTTTTTCTCTTTAACCTTCGCTCACCCTGTTGTTCTCCTTCACTCAGATCATCCACTCTAGATGTATTGTTCTCTTCAGTTATTGTGTCTTTTGATACATCTCTTATCTTGAAGAGTGGCTTATCTGGTCAATTGTCGCCTCTATGTGTCTTTTCTCGATGTGTCCTTTCAGGACGTTGGACAGTACCCTCCTCTTGTAATATGGTGTTTTCTCTTGATGGACCTGCAACTGATTCAGGAGGTTCTGATACGTTCTGATTCCTCTCTACAATTTCTCCTTCTTCTTCTTCTTCTGGTTCTGTGCCGGTTTCGAACTCTAGCCCGTATCCGTCTGCTTCTGGGAGAACCTCTCCTTGACTTAGTTCTCCTGTCGCTTCTTCTGAGATAGGCACTCTGTCACCTCACTCGAACTCATTAACTGTTTGAGGGACAAGGCTGTTCTCAGTGGGCTCTTCGGTAGTCTCAGTTTCTTCTCGACTGTTCTCTGGCTCTGAGACTTCTCTTTGTAGAGTTGTTGTGCCGGAAACTTCAAGTTCCTCTTCAACAGGACACGTTACCCTTTTTGTATGACTGGCATGTATCCAGTTGGGAACCCCGGCACACTTTACAGCAGTAGTAGTCATCAATATTACTTGATACGGCCCTTTCCAGCGTGGTTCTAGACACAATTTTCTCACATGCTTCTTGACAACCACCCAGTCACCGGCTTGAAGAGAGTGGCCTGAATCTCCGATCGGTGGCAACGTTTTAGCTTCCACCTGGTGAGAGAAAGAGCGAATCACATCAGCCAAACCTTTGCAGTAATCCAACACCATATCATCTGTAATATTTACTAGTGCATTTGCAGGTACTGCTGGTAATCTCATAGCTCTGACCATGAGGATTTCATGGGGGGATAGTCCAGTTTTCTTGTCTGGGGTGTTTTTCATTGACATCAGCACTAGAGGCAAGGCATCTGGCCACTTCATGTTAGTTGCTGCACACATTTTTGCCATTCTCGATTTCAAAGTACTGTTCATTTGCTCTGCTAGTCCTGATGCTTCGGGCGGTAGCTACAATGCAGCTTTTGTTCAATGTTGAGTGCAGCACACAAGAGTTTAATCACCTCATTGTCGAAGTGTCTACCCCTATCCGACTATAGAAACCGGAAACCCGAACCTTGGTATCAGCTCCCTGAGTAGTAGTTTGGCTACTGTAAGGCTGTCATTTCTACGTGTGGGATATGCCTCAATCCAATGACTGAAAACACACACAATCACCAACACATACTTCAGTCCTCCACAAACAGGCATTTCAATGAAATCCATTTGCATTTTGTTAAATGGACCTCCAGCTCTTCCAATATGGCTCAAAGTTACCACAGTTCCCTTTCCTGAATTCATCTGTTGACAGATAATGCATCTGTGACAAGTAATTTCTGCGGCATGTCTGAATTTTGGGTTAAACCAATCAATTTGAAAAGACCTGATCATGGCGTCTCTTCCCAGGTGGGCTTGCCCATGATAGAGCCTGGCAAATTGGGATAGAAGGCTGTTTGGCAAAACTAATTTTCCTTCCTCTGAAACCCATAAATCATCAGCTCTCTGTACACATTGCATTCTTTGCCAAGAGCGTTTTTCTTCCTTACTTGCACGGCTTTGTAATGTTTTTAGTTTGTCCAATGTGTCAACTACCCGCAATGCTAGGTTTAAACATGTGTCATTCTCAGTTTGTGGTAACAATTCCCATTGCTCTTTGAACGATATACAGTTCAATGCGCAAAATCTTGCGACTTGATCTGCATAGCCGTTTCCCATGGATACAAAGTCTTGTGATCTAATGTGAGCACTGCATTTCACCACCGCAATTTCAAGAGGTAACTGAATCGCATGCAACAAATCTTTTATCTGTTTGCCATTTTTCACAGGAGAACCAGATGAGGTCATAAAACCCCTCTGTGACCAAAGTTGGCCAAAATCATGTACGATTCCGAATCCATATCTGCTGTCAGTGTAGATAGTGACTTTCAAATTTACAGCTGCGTGGCATGCCTTAGTAAGGGCGATTAGTTCTTCCACTTGTGCGGAAAACACTCTTTCGAGCCAGGAGGCTTCGACGATGCCGGTTATAGTACATACCGCATAACCAGCTCTCAGTGTTCCGGCAGAGTCTCTAAGACAGGACCCATCAACAAACATGATGCAGTCATTTTCTTTCAATTGAGTGTCCTGAATATCTGGACGAGGTTTGGTGCACAATTCAGTCACCTCAAGACAATCATGTTCAAATTCTTCCCCGTCTTTGATTTCAGTATTTTCATTTGGAAGCAAAGTTGCCGGGTTCAGTACAGTGCATCTCCTAAGCGTGACATTCGGTGACCCCAGTATGATCGTCTCATACCTAGTAAGGCGTGCATTTGTCATGTGCTGAGTCTTAGTTGGAGTCAACAGAATTTCAACTGAATGTGGAACCGTTACTGTTAGAGGGTATCCCATGACTATGCCTTCACATTGTAAAAGGCTCTGACCAACTGCTGCAACTGCACGCAAACAACCCGGTAAGGCTGCCGCGACAGGGTCCAAGGTAGCTGAAAAATATGCTACAGGGCGATTTGCATCTTCGTGGACCTGTGGTAAGACAGACGAAGAACAAGCATCACGTTCATGACAAAACAGAAATGGTTTCTCGTAGTCTGACATTCCCAATGCTGGTGCCCTGCACATGCATCCTCTCAATTCCATAAATGATTCGAGCTCTTCCTTTGACAAGGTTATAGTATATGGCTCATCCTTGATTTCCTTTCCTGTCAGTTTTATTAATGGCTTTGAAATGATTGAGAAGTTGGGTATTCACTGGCGACAGTAGCCCACCATTCCCAAAAACATCCTGACATCTCTTTTTGTTGTTGGAGGGTTCATTTGCAAGACAGCTGTTATTCTTTCTTTTGATATTCTCCTGGAACCCTTCTCAATCAAATGTCCCAAATATTTCACCTCCTTCTGACAGTATTGTAGTTTTCTGGGTGACACCTTATGTCCATTCTTTCCCAGATGATTCAGTAATGCAATGGTATCATACTTGCAACTTTCCCTTGTTTTGGACGCGATTAGTAAATAATCAATGTACTGCACAAGAGTTGAATTAAAAGGCAGCACCAGTGGCTCCAAATCCTTCTTCAATATTTGATTGAAGATGGATGGTGACTCAGAAAACCCTTGAGGAATTCTGCACCAACTGTACACCTTATCCAGGAATTTGAAACTGAACAAAAATTGACGGTACTCATGAAGAGGTATTGAAAAGAAAGCTTGTGACAGGTCTACTACGGTAAACCATTCAGCATCACAGGGGACCTGAAACATGATTACTGCTGGGTTGGGCACCACAGGCAACACTTTATCACAATTTCATTTATTTTTCTCAGATCCTGCACAATTAGAACTTTTCCACAAGGCTTCTTTAACCCCATTATGGGAGAGTTACATGGACTGCTCAAAACCTCTTTCAGAACTCCCTGCCTGAGAAAGTCTGCAATTATTTGTGACACTTCGATAAGAACATCTTGAGTCATGTGGTATTGTGGCACTTGTGGGAACTCTGCATTTGGTTTTATCTGAACTTTAACTGGTTCTACTCCTCTTATCAATCCTACTTCTTTCCCAGTTAAGTCCCACACCTTTTCTGTTACTTTCCATTGTAGTTCGACAGGTAAATCGATCAAGGTATGCATTGGGAATAAAGTAATCAGAGGATAGTCCTCATTTGTTCCTGCTTCTTCCTCAAAAAGTTGACTTTCATCTCCTTCATCGTCACTATTTGTCTGTACCTCAATTCCATCATTGGAACAGGTAATTGAGCATTTTGTCTTGCACAGTAAGTCTCTTCCCAGTAGGGATACCGGACTTGAATCACATACTACAAACCTATGTGGTCCCTGGAAGTTGCCGATCTCAACCTGCACTGGATCTGTAATCGGGTTGGTCAGATACTGATTTGCTACTCCAACCACTCGTATGGTACGCCCTGACAGTGGCAATCTCAGAACTTCCGCACTTCTGACTGTAGAGCGTGTGGCTCCTGTGTCAACCAGAAATGAAACCTTATACCCCATCACCTTTCCCTCGATGTATGGGCCTCTCTGATCTACCTCTAAGGATGCTGCAAGCCTGCACTCTTCACTGTCTGAGCTGTCATCTGACCAATCTTCATTCATGCCATTTTCACCTCGTAATGGGAACTGTTGTACAGTATTGTTTTGATTTGTTACCTGGCCTGTGACCTGCTGAGGAAGCATCGCCTGTTGCTGTCCCATCGGAGCCACTGGTATTTGCATTTGCTGTCTAGGCACCATAGGAATCTGCTGCTGCACTGGTTGCATTTGTATTGACTGAAAACGCGGCATTTGCATCTGTTGCATGGGCTGTACCCCTTGCATTTGTACCAGATTGTTCTGAAAATTTGAGTTTTGATGTCTTATTTTTGGGCCTTGTGAATTTTGTAATGCACCAACATTAGTGCTCTGCTTAACTGCTCCATCCTGCACCATATTCGGGCACTCCCGTTTCAGTGCCCCACGCCCCCGCACGCGTGACATGGTGACATCTTCTTTACCCCTTGCGTGTCATTTTGAATTACAACAGTATTCATGTCTGAACCACGGTTCACAAACCCTCGACCCCTCGGTCGGGTCTGAAACACACCATTCATTTGCGGTTGCTGCTGTATCATCTGTTGAACTCCATTTCCCTGTATTCCTGCCTGTGCAGTCCTTATCTGCATCACCATCACCTTTTCCTTCAACTTTTTCTGCTTTAACTCAATCTCATCACTACAGTACTTTGCATACTGCAACACCTCATCAATCGGTTTAGCTTGCCAACAAATCAAATGATTCTTAATCATTTGGCCAACTTCTGGTCTCAATCCTTTGACGAATCTGAACACAAGGTGGTTCATGTCCTTTGGTTCAATAGTCTCAGTACCACAGTAGTGCTTAAATGCTTTTAACAATCTCTCGTAATAAGCATGTATTGACTCTTTAACCTCTTGAGAGGTCCCGTCGATTTTCTGCCAGTCAGTCACTTTCGGCGAAACCTTTTGTTTCAAAAACTCAATCACTTTATGATAATACTTCATCACCTCTTCAGAAGGTTCTCCAGTCACCTTATCTCTTGCTGGTTCTTTTGTCGGCCAATCAACGCCTCTCTTGCACTCGAGACACAAATCAGGCGGAACAATGATCTCAAACAAGGTATTCAAGTCTTCCCAGAGACACTTTGCAAGTTTCACAAACCTATCTGTTTGTTGATAACACTCAATCGGCTTCTCTCTCAATCTGGGATAATTGTTAGTGAAGGATAGAATATCTCCTCTAGTCCAAGGCACATGAACTAAAACACCACCAGCTGTCTCTTTCATAGGTAATATTTTTACTGATTCCAAATCAGGTGAGGTCTTGGCTTGATTAGGCCCTGGGCTGTCACCTTTTCCCTTATCTCTTATCTTTGCCCATCTGCCTTCCCATTTTTCCAGTGCACCCCAAATTTGTGCGCTTTGCAACAGTTCTCTCAAATGTGCCTTCATTCCTTTCGACCTCATGTGCTCGAAATCCTTTGAATCAAAATCTAATCTGTAACTTCTTTTCAAATGTTTAGTGTTTCCAATATCGATATTGTATTTGTCTGCTAAATTCGCTAATCTCTGATGTACTTTGCCTACCTCTTTGCTAATCTTAGGGCATAAGTACCTCAATTCTGCCTTTGTGTAGGACTCCAATCTATTTACTCCCATTGTCCCTTCTACCAACTCGGCAGCTTCCGCCCCTAGTCGTACAAAGTTCAAGTATTCATCTTGTTTTTCTTTCTCTGGTTCGACTGTAACCACTGCAGTCTTCTGTGAAGTATAAGTTTTTTCTAGCCATTCATTTAACTGTTGAACTGTAAAACCTTGCAGTGAAATGTTCCCTGCATGCATCATTGGGGAATGTGAGGTATTCGTACTCATGGTTTGTGGGGTTAGAATTCCCAAACCCGCTTGACGCATTGCTTCGAGAGGTGCTCCTACTGGACTAAGGTCCATTAAGGGCCTAGGCTGTTCAATTACTTGTTCCCCAGGGGCCATTATCTGTGGAGTTCCTATGGACCCTCCTCTTATCGCCTCCTGAGTCATCACTCCCTGATCACACACGCCTGTTTTACCCTGTGCATAGAATGGCACTGGTGGACCGACAGTACTGGGTAACGATATAGCGGCAGGTGTCTGACCCGGACCCAGACTTCTTGGAGCAGCAACTCCATAGGTCTATTCCAATGTACCCGGAACCAGCACTAATGGTGGACCTGCTACAGGGTTGTACCCTGCTATCAGCTGTGGTTGTGGTTGAGATATTAATTTCAGAGTTGATTCAATCTGTATTAGCTTTGGCTTCGTGTATATCGGGTCTGGCAGCACTATAAAATTCGTAGTTGTCTCAAGCACTGGGACGTCAGGGTAGATTCTCAGTATCTGCGGTGGAGGCTGCAACTGTATCGGTATGTCTGGTGCAGTGGGTACACTGACACCATTCTGTATCGAAGCTGTATCGCTAGTTTGTGCCGTATCAGTAACTCCCTTTTCCTGCGTCTGGTTCCCAGGATCCAAGCTAGTACTTGGAGGATTGTCGCTCACCGCATATGGTGGCGGACGATCATGTAATAATCTGTCCATAAATTCCTCATCATCTGAATCATCTTCCTCTTCCCAAGATCTTTTATTCTCTTTAGAATTGTTTGAGTCTTTATCTGTTTTGCAAGAGGCTTTCTTTCCCTGCGTCTCTTCTCCCTGTGTTATTGCTGGGAATAATTTCAATCCATCTACAATTCCCTGTCTCCACATTTTGTTCTCATTATCCCACCTAGCCTCTGCATAGGATTTCTCTGCCCTTCTCAGTCTTCTCTGAAACCTTTCTTGTCTATGTTTAAGAGCCATCAAATCCCAAATTGCCAAAGCCTCATACTGAGCTGGTCTCGGAGGTGGTTTCTGCGTACTTCACATCCACCTCAAATTTTCTAGTACCTTTGGATTAAACGTCCCATGTTCTGGAAACAGTAAACATCCCTCCTTCTCTGTTAATTTGCGCCATTGTTTCATCCATAAACAAGGTGCAACACCCTTCTCTTCCATGACTATATAAGCTGGAGTACCCTCGGGTGGTGTAGGTTCCCCATCAGTTGCAACAATATACACATCTCCTTTCAGAGCGCTCTTAAATGCTTTAACGAAATTCATTTTTGTGATTCTCTTATTTTGTATTTAATCAGAAGTAACTTAATTCCCAGGACACTCTTCACCCGCCCTTTTCAATCTATTGCCTCTCACGGACGGCAGCCAATCCGTGCGCGACCCCTCTCAACAACCGACCTATCTCAGCGCGGCACCACTGACCTCACACTCACACACACTGTAGCTGTCAAAGTCTTGCGGTTCATCCGCTCCTCACTGAACCTATACAATCTCACATAAACTAATGCGATTATTGCGAGCACTTTAAATGACAACACAAATCTGCCGGTTTACTACAGGAAGGGTAACACGTTCGCTTCAGAACTTTACAGAGATTTCACTTGAAGCCTCGGCCGCTATTCTCTCCTTATCAGTTCCCGCATACGCAAGCAGAATTCGACCCACAAATTCTACTCTCGACTTGTCAATGGCTCATCCTAGTGCACTTTAGAACTCACCAAATCTCCATCGAAGGTTTTCATACACACATTATGACTCAAACTTGACTTGTCAACCCCGCCCGATTGACCTATTAAACCGCACAGATTACAACATAAACCACATTTGTCTTCATACTCCGGAGTCTTAGACCTCAGCAGGTCCATACATAAACAACCAACCATGTGGATAATTTTGATCACCAAGCACCACACTCATATGATGTACGCCGACTTCCCTACTCTCATACTGCGGAGTACACCTACTCCTACTAAACAACACTTAGTTTGGCCTAAATACACACAAATCTTCACAATCGCCTGCAAAATGCATAAGCTTAAGCAAGCGCAGAGACCCTAACCATATACACTATGGCACCGAGAACATTCCCAACTTATTCAGGCAGGCTCCGAGATCCCGGGAAAGTCATGGTGAACTTAGAAACCCATCATACCTCCAATTTGCATTATCACAGAAAAACAAATTAAACAATGAATCTCCGTCCTAGGGCCCCTAAGGGCCAAACCGTCGCTCTGCTACCAGAACTGATAACACGTCCCTTTATGTCAATTTTATGCACATTAGGACTCGTTTTAGGCCGATGAATCTTTTGACCCAGTGGTGAGACACCATAGAACGAGATAACTGATCAATATGTCAATGACGTTATCAACATATATCACCACAATATACTTTACTTTGTATAAAGACATTTATTAATCTGTCGGCGCAACCATAACCTTTCAGCCATGAATAACCACACCTTTATTGGAGTTTTGTGAATTGTATTCCCTATTGATTACAATCTAGTAATAAAAGTGTCAATCTCAAAACCAAGAAGCATAAAAGCAAAGTCACAACACAACAGCTATGATAAGACTTAAAAAATGCAAAGATCACAAACATAAGAGCACCAACATAAGATTTGCATAGATCAGAGTGCATAGAATATCATATACGTCTCAGTTCAGCATAGCACAATGTCAGTCACGTCTATTTGCGTCAAAGTGATCACCTAGCCTAACCACTAATTAGCATCAGCATGTTGGACTTCATGCAAAATAATTTTGAACACGAATTTGGAAAACATCTGACTAAGGTCTCTATCCAAAAATACAGCAGTTGGTACCTAGAAAGGAAAAGCAAACAGACAAATTACAATAGCATTGTCATAATTACCCTCCTCGGAATAAGTCAGCATACAGGATCATTCTTCGTCTTCAGGACATCAGTTGGGTCGCCAACAGTTTATTTAATCTATGGGACAGGGGACACTTCCCTCATAAGGAGGAGAAGTGTAAAGGGGCAGTCTATGGATGAGGATGGTTTTGTCTAAGCCTCAAATCACCAAACAGTGACAGAGTTTCTGGATGCCATCAATATCATTCCCTACCTAATTCTAACGACTGTTCTGTGTCATGGGTTTTTATCCCTTTTTCACAATACATTCCCCCAAAATTCTATTGGATATTCGCTATACCCCACTATCTTTAGCCTATCAAATTATACATTAGGTAATCCAAATTGTCACCCCAAGATAATTTATAACGTTTTGATTGGTCTTCATAATTGACGTCTTCGTAGGTGGCACATCCGGGGTTACTTCATCCTTTGGCACATTCTTCAGGTCAAAAGTTCTCTTTTCCATGGTTAAATGTCCTTGAATGTTTCTACATTTGTTGCAAAACGTATAAAACTTATACTAAAGCAGCTAGCATGTGGATGGGAACAGGGCATATCTTGCAACATAAAACAAAGGAAAAGAACACATGCTGGGTCATGGCCTTTTACGAGTCAGCACACTGGAAAACAGAAAAATATGCTTTAATATGAGAGCTACACGGCTAAAACTTCAACTCACGCTAATTTAAGGCCTATGGGTTCTAATGCAATCTTCGTGGGTGTTAACATATTCAATTAATCATAATGCAAGCAATTATTTCTTACAGTCGACATTAGTTTATGTGCACAATAGTAACTTCACTCTTATAATCATGTTAAGAATACATTTAAGCAATTAATATTTTATGATTGTTTTTATATGCAGCATTGTTAGATATGTATATAAGCATTTCACATCTAATATATGTAATATTTAAACTACGCTCTCTCATGGCCATTCACTGTAATAGCTAATCGGAAAACAGTCTTCTTTAATCCTATAGTTGGCTGAGATGCAATTCTGAGCAATAACCTGCCTTTGAACTTACGTGCGATCTATAGGGCTTGTGGAAACACATTTTGAAATCCCAGTTTGATCGTGATTGTTCGGCCTCTAAGTCTTGTTTTTAGGTTACAAAGCACCCCGTTTAAAGCACCCATAAACCTGCACAAAGCAATGCATTCTTCTGTGCACTGAGCTGCTCAGGTTAACTGTACTGTAAACATGTAGATAAGAACCCGCTTCTCCCCTCTGACTCATACCCAGTAAAAGATCAATATTTGTTTAAGCATTGCAAAAAGACCTCCTAGGAACGTGAAAGCCTTGTGGGAATGCTTTTAAAAGAGCTAGAGAACTGAAAAGGCGGAATCTTTTCATTATTCAGAAGTAATCTGAAGCCACATTTATGTTCCAGTCGCCCTTCCTTCCACACTGTTTGCAGTAGACTCTCCTTGAATGTTTCAACTTTGATAGCAGGGGCATAAATTAAGCCTAAATGACAATTCATTTGTAACTAGAAAACCCTGTAATATTGAAAACCCTTCCTATTGGTTTGACTTGCCACCAAGAAAATAATTCCACATGTTTTTGGTAATTGTTTTTTTTCAGAATTTTTTAAAAAACTTTTTTCTGCTTACTGGTGGTTAATGTTTCTTTCCCTTTGTAGCAGAGACCAATTTAAAAACCTTCCAATGAAGGTTGATGCACCCACAATGGTGATAAAACGTTATTAATCCTATGATTTCATGTTTTTGCGACGGTGTTATCATATTGCCATGCACTTCAACTGACATGAGCAGCCTGAGATTTTGAATAGAGATGCCCTATATAAACACAGATGCAGTATTCCGCATACGATGCAGTTAGAGTGGGGAACACAAACCAGAGTAAGTGATTAAGGCATTGTTTAAAGATCATCATTTGTGAAGATAGAGCTGCAAAGCACATACAACATGTACACAAATTAAATAGTATCCCTTCATGCTAGGCAACTGTAGAGTTCGGATATGCTGTGTGTCTTTATGAATTCTTTTGCCCTGCACTTCGAGATGGTTCTTTAGACTTGTTTTAGTTTGGGACAAGCTTGGATATCAGGAGGCAGTGTGCTCCAGGGATGCAGATAGAGAGACAGGAATATGTATGTTGCCCAAAGTGGTTTAGGTGTGACCTGCAAGTTCTGCTATGCGGATTGCAGATTCTGGGAGGGTGTGTTACAGGTATTAATATTTTGACAGTGTGGGGCAAAATCAAGAACCACTTTGATCACAGTTGTCAAACACTGGTAGCAAGCTTTATTTTTAGTTCAGACCCACCCAGCTTTGTAAGTGTGGATGTTAGTCTAGTGCCAGTGGCGTAACGACATTTGATGCCCCTCCCCCTGCTAAGAACATGGAGGGACCCCCCTCCAGACTCATTCAGGAGCTCTCTGGCCAAGGTGGGGTGCAGAGGGGGAGGTGTTCCTTGGAGCTCAGGGGCCCCCAACCCACAGGGGCTGCGGGGACCTTTGTTACGCTACTGTCTAGGGTCTGTTGAATAGAGTCCTTGTTTTGAAGTTAGTCACCTTGTCCAATGGGAAAGAAGGAATATTGAAGCAAACCCACCAGCAGGCTGTTGCAATAGTATAATTTGTAAGTTCTAGAAAATGTATTTGTATCTTAATGATTTGGAATGGGACGCATGTTCATTACTTGGTATTGTGCTGCTGTGGTGGTAGTAGCAGGGAACATATATGTATGCACTGAATGGCTGAATGACTGAGTACACCTAGATTTCTTGAAAGTCAAAGGTTAGACCATCAAGAGGGAAGTGAATAGAAGTGTGAGAGGTGATGGAAGCAGAAGAGGAAAATTAGAGTGCCTGTGTTTAGGAAGAATTCAGTTCAAAGAACCCGACAGCAATCCAGTCCTGATTTGCAGTGAGTCAGAAATGCATGAATGAAGATAGGGAAGAAGGTGGGGAAGGAGAACATTATCTTTGTATCATTGGCATAGAGATGGTAAGAGAAAAAAAAAGAGGAGATGTTACTCAGTGAGGTGGTATAGAGGGAGAGACTAGGAGATCGCCTAAAACTGATGTTTGGAGGACTCCAACAAGAAAAGCAGTCAGTGACCATCTCTTCCCCTTTCATTCCACTGAGAAATAGCAGTCAAGTAGGTGTCTCCAAAACCTCTAAAGAGGTGTGTTGTTAATATCAATGTCTTGGAAGGAGGAGATTTATTATTGGATGACCTGCAGGTTCAAAAGTTGAAGATAGGTCAAGAAGATTGAGCAAAGACTAATAGTAATTGCGGTCTTCAGAGGAAATGAAGTTTATGAAATGAAACAGTTCTGTTTCTGTTGAATAAAGGGCATGGAAGAGTTTGAAAAGCTTGTTAGAGGAGAGATGTAAATAGTCATCTGAAGACTAGACATTCCTGTATCCTAGAGAAGAAAGGAAGGACTAATAATAGACCAGAGTTAAATGGGGTCTGTAAGTAACTGGGTGGTACTAGTTAGTGGGGTAAGTAGCCGCTTCACATAGTAACCACAATCTTTGCCAGAATAAAACATTAATCCCTTCGGTGATGAGGACTGAACCATTCTGTCGATAGCCCAGGCCCTTTTGTGCGGAGGACCGAACCGTTGCACGTCATCACACGACCATCAAATCCCTCTGCTGTTTACAGCAGAGGGATTTAGTTTTTCTAAAAACAGCCTCTGTTTTCACTGAAATGACGAGCAACGCACACAGTGTGCTACGGTCATTTCAATGGAAAGTGAAATGAGGCAAACCGTCCATTTCATTTTCTTTGCCTCCGTGCTCAGGGGGCTATCTCAGCCCTCCAAGCACTGAGGCAGGTGAGAGAGGTATCAGTGGAAAGGGGAGAATCTCTTTCCAATGGTACTCTTCCCTTGTGGATCTCTGCTTGGGGATCACTGCAGGAGGTGTGAGAACCACCCACTGGACACCAGGGAGAGGGGAGAAGCCCATTGGGGAGGGGCTTTTGCTCCCCACCCACAACTTTTCTCAGCCAAATTAGTCTTTCTACCCCCCATGTGGGGCAGAAAGCCCAGTAGGCCCCAGGTAATTGGTTTTTTTTTATAGCTAGAGTAGAGGTGGGGGCTGCCTAGAATGGGCTTGGGAATGCCCCCACCCTTCCCAAAAAAAGCAGTATTTTGTGCAAACACCCTCCTTCCCCTCCCCCAGGCAGATGGGAGCAATAGCCCTGGATCTGACCTCCACCCCCACACCCCCCCACCCTCCAGGGGAGGGGGTGGGGCAGGAAGCCCACTAGGCACTAGGGAGTATGGAGTAGGGGCGGGGCTGCCCAGAATGGGCTTGGCAATGAAAATGATACCTCTGTTGTGTGGGTGCCCAAAGCAAAGTCAGCCTAAAAATGTATAAAATGAAAAACTGAGAGGGGACCAAAGTGGACATTCCCTGTTGCAGGCACTTGGCCCACTGTTGTAATTATTGTCCTACAAGCCAAGTAGTAAAAGAAAGGTTTAATGCAGAACCACTAACCGGAGCAGGTAACCTTTCCCAGAGCTTATAACAACTGCCACAAAACCCCCAGCTGACAGAATTCTCATTCTACATTACGAGAACAATACGGTTGATGGGATTAGCTGTTACATACTGATAATTCTATCAGCCGATTTACAACCTATTTACAATGTAAAACATAACACCCACTCAAACAAGTGAGTTTTTATCGGGAGACTGATGAAAACACTGAGTGGTAGGAAATTTGTGGTGATGCAGTGATCCCACAACTTTTCCACACAGAAATGTGACCAAAGTGTGACGTTTTAGCTAAGTTTGATGTTTGCGGGGGATTCTGGTTAAGAAAACGTTGGGGTATCAAAGCAAGGCAGTTGTCTAGTTTTCAGAAATGTCTGGGATTTGTAGTTTTCCATTTTCGCCTCCAAGCCTGCAGCCAAAAATGCCTATCGATCACAAAATGACCTGTTTTTGCAAGGGGGTACCTGCATTTTGGGCCATTTCCTGAAGCAGGCACTAGGCCTACCGACAAAAATTGGGTACCATTTTGATCAGGAGACCTGGGGGGAATGCTGAGTGGTAAGGAAGTTTGTGGCTTCATGCAGATTCCAGATCTTTCCATCACAGAAATGTGAGGAAAATGTGTTTTTCTAGTCAAAGTTTGAAGTTTGCAAGGTATTCAGGATACAAACACCTGGTGAGAGCCAGGCAAGTCAGCCCACGGTGGATACCCCTAGGTGTCTAGTTTTAAAAAATGTACAGGTTTTCTAAGTTTCCCTAGGTGCCGGCTGAGCTAGGGCCCATTCACAGCTAGGCACATTGCAAAAAGGTCAGTTTTCAGTGGAGAAATGAGATGTGCTCATGTTGCGTTTTGGGCCATTTCCTGTCACGGGCACTAGGCCTACCCACACAGGTGAGGTGCCATTTTTATTGGGAGACTTGGGGGACTGCTGGGTGGAAGGACTTTTGTGACTTCCTCTGATTCCACAACTTTTCATCACAGAAATGTATGGAAAATGTGCTTTTTAGACAAAGTTTGAGGTTTGCAAGGGATTCTGGGTAACAGAACTTGGTGAGAGCCACACAAGTCATATAATCCTGGATTCCCCTAGGTGTCCATTTTTCAAATAATGTCTAGGTTTGCGAGGTTCCCTGTGTGCTGGCTGAGCTGGGGCCTAAAATCCACAGCTAAGCACATAGCAAATGAAGTGTCAGTTTTCAGTGGAAAAATGTGATGTGTCCATGGTGCATTTTGGGCCGTTTCCTATCAGAGGCATTAGGCCTCCCACACAAGTTGTCGCGTAGGCTCTCATTATTCTAATGAGACTACTGGATTTTGAGCGGCTGAATCACCTGCGGTGTGGGAGGCTGAGTCTAACCTACTATAGGGGACACCTGTCACCCCAATACGGGTTTTGCTCCGGCTAACTAGCAGTGCCTCATCTCTACCCAAGGGCAGGGATGATTGGGTAGCCGAGTGCATGACATAATTGATTTCTCAGGGAAACTGTGTCACTCAGGTCTCATCCGTTTCTTTCAGTTAAATTAGTCTCACACACACAATGACAAACAGAGGCAGTATGTTTCAATAAGATTTTAATGGAGGAACTTCATCTTAGATAGAAAAGCATGGGCTGCAATAACCAGGACGATAAAGCATGACAAGATTAAAATTGTGACAAGGAGAGTAAAGCATAGAAATAATGCTACCCTATTGTCACTAGAGTCAATAAACTAATTCCTACCTAGGCTATAATAGAGAACAGCATGTTGAGCTCTAATTCTGCCCTTCAGGTTCCCCTGGGAAGACATCATTCCCCATACCTGAGCAAAGGCATGAGGTCTGCATAAGCAGTTGTAGCGAAGCAATCAGCATACAGTTGTGGTTCTCTGGCTGGAATCTCCCTCTAACGTGTAAGGGACAGGGAAGTGTTTTTATAATAAAACAGCTGATGTTCTGAGAAAATGTCCTTACATAAGGATTGTGTTTTTCTATGAATGTCAGAGACAAAACTTGTACCACGTTCACCGGCAACCTATCTTACTGCAGCCTTGAAAGAAGCATAGAGTGAGCAAAAATGTCTAGTTTGAGAACGTAGTGCTGGCCTAGGCAAAAACAGCTAGATAGAGATATATAAAACAAGACCGCAAAAGTGGCTATTGTAAGAATAATAAAACAAAGCTGAATAAAATATATCTAGGTTAAAGTGCACAACGGCAGGCCTAGTATGCTAAAATAACGTGCATGAAGCTATAACTAAAATGGCTACACAACAAAGTGATGTACCATTTTTATCAGGAGACTTAGAGGAACACAGAATAGTAGAGCAAGTGTAATTGCCAATTGACTTTCTCTGCATTTGGGCCTTCCAAATGTAAAGGTGTCTAAAAGTCATTGTGAGAAATGCCCTCTAATTCACAATCTAGTTGGTACCCACAGATTACGAGATGTACAAATAACTACTGCCTCTAAACTCCATATCTTATGCTCATTTTGGAAAATACACAGATTTCCTTGGTAACTATTTTTCACTCTTTATATTTTACCAAATCAGTTGCTGTATACCTGGTACACAATGAAAAACCATTGCAAGGTGCAGCTCAGTTATTGGCTCTGGGTTCCTTGGGTTCTCAGTGACCGTACAAGCCCTATATATCCCCACAACCAGAATGGTCCAGCGGACGTAATGGTATATTACTTAAAAAAATCTGCCATAGTTAGAAGAAGGTACAAATGAAAACATAGACACAAATGGATGGCTTTTTTCTACTCAATTTCAATATTTATTTTTTTCCACTGTTAATTTCTATAGGAAAACCTTGAAGGATCTACACAAATGACCCCTTGCTGAGTTCAGAACGTTGTCTACGTTTCAGAAATGTATAGCTTTCTGGGTTCCACTTAAGGATTTACACCCATTTCCACCACTAACTAGAAGGAGGTTGAAAGCACAAAAAATGGGAAAAATGGGCTAAATCCAAAATGCCAAAACTGTGTTTAAAGATTTGTTTTTCTGACTCAAGTCTGCCTGATACTGAAAGTTGGGAAAATGGTGATTTTAACACAGCAAACTCTTTATTGATGCCATTTGCAGGGAAAATATTTTTTCCCACATTTCCCAAACAAACACAATTTAGCTGTATTTTGGCTAATTTCTTGGTCCCCTCCCAGGGAATACACAAACCGTGGGTTTATTTAGAGTCCCCAGGATGTTAAAAAAAAAAAAAAGAATGCAAATTTGGTGTGGATACCTTATGTGGACAAAAAGTTATGGAGGCCTAAGCACAAACTACCCCAAATGTATTTATTTATTTTAAGAGTTTTCTATAGCGCTAGCAAGACAGAGAGGGTAACAGAGCGCTTTACAACAGAATAGAAAATAAACATAAGAAACACATATGAGTCAAGAGTCACATTGCAGAATGAAGATACATAGAGGTTCTCATGAATAGAAGGGTGGCGATTCGAGGATGGAGGGGTGGTGAGTGAGAGACCCTTATTGATGTGAGGGTTGGTTTAGGAGGAATTCTTTCAGTAGCTTCTTGAAGGTCAAATGGGAAGGGTAAGATCTGATGTGAATGGATAAGGAGTTCCATATTCTCGGAGCGTTGTTTGAGTAGGAGCATGACCGAGTTTTTTGCTTGTTAGGTTTCGGTAGGAGGAGGAGGAGTGAGTTTGTGCTTCTCAGAGATCTGGTTTGACCAGCTTTCACTAGTTTGTTAGCGAGGTATTCGGGTTTCCCAGCGTGAAGGGCTTTGTGTGTTAGGCAAGCAGTGCGGAACAGGCAACGGGCCTCAAGGCTGGGGAGATGTGGTCAAATTTTTTAATTCCCGTCACTAGTCTAGCAGCTGCATGAAGAGTGGACCTCATAGGGGCGAGTCGGGATTTGGCCGTGCCAGTGAGGATGGAGATCCCATAGTCTAGTCTTGAGAGTGCCAGTTCTTGAGTGGCCTGTTTGAGGTCATCCTGGGGAATGAAGGATTTGATTTTGTGAAGAAGTTTAAGGCTGAGGAAAGCATTATTAGCGTTTGTCTTGATGTGATCCTGCATGGTCAGGTTGGAGTCCAGAGAAATTCCCAGGGATTTGACCGTGGTAGACGGGGAGAGAGTGCATTTGAGTGCGTCAATAGATTTTAGCCATTCTTGCAGTTGGGGAAGCTGGTTGGATTTCGAGAGGAGGAGTATTTCCGTCTTGTCGTGATTGAGTTTGAGATGGTTATGAGAGAGCCAACATAGGGCTTCTTTAATGGTATTGTTCAGACGGTGGATGTCTTCTAAGGTGGATAGTTCAATATAGAGTTGCGTGTCAGCAGCATAGAGGTGGAAGGGGATATTGGCTTGAGTGAGGATAGTGGTAAGAGGGTCCATGTAGATGTTGAAGAGAGTTGGAGAGAGGACAGAACCCTGGGGGACCCCTCTAGTAATTAGGGAGGTGGGTGAGGTCGAGTTGAGAAGTTTTACTTGTTGCGTTCGGTTTTGTAAGAAGGAGGAAAACCAGCGGAGGACAGTACCTTCAATGCCTACTCTTTTGGAGGGAGTCGAGAAGGAGTTTGTGGTCCACAGTGTCAAAGGCCGCTGTAAGATCAAGGAGAATCAGTAGGCAGGGTCTGTCAGAGTCAAGAGAGATGTGGAGGTCATCCACAATGTTAAGGATGGCTGACTCAGTGCTGTGGCCTTTCCGGAAGCCAGATTGAAGAGGGTTGAGGAGGTTGTTGGAATCGATATGTTGGGTTAATTGTTGGAGAGCACATTTTTCAAGAACTTTGGCCAGGAAGGGAAGGCTGGAGACAGGTCTGTAGTTGTGGAGGTTGTTCGAGTCTGCCCCTAGTTTCTTTAAAATTGGCGTGATTTGGCCTAGTTTTAGGCGGTCCGGGAATACACCCGTCTGGAGGGAGCTATTGATGATTATAGTCCATGTAGGGGAGGGGGACTGGTGGAGTTTTTTTGCCAAGGAGTAAGGGAGGGGGTCGGCTAGGTGGGAGGAGGTTTTGGAGGAGGACATGAGTTTGGAGATGTCAGATACCAGGAGGGGTTGGAAAGAACTCCAGCTAGCGGGGGCCGGCAGCAGCGTCTGGATGGGGAGAGTGATTTCAGTTATGGGGGACGGGTTGTCAGAGAGGTATGGAGCAGGGATAAAATTGATAGTGGAAGAAAGGCAGGGCACAATGTTCGGGGGCGGGGAGTCCAGTGCTAAGGAAAGTTCAATCTCAGTGATTTTATCGTTGAAGAAATTGGGACAGTTAACGCAGGTGGCCGTGGTAGTGGGTAAGGAGCTGGGAGCAGGTTTGGTAGTTTGTTGTTTAATTATATTAAAGAGCTCCTTCGGGCAGTTTATGGCTCTGTCAAGGGTATTCTGGAAAAAGGATCTTTTTTCATTATATGTGTGTTTTTTGTAACTTCTCCGTGCACTTCTGAGCTGATCCAAGTGGGTAGAGGAGGGGTCGGATCTCCAAAGTCTATCAGTGGCTCTGAGTTGTCTTCTCTCTGAATTGAGGTAATTGTTGAACCAAGCTCTAGATGGGATGTTTCACAGTCTTTTCAGTTTTAGAGGGGCAAGCTGATCAAGTATGGTAGTTATAGTCGAGTTGCAGTGGGTGGTTAAATCCGTCGTGGAGAGGATGGTCGAAGGAGGGGGAAGAAGGGAGGTGATTTTTTCTTCCAGGGTAGATAGGGGGATTTGGCTGACATTTCTTTTCCAACTAAAAGATTTTTGGGGATGAGGAGTGAGTTGGGGGATATAGTTGAGATGGAAAAGGATGATGCGATGATCTGACCAGTCGACAGGAAGGATATCGTCGACCTTGAGGGGATCTTTATGCGCTATAATCGCATCTAGTGTAGCGCCTTTGATGTGAGTTTGGCCCTTGCAATGTTGGGAAAGGTTGTTGCTGTGAAGAAGGTCATTTAGGGTTTGGATGAGTGCATTGTTCTCATCATTCCAGCGAAAGTTGAGATCACCCAAAATAATGAAGTTGGGGTCAGAGAGGGAGCAGTGCGTTATTAGGTCAGCTAGGTGGTCCGCAAAAGGTTGGGTATTACCAGGGGGGGTGGTAGAGAAGGTGGAAGGTCACCTTAGAGTTGTGGCTGGTCTTAATGGAGGTGTTCAAGTGTTCACAGGAATTGAAAATGAGAGCTTCTTTGAAATCTATTTCTATGGTATTTTTGTGGATGATGGCAATACCTCCCCCCCCCCCCCGGGCGGTTCTTTCTCTCTTTGTTGTAGATAGAGTAGCCAGGAGGGACAAGGGTGTCCATGATCGGTTGCAAGAGTTCGGTTAGCCAGGTCTCTGTGATGAAGGGAATGTCAGTGTTATTGTTGAGGATAGCGTCAGCAAGATCCGTAGTGTGTTTGACTGCTGATATGCAGTTTATGAGCATGCAGTTGGTGCGAGGATGGATCTTAGGTGCAGGCTTGGAAGGGAATGGGGGGATATTAACGAGGTGGGCAGGGGGTCTGGGAGAGGGAGGCTGTATATGTTGTCTCCTGAGGCCAGTGATGACTTGTATGTTAGAGGGGGGGGTCTGGGTAGGGAGGGACGGGTTATAGGAGAGAGCGAGTTTGGTAGCTTCCTTGTGAGATAAAGGAGGGATTGTTCTTCTTGGTCACGAGGTGTTACGAAGAAAGGGTCTAGAGGGCCAGTGGATACTCTGTGAGGAGTTGTTGACCGACGGAGGCGTGAGTGTCTGGGTCGGCACTGGGAGTATCAGTGAGTAGAGGCTTCTTGCTATCTTGTTGATGCCTTGAATGATAAGTTCTAGTTGTGATTCAAGGTTGGAGAGCCGTTCATTGATATTTGTGGAGGGAGAGGATTTGGGGTGAAGGAGTGGGAGATAAAGTTCCTCTTAGGTAGGGGCTGTGGTGACTGATTCAGATGGGATATAGGATCACTGGGCAGAAGGTTAAAGGAGGCTGTTGTGGGGTGAGAGGGGTTAGAATCAGGGTAAGGGTTAGAGGTGATGGGGAAGGCTTGATAAGAGTATCTCTACAGTTCAACAAGTTAGGTCTAGAGGAGGGACAGGGGAGAAGGGGGGTGGGAGAGGTGACGGAGGAAGGGGAGTCGAGGGGGGGTTCAGGAAAAGGAGAGGTGTTATGGGGGAAATCAAGGAAGTTTGGGATGAGGAGACAGAGCAGGAGTTGTGATAGGGAGATTTGGGGTTGGGGAAGTAAGGGGCATGGTTAGGGTGAGAGGGGAAAATGGGGATGAGTGGGTCAGACAGGATGGGGTTGTCGAGACTGGGAACCGGGGGGGGTGCAGGGAGTGGTGTTGGGGGGGAAAATGGGGGCCGGGTGGGGTGTCAATGGGCTGAGGGTGGATAGGGGGAGAGAGAGTGCTGACTTAAGGGAGGGGAATAAGGATTCAAAGGCACGGAGGTTGGAGTCTTTAGCTTGAATCATGATGGTTCCATTTCTGAAGATGGAGATGATGACGTTTCCCTGGAAAGCCGGGGAACTGGAGATAGAGAGTTTGCAACTGTATGGGATATTAGTAGTATTGGAGGGGTGGAGGTGAGTAGTGAGGAGGGTGTTCCATTTAGCCGGGCATTTAGTGAAGAAGTTAAGATCTGTCTTTTTCGGGCCTTTATGGGCATTGAAGTAAGTGTCCACAAGAAGTAGCTCCGGATGTTGCCTGGTAAGTTTGCGTTTAAAGTTTTTCAGCGCAGAGGGGGAGAGGTGGTTAGGGGGAGATATGGAGTTGGGCCCGTGGGGTTTAAGGAAGGGGGAAATGGGTGAGGAGGTGGATCCAGTGGGGAACGACATCATGTGAACGTGGGGAGGCTAATGCTCGTAAGGGGGTTAAAAAGGACTCAAGATAGGGTGGAAAAAGGGGAGGGGGATAAGGTGGGAGGGATCAAGGATGGGACCCAGGAGCGGGGGGGGTCGTCAGGAGGAAATTCAAGGGCGAGAGGCTCGAACAGGGGTTGAGAAGCCCTACAGATTGCGATAGGGAGGGGAACAGGGGAGATCCAGAAAAGAGTGTTCTAGTTGGGAGATGGGCGGACACAGAGTTTTCAATCGGGATAGGGTGGGAGGGAGACCACTAGTTAAGGAGGAAAGAAGGGTGGAACAGGCAGGAGGGCAGGAGACCCCACGTCATGGGACCGTCTGGGACCGGCACTCGGGTCAGAATAGGCAGCCTCGCTGCATGCTGGAAAGTTGGGTGAGGATCACGTTTGGAAGGTGGTCGAGAAGATCGGTTGAATAGCAGATCACCCGACTCCAGGGGTCACAGGGAACATGCAGAATTCAGTGCCCAATCTGAGCCCATTGCTGAGCACCAGTAACCATCCGGAAGGGGTGGGGCCAACTCTCATGCCTCACACCAACACTGCGCGCAAGAGACACACATGTGAAGGACAGAAGAACCCTGAGCTCCGGCCCCTCCGGGACTTCCCCACTCACGAAGTAAGCAATGGTGGAGTCAGCCCAGCAGCCGGAGCAAAGTTCACAGAAACTCCCTACCTCGGATAGGCGGATCCACATGAAAGATTCCTCCTGGGCTGGAGTCAGGGATGGTGGAGCAGCACCTCCTGGAAATGTAGCTCCTCCCGTGCTGCAGGAGGCGAAGAATGTCCCCAATAACGAGTCAGGGATGGTGAAGCAGCACCTCCTGGAAAGCTGCAGGCGGCGAAAAACAGCCTTAACAACGTGGAGACTAGAGCTTGAGTCGGCCCGAGGTCAGCTCCAGTAGACTACCCCAGGTTAGGGGCCTCTAGTATCGGTAAAGATGGCAGACAGGCGGCTCCTCGCGGGTGAGAGATGGAGATGGAGGCTCCTCCAGGGCTGGGGCCAGAGATGAGGCTCCGGTGGATTACCCCAGGTTAGGGGCCTTTAGGAACGGTAAAGATGGCGGACAGGCGGCTCCTCGTGATTGAGAGCCGGGGATGACGGCTCCTCCAAGGCTGGGGCCAGAGATGAGGCTCCGGGGGGGTGGAGATCCAGTCCTGCTTTTGTGCCGAGGAGGGCAGCCTGCCGGTAGCCTGGCAGCAGGATCAGGGACGCGGAAGAGTGCCCTAGGCCACCTCAAAGCAGATGGCGGGCGGCTCCCCAAGGGCAGGAGCCGGAGATAGCGGCTCCTCCGAGGCTGGGGCTAGAGACGAGGCTCTGGGAGAGCGGAGACCTAGTCCAGCGTCTGTCCCACCCGGCCGAAAGGGGCAGCCCGCCGGCGGGCCCAAGGACGCCGAAAAGTGCCTCAGCACGAAGGCAGTCCGACTGCGGGAACAGGCGAGGCGCTGGGGACCAGGACGTCGATCGATCCTCGGTCCTCGCACGCAGGGCTCCTTGACATTCTCCAAACCCTCAAAACCCCGTCCGGGTTGGAAGGGTCCAGGGCGATCGTCGGTAGGGGGGGGGGCACCCGAGGGAAAGAGGAGATCGGGATTTACACTAAAAAGTGATCCCGTCCATCGGGAGCTCCTTGAGGTGCGTCCGTCACGGCAGCCATCTTGGAGTTAGCCAAAAAAAGCTTAGCACAGGGGAGAAAAGGCCTAGCAGCGAAGGGGTTAAAGTCACTTTATTAACCTGAGCTAGTTGTGGCACAGAGGGGACAGGCTTAACTTAGAGATAATGTGTAAAGTATTTATGCAGTACCAAAAAAGTACTGAAGTCAAATCACAGCACAAGAAAAATCACAAACCAGTTTAGAAAAATAGAGTAAAATGTAATAAATATGACACTAAAAGGATGACAATCTAATAAGGCAAATCAGAGTTATGAATTTTTAAATATTAAATGTGAAAATAGCACTAAGAAGCGTTAAGCGCCAACTGCGGTCATCTGGTTGCACAGGACTTGTACATGGGCACAAGTTAAGGGCAACCTTGATAAAATGTGAGTCGGATGCAGAAACAAGGTTTGACCTGGTGGAAGTTTTACATGCAGACTTAATCTCTAAAATGGATGTCAAATCTGCGGCCAAAGACTGGTCCATGTCGTTGGGTAGCTGCTGGATGTCGTCTCAGGGAAGAAGTTGACTTTTGGCTGGAAAGCTGCAAGGGGGAGAAATTTTAATTTCGTGCCCAAAGAAAGGTCCCTCACTTTGTCATATCCTTTTAGTGCCTTCGCCAGGTGAAGAGTTGTACCTTCAGACGTACACTTTTTGGAGCTTGGATTCTTCTAGTCGGAGAAAGCTTTTACTGAAGAAGGCTCCACAAGGTCGTATACCTTCTCCACAATGGCCCATTGAATCAGATTTGCTGCTGCAGAAAATCTTCAAGCAAGCACATACTGAATCTTTGGTCCAGTGACAAGGTACATTCATTGGATCTGCTTGGCAGGTTGCTCTCGGTACTCCGGAGGTCCTGGAAGCCAACATGTTTCTAAGCCCAGGGTTCAGGAAAAATTAGGAGGAACGCACTTTGACAGCAGCTGAGGGTTAAGGATCTTGGGTACAGCAAATGTAGTGGGGGACTGAGGGGGCAAGATTTACTCTAGCAGAGGCCAGCAATAGGGCCCTGAGAAGGTCCAGTCAGAACTGGTCAGCTGGGACGTTGCAGGAATGGCCTCTTGTAGCTTGTTGTGTTCCTGTACCTGGAACATGAGGTCAGCCTTAATGACCCTTGGAGTTCCCTTCTTTGTCCTGAGAACAAGAGGGAGATCAGGTCCAGTTGTCTAGGTTCTTCTCAGGTCACAGACAGAACATGCAGTCATCTTCTGCTCTTTGACAGGTCCAGAAAGTGTTCTGATGAGTGTACTGTGGGTGCCACATTAATGCCTGGCACCAGCCTATGGGTGGGGTTGGCTCTAGGTCCCTCCCTAACCAGTAGGGTAAAAGTTCTCAGGAGCAACTGTTTCGACTTTTGCAGCACTTCCTGTGTGCCTTACTGCAAATAATTCCACACTGCCCTTCTCTGCTTAAATAACAAATAGCAAAAGCCATCTCCCCTTGTGCAGAGTCTGTGGGCCCAACCCAAAGGTGTTGCTAGGGAAATAAGCAACTCCTCCTCTGTGCACACTTTAAAGCAGTTCTGGAGGAAACTCCTCCCCCAGTAGGACTGGAGCCTCCCTGGCTCGGGGGACAACAGACAGTCCTGCCCAGATGTCATCATTTGCCCGTGACAGGGTAGGCCTCTTTGGAGTTAAGTTCCTAGGCACAGCCACTATGGTCACCCTTCTAGAGGGATAGAACACCTTCCCACACCTAGTGCCTTTGTCTCTGTTCTGGGAGCAAGTTCCCACCTCATCAAGGGAGTTATTCAGCTGGCAGGTGACAGTTGAACTCATGCAAATGGGCATTCAGAGGCTTTAGAGGGAAAAGTTAACTTTCCAAAAGTACATTTTCCAAACTATTTTTGCAAATAAGACTTCACCAGTGAATTGGGCTTCTAATAAATATGTTAAACATGCTTTAATTATATTTTAATGGGTTTTACCTGAAGATAACATTATTAAATGTAATATTCACCCCAGTGCTTTCCTAAGGTGCAGCCAACCATGCGAAAGTGAAAATAGCACAGCCATGCTACAGAGTATAGGCCTGAAATCATGTTTACACTGTGGTGGACGGCACAATGGGTGCTGCAGTCCGTGTGTGACATTTAACTTACAGGCCCTGGGTACACTTTTGTACCATATATTTTCGAGTTATAGGTAAGTTAGATATGGCAGTTTGGGGTATGCCAATTTCATCATGTTGAAAGTGAGAGTACAGGCACTTTATCTCTGGTTAGTAGGAGTAAAGTGCACAGAGGTCTACAGCCAGCAGAAACAGTCCAAACACAAAGCTTGTGGGTACACTAAGCAAAAGATAGTCATTCCTAACAACAAGGGAGGATCAGCAGTGTTTTTTTTTTTAAGTAGATGTAATACTACAGCTGATGTGAATCTTTGTGGGTAGATGTCAGTTAAAAGGGAGTGGCTGAAATGTGAAGTTAGGCAGAGAAGAACTTTAGAAGAGCACTAAGGATGAAATAGTTTGAGGGACGGAAGGGTTAGATGGGGCATTCAGTGCATTAGCTAATTTGACAATGGGGATCAGCTTTGTGGTTGACGTAGATGAGAATTATGAGAGGGAGGTGTTGGACTGAGGGTGGAGGGGTGAAGGATGGAACAGAAGGATCACTAAGTAGTGCATCTGATGTTCGCAATCTCAGGGAAAAGTTCTGACACAAAAGCCTGTGGCTTAGCGTGTGGAGTGAATGAATGGTGGATGCTGTGGGGAGGTTAAGTTAGTGATATTATATGCAAGGTGCTAAGAATATTGCAGAGTAATAGGAATTTGGCTTGAAAGTACCTAGGCTTGGCACAGTTGAGAGTTAGGTCACGTGGGTTTTGTGAGTCTTATGCTGATTGTGTAGGAGTATCCTTGTCTTGGTTTTTATTGTGTGAAAGTCAAGCCTTATAAAGGATTGTGTATGTCCAGTAGTTGTAGAATAAGTATGAATGGGATAATGCGTCTCAAAAGCCTGTTGAAGGCTGTTGAAAAGCTTTGGTGAACATGAGAGGAGGTAGCATACTGGCATGGTGTAGGATCATTGTGGATTTAGAGTGGGAAGGCAAGGGGAGAATATAGACAATGTTTTCTTTCTGACATAGTAATGGGGGGTGGGTAACACAGTTTTGTGAGGTCATAATCAGGGGAGAGAGTTTGATGGTTGGTGGAGAGAAGGATAATGTGTCAGAAATTAGGCTGACAACCAGTGGTTTGTCCTTAATGTCTGTAGGTGTGGAGCATGTCCTTTAGTGATGGGTCCAAGAGAGTTTGGGATTAGAGAATATTTTTGCTGTTGGAGTGGTAGATCTAGAGTGAAGTCCTCTAGTGCAGTTAGGAAGGTGGAGAGTTTAAAGAGGTTAAAGACTGTGTCCATGTCTTAATACAACAAGCCAGTGATGACCAGTGGAGAGCCAGGATGTTTGCTTTAATGGGGACATTGATTGATTTGGAGTGGAATTCAAATGATGTAGGAAGCATGGTGGGTGTCGGAGGGGAAATTAAGCAAGTGTTTTATTATTAATAATGCAACTCTGCTGCCTCTACAGTTGTGTTGTGAGGTGTGTGTGTGTGTGTGAGAGAGAGAATTAGGTGTCATTGTTGTGGAGCCAATCCATGCTGCTAAAGATGGATGTGAAGTATACAGTAGCTTTATAGGTATTTAAATAATAGTGAAGGATGTTTTCTTTCTGACAGGCTGCAATATTCCACAGGCAGCAAGACACAGTAAACTCCTTGAGATCGATGTAGTGAGAGGTCTGGTTGGTGCTGTGTCTAAGTGGGTAGATCAAGTGATATTTGTAAAGTAGTGGGCCTGAGATCTGCTGTGGCATAAGGAGGGGTGGGCTACAGTGATAAAATTTAACATGGCAGTGAATCCTCAATGTGCTGAAACTGACCCTTGTTGGGTAGTGTAGACAAGTTATTGTCTGAGATTGCATCAAAAAAGCATTGATACATAGTGAATGATTGTGTAGAGTGATTGGATCAATGAAAGAATCCAAGGGCTTTCCATCATAAGCCAGGCATATTGGCTTTCCTCATACTTGTTTTTAGTGTTTATTAAGAAATGAGGTTGATAAACACCCCAGGTTAAGTCTTGATACATTGATGTAACAAAAGCAAAACTTCAAAACGCAATCTGAAAAAATCTATTGAAGATAAATAGCTGCTGTGGCTTTGCCACACATGCCAACACATCTGTTTCAGGTAGGAGACTCCGGATTTTTAAAATAAAAAACAATGTTAGTTTTGCTTAAAATTGCCTCCAAATTAATGCACGTCGTTGGGTAAAATATATCCCCCTGATTTACTTTTCAAAGTTTCTCTCTTACCTGTTTGCAAATGTTGGCAAATATGCTTTGCCCACACTATCAGAAGTGGTTGTGTTCCTAACAAGGGCATGCCAACGTCACACATCATTCTGCAAAGGGTGCCACAAAAAGCATTCTAACCTGCTGGAAGGTCAGGATCCAAGGTTACCTCGAACCCTAAGACATTAGGTTGCCTTTTCAGATACTTTAGACTGTAGTGTTGTGTGAATAAAACGTCCTAAAGCATGAGTGACAGTGACTGGTCAAGCACTGTAAATGTTTTTATATTTTTTAAGTGGGCACTTGACTATAGCATTCTGGGCTTTAGATGCTCCTTAGCATGGCGACGCCTATCATTGCCGACAAAGAATAAGAACACCCCTAGGATGCCCCCTTCTTCTCTCTGGAACTCAGAGAACTTTAGGTACTGGTAGAAAAGGACGTTCAATAAGGTGAAGTCGGGTTAGGGATCAGACAAAGTCACTCTATGATCCCATTGTTTTAATATTCAGTTAGTCACTCTAGCAAGTCACAGAAGGCCGCAGACAGAGAGGGGAGATTTATGAATAAGCAGAGTAACTCCTTCTCCAAAGACAAAGCTAGTTAACAGTGTATGTTTATTGCAATTTTTAGAGCATTCAAGGTTAATCATTAACCTACAAAACAACTACTATCTATGGAGTTAGGGTGATCTCATTGTGTGAACTAAGTGATAAAAAGAGTGCAAAGTTTAGAAGTGTCTCGATAACAGTATTTGTGTGTCAGTTTATTTCTACCAAAGATCTCTTATCGGCTTACTTATTGGTATGACCTTTTTCAGAGCAAAACGGCTGCTTAAGCATATAATGTATGTTGCGCTTTAAAACTTAATTTTCTGCTCAATTTGACATATTAGAAATAGACTGCAACAAAAAACGCAGCCATCAATCAAAAATGTGTATTTCAGAAGAAAAAAAACTTGAAACTTAAAACAGTTCCTTAAGTTGCTTTTCACATTTAGTGACCTATTCATTACATTACTCTAATTATAATCACCGAAGTCTTTGAACTAAGACTAAAATATAGATTCCTTAGCATTTACGTAAAAATAACATTTGTACAATTCTTTCCTTGTTAAATTTTGTCAAATTGTAAAGCTAATGTACATACGTCACACAGAGAACAAAACCGCAATGCCAAGTCACTTCTCTTGAATGGGCTTTTTATGCCAAGGTTCAATTAACTTTATTTTTTTCATAATTTCAGTTGTGAGCACACCCATTGTGACATCCCGCCCCCTTTACCCTATGTGCACCCTGGAAGGAAGAAAGTGTTGAGAACGAGAGAATCCGGATATGAATCTCGGCCTTGGAAGCTAGCCACTATATGTGGTCGCTTTTTCCGGAAATACTTCATCCCTCCTGTGTTGAAGTCACGGTACTGGAATCAATACTTATGATATTCCCATTGGTATATCTTAAATCTCCATTCTAATCGAGTAGTGCTTTCTCTAGCTGCCCACCTTTTTACAGAGCTGGGAAGATGACCAGCCAAATGTGCCTGATGTTTCTTTGAGATTTGTTGAAAATATGTTCAGTGTTTCGTTTAGATGTTTGTGTAGATTATTGTGCTCAATCCAAGGTGACAGATCAGCAAGCTACCAAGCGAGATGAGATTTCAGATGGATGATTCCAGCCGGTCTGGCTAATGTTCTGTGTTTCTTTGATGGCAACGCTAATATGGAGTACAGGACAGCACATGGCCCAAGTCCAGTCCCGCTCCCATCAAGGAGTGATTATATATGCCATTTTCAAGGGTCTCACATGAGGCCGGTACTAGAAGGACTGAAGTCTAGGCTAGAAAATAACCTAACCAAGATGTCCTATAAGCTCCAGAAATTAATACATAGTCGCAGTCTGTCAAATGGATTAACCTGTGATCCACTATGATGTTGCACAGTTACAGCCCTGTCACCATTGCTACGCTTGTCAGAATGACCAGCATTATGGAGGTGGGATCCAGCATTGTATTCCAGTCCTCACTCACTATGACCAGGGTGGAGCTGTAAGGTCCTTGACAAGCGAGAGAAAAGCACCAGCGCCTCAGATACTTGGTGAATCGAATGCCATTGTATTGGCGCATGATATTTTTGCATCTGGTGAAAAGTCTAACAAAAACATTAAAAAAGAAAGAAAAGACTCGATTTCATGTGTTGCACACATCAAGCTGATTATCAGAGTTGTGTCAAGGTTCCTTAATTTGACAAATTTCTCTTGGCCTCTTTGTCTGTCCACTGGTGGAGTACTTTATGTGGGAGAGATTTCCTGATCAGCACCACTATCCCACCTTTCCTAGCGTCAGAGCCATTTCCAGCAGGACATGTTGGGTCTTCTCCCGAGCAGCTAATAATAGCCACTATGCCTGCCCAATCCTGCCTCAGCGTAGCCCAGTTGGCCATTATCAGATATGTTTCTCTCTTGGTTCACAGCAGTGTCTGAATGGTTGGACTGCAGATCATGTAAGACTTTTTTGAATTTTATGAAATTTGTCGAGTGATTAATATTCAGGGAAGTTGGACTCTGCTGCCATTTAGGACCTTGGCAGACGATCAGTGAAACCGGGCAGCCACAACAAGCCCCAGGAAGACCATCAAAGGTATATGGGAACAAGAGAGTAAATATAAGCAAAGCACTACAGGTGGAGCTAAGTAAGGTTGGTGGGGAAAGGAGGATAGAAGTTATAGTGACACAGAGCATGGTCTACAGTAGTCGCAAGATGGAGGCTCTCAAAGAGTACTGTTTTGGCTATGTTATACTGTGTAGTACAGAGCACGTCACTGGCAACCTATGAGCTCAGGTTTCTGTGTGTCAGCTAACCACGAGCAAACTGTTATCTGAAGGCTAAATCTTTCCAACAAGACTCAGCCTAAACTGGGCATTTGATCTGTAAAAGTGTGGAAAACTTGTTGTAGCTTGGATCAAGGCTCAATAGGGTGGTAGACAAAAGGTGGTGAGTGCAGAGCACGGAATAGAGAGAATACCAAGGGATAAGAGAAGTGAAGAAGCAATATCCACAAAAGGGAGAGAGACAAGGGTACTAAAGTGCAAGGTACATAAGAATCCAAGTGAAGTCCCTCATAGTGTGGCAATAGGACATGGATACGGTAAGCATAGGAGAATGGATATTTCGTTTTAGTTGACGGGGTCGGACCCCATGCTTTTAAGAGCCAGGAATAATTCACCTCAAAAGAGGATGAGGAGACTTAGAATGACAAAAGCATATCGCTGCTAGAGTATACAGAACTCTGGAGAGATTTTCAGTGTCTAATACAAGGATTTATGTACAGTATCTTTCCACCAGTGACTATTGAGTGATGCCCGTTTCTCCACATCGGTAGCATAGCTGTGGACGCAGACAGGAGTAGAGAAGCATTATGGAGGTCACAGCCAACCATGTCCCCCATTAGTAATATGGGGCCATGAGCATTAGCATGGTATAGGCACAAAATGATCACCCTTCTTCTGGTGTCCTTCAATGGCAACTCAGACTTATCCCTGTCCTTGCTCATGGGTTTGGAAATACGATGCAAGTACACTTTGAATGAGTGTCACTGCCCGCATATCTCAGTCTCCTGCGTTCTTGGGTGGTATCCAATAGGCTTTGTGTGAAAGCAGGAGATGGTACATGTCAAGGTTTGAAGACTGGCCCAAAACTTCCATATAGGTCGTGTTCATTGATTCCAGGAATTTTTCCAGGTCCTCTGGGTCAGTAAATTCTGATGATCTTCTGTCTATAGAGATGAGCATTGTTGATGATTCTAGGAGACCAAACCTAATTTCCCATTGTCTGAGACGTAGGCATATGGCATTAAACCATCTCTAGAGAGCATTCACCTCAAAGCAATACTCCACAGTCACATGGATGGGGTGTTCTAGAACAAATTGAACTTTTGTTTTTTCTCTGCCAGCTTCAGTATCCGTTATGCATATTGATGGTGCAAGAAATAAACAGTGAGTGGGAGAGACAGATTGTTGATAGTTAGACACATCATACAGGTGCAGGGCCTGGAACTCCAACAGTTCAGCAAAGGGTTATATCCAGTAATTTTGATATGGCTCGGAGACCCAAATATAGTCTCCTGTTCGCATCCTTTAGGATTTCTTAAAGTTACACATTGTTATAGAGGGATTGATCATCTAAGTCTGTGATTTTGTGCTTCAGTGCCACTTCAGTTCCCCAGTCCAGGAGAAGATCATCCCAGGATGCTTTTGTCGCAATCCTCTTTTAAGCAGAGTCCAGATGAGTTCAAAGACGCCCAGTCTTTATGCATGGGCTTCACTCATCTGATACATATGTTATCCTCAAACTCTTTATTTCAGTGGCAAAACCAGTTTTGGAAAGTTCAGACACAAGTGTAACATGAATGACTATGGGAGCCACATCCATGTTTGCTTGCTCCCTGAAATGGTGTGTCAAGGGGCACCCATGATTACCTATGATGAAAGTAGCTGGTGTACAGGTTTGAAGACATATGTGCAGCAAATACAATCTGCAATGAATCCTCCAGTTGAAGGAGGCATGCCACTGCTTTCAGTGATAGAGTCGAGTCTGTGGCAGATAGGAACTTTGAAGGTACAGGCGAGGTTATCAGTGCACTAGTCAAACAGGGGATATTGTAGGGAGTGTGTGTAGGAGGGCAAGGTCTCAAGAAGATAGACTAGGGTCCTGCGGGGGTGTACCACTCAAAACAGCCCTGGTTAAATATCAGTCTGGAGTACTCCAGCAATTGGGGAGTCACAAACAGTATAAAGCCACACATGAAGAGATGCAATGTTACCTGGTTCTAAGTGGTGTGCTTTCTCAGGCATGCTTTACCAACTCAGCAGTATACAGTATTCTGTCCAGTGACAATCGGGAGTGGCACAGGTGTGTCACTCTGTTGGAAGGGGAGGCAGCGTAAAAGCGCTCGTATTCCAGATTGAGGCATTGCTTGGATATGGAGGCGTGGCAGTGTCATCCTTAGGCATGACAACAGAGTGGATTCAGAAGGGCAGTGGAGGATGGTAGGGTAGCATCAGTAGCAGTTCATGGGGATGGTAAAGAGCAGCAGGCCAGGCTGGGCTCATAGCGAGTGAGGTGCCCCCCTAGTCACATACCAGCTTTTAGAGGGCAAATGACTCATTTGGCCATATGCAGGAACAATGGTGGGTTGGCTGCACCCAACACTGGGTGTTACAATAATATTACCCAAGCCATACCTGTGGTCCGTGCTGGTTAAACTCCAATGCACCAGTCTGGCCAGTTCCATGGGTCCATGGAAATGGTTGCCAATAATCTGAGTTAGTGCATCCACAGTTGCAATCTGAAAAGCTGCGAGGGAGCAGTGGTGGGAATTTGGTCCCACTGCAGGATCTGTAGAGCTGCATCTTATACGCAAAGCACTGCACTGGTAACAGAATCAGTTGTTGCTCCCAATCAGCAAAATGTTGACAGCAGTGGCCCTACCTGTATAGGTATAATGACCTGGTTCTCATAGCAACTCTTGGTTCTCATCCAGGAGAGACTTTCTCATAACAGCCGGACTCCACCTCCCAAAATCATCATTTTAAGAGTTTCCCCTTGGCCCCACCAAGAGGCAAATTCTTACTAAAAAGGATTGACTTAGAATGTCATTGTTATACCAGATTCTGAAATATGCTACTTAGCTTGGTTGTCTTGTAATGCTAGTTGTCTTCATACTATCCTTGGTATAGGTAATATTGAGAGGTTGGTTTCCTTCCTTGTCCTTATTAAGTGTCCGATGTCTGTATCTGAAAGAAATAAGTGGCCAGAGGAACATGGATTCCAGAGCTTGCGTGGTGGTGAGGTGCACTATGATTCATACACTTTTGACCCAGGAGGATAATATCCCTTAGACATGGCAGTCTTTTTCTTATTGTCATCTGAGATCCTTAGAGGCAGAATAACCAATGCCAAATAATTTTGTATTTGTATTTGGTATTTATAAAGCGGATTACAGCCGTGGCATTGAAGCACTAAGTATGAGAAGAGTAAGTAACTGAGGGCCAAAAGAACCCAAAGCAAAAGAAGCTTAGCGAGGGAAGAGCCAGGTTTTTACCAACCCCCTGAAGGTCAAAGAATTTTGTTCCTCCCTTATGGACACAGGGAGTGAGTTCCAGTACTTGGCAGCAGCTACTGTAAAAGCCTTGTCACTCCATCTCACCCTCTGAGTACGAAGGACCTGGATCATGAAGGCTCCTGTAGATCTGAGTTGCCGCCTAGGTTGATACCAGTGTAGTCTTGAGGATAAATATTCGGATCCACCTCCATCCACAGACTTATAGGTTAGAGATAGGGTTTTAAATTTGATACACTTTAAAACTGGTAGCCAATGTAATTGTTTCAGACTGCCACTGGTGGAAGCCGAGCAAGGGAGATTTAATATGAAACGAGCTGCTGTGTTTTGGATCAGCTGAAGCTTCTTAAGAGAAGAATTGTACAGATTGAGCAGCAAGGCATTACAGTAATCTAATTTAGATATTACCAGTGCCAAGATGATTGTGACTCTCCACTCCCTCTGTAAGTAAGGAAAAATCTTTTTCAACATTTTCAGAGTCCAAAAACTGGATTTTTTTACATGGGACTTAAAGAAAAGAGAATTGTCAAAAATGACGCACAAGTTTCTGGTGGCAGTAATAGGGGCGGGAGGCAACTCCTTGCCGGAGCCGAGACACACAATTTCGGTTCTGTCACCATTCAGTTTTAGCCAGTTCAGGCCCATCCACCTATTGACTTCTCGCATACAGCTATTGAAACGGTTGACTATTTCCTCCCAATTTTTTGAGACTGGAATGATCAGTTGAGTATCATCAGCATAGGAGGTGGGCAGAAAACCAAATGAGCGAATTAGTCCGGCTAAAGGAGCAGCATACAGATTGAATAGGGTGGGGCTAAGTGAGGACCCTTGTGGGACACCACATGGCAAACAATATGCTGGTGCCCTGAAATCTCCACAGCTCACCGTAATAGATCTGTCTTTTAGAAAAGATTCCAAAATCTTCAATGCAGTATCTCTGAATTCCTGTTTGATGGAGACAGGATACCATGATCTGAGGCAAGATAGTGTCAAACGCAGCAGATAGGTCCAATAGGACTAATAAGGCTCTCTGCCCCTCATCCACCAATCTAAGAATCGTGTCAGAAGTAGTAATAAGCGTTGATTCAGTACTATGGGCCTTGCTAAAGCCATGTTGGGAGGAATCTAAGCCTCCTGATTATGAAGAAAGTTGGCTAATTCATTATTGATGTGCTTTTCAAAGATTTTGGCCTGAAAAGGAAGTAGAGAGAGAGGCCGTAGATTGCTCATATCACATCCTGCTCCATCAGGTTTCCTTGTCAGAGGAACCACCGTCGCTTCCCTCCAAGAAGAAGGAAAAACTCCTGTGGCTAGAACTTCTAAAAAAAAATTGCAAAAATGGGACAAGGGCTGTCGAGACAAGATCAGGAACCTGCTGTAAGATATGTGGAGGACAAGAATCATTAGGGGAACCTGATTGGATTCCTAAAGTCAGCTCTTTAATCCTTTCTGGAAGTAATAACTGAAAATTGGTTAACAAAGGACAATCTATGTCTAAAGTGCTATTCACAGAAACAAGTGAGCAATCTACCCCTTCAGAATAACTAAAGCTTGAGTGAATTTGGAGAAATTTATTTTTAAAGAAAGTTGCCACCTTATTGCAGAATTCTTGTGAATTCCTCAACTCTGACATGGAATGGGGCACCGTCAGGGAGCGAACAACTTTGAAAAGTTCTCTGGGGGCATTTAGTGTCTCCTTAATCTTTTGGGTAAAGTACTCAGATTTAGCTTTTGTACTCGCCTCTTTGTAAACTTTCAGGATGGCTCTTAACTTATCTTTCTCAGCCGAGTTGGAGTCTAACTTCCATAGCCGTTCTTGTTGGCGATATTTCCTTTGAAGTTGCTTAAGGTCCTTAGTCAACCAAGGGCAACAGTTTTTTTCGTTCCTAAAGAGACAGAGGTCTTAAGTGGGGCAAATTGGTTAATTGCAATATTTATTCCATGATTAAAACTGTCCGTAGCTGACAGAGAAAGATTTTTGGTGGCTGCCCATTCTGCCACTAGCGCCGGGCCTAGCTGTTGCTTATTAATACGATTCCAGTGTCTAACAGTTTTCCCATTAGCACTAACATTCTGAGATGAACAGACCTTCATAAGCCTAAAGATTAGGAGATGATGGTCTGTCCAATCAAGTGGGGTATTTGTCAGCATCATCTGATCCTCGGGACGGGCGGATAGCCCGTCTAACAGATGGCCTGCTATATAAGTAGCTGATATGACTTTCAATTCCCAATCTAGAGCTGCCATAAGACTTAAAATATCCTCAATATATGGGTTTTATCTGTCATCAAAATGAAGATTGAAATCCCCTAAAATAATGCCTTCAGTAGACAAAGTTGGAGATTCAATTAGATTTGGCCAGCACTGTAAAAAGTTGGAGTGGGTGCCAGGTGGCCGGTAAACCAAAAGTCCTTCAAATAATATAGAATTTTTTTAATGTATTTTAAAATACATTCCGTCACATATCTCTGATATGGGAGTGGCCCTGTTCCATTGGCAAGAGAGATAGGATCTGCAAATGATTGCTAATCCTCCACCTCTGCCAGTGGTTCTATCCAATCTATAGTGTGTATATCCCAAAGGTGTAGCATTTATGAAATCTGGACTGGAGTCACCTTTTGCCCAAAAATATAAAATGTAAGCATATATACATCATAAAGTAAATAATATTTCCGCAATTAAGGGAAATACATTTCATCTAGTACTTACAGGAACAGAATTAAAAAACAATAAAAAGGTCTACAAGCATGTGGTTACTTCATATTTATTTCTAACGGACAGTGCACTTCTTATATAATTTAAAATTGCCTAATATAATTGCCCCACCTTGCTACGTTCTATTTCTACAGGAACTCTACTGCTGGTTTATACTGCCTAATGTTTGACTCTTGAGTAATAGGTACTAACAAAGCGTTTCTTGAGAGTCCTAAGTAATGGGTAAAAATGCATAACTTGGGATGTGCATTGTTCTAACAGTTAGGAAGTTTAGTAGAGCATGATCGATGCAGTGGAATTGATAGATTTATGACCAGGCATGGCTCCTCCGTATGGGCGGAGGAGCGTCCCCCAACCAACCCCTCCACCCTCCAGCAGCAACCGCTGTAAATCCTTTTACATGGAAAGGATAATAAACTTTGTTTATTATCCTTTCCATGTTAAAAGGGCAGGCATTGGGGTGACGATCTGAGGGGAGTGGACTGTGCACTTCTCTCAGAGCGCGTGTGTGTGTGGCCGGCTGTCTCGGGCCGGCCAAACACACATGCACACAGGGCTCTCTCTAGCCCAGCCACATGGTTGCTGGGCTGGAGAGAGCCTGCACAGGCTCCCAGCCAATCCTGATGCTGCTCTGCTGGGAGCCTGTGCCTGCAGCAGCGACGGGAACAAAGCAGGTACGTTTTAAAATAAAATATTTTTTTAATTACTTTTTTCCAGTGCACTGCCCAGCCACATGAGCTACTCCTGTTTGTGACCCAATCCTCCAGCAAATCAAAAAAGAGGCTCAGTTGATCTTTGCATGTTTTGAGCCCTACGTTTACCAAAGACTACCAACTTTTTGCAGAGTCAGAGCAACCTTAGTAACCAAACTTGTGCACTTTCTTTACTTCAACACTATTAAAAATAACGGTTTTATCTAAATTTGTTTTTAGGCCCTGGTCAGCCATAAATATAATAAAAGCATCAAGTACAATGTGTAGCACACTAGCACTAGGATTGATTGAGAACAAAAGAGGGGCAAGTCCATATCCAGCTTCACACACATATTTATCTAGGTCATTTAAATATAATAGAAACAGAAAAGGTGTCCTCACACAGCCCTGACAGATGCTGTGGGTAGATTTTATACTGTGAGAAAGTTCCCCCTTCGTACCATAACGGATCTTGGCCGAGGCTCTCATATGTATACATTGTAATAAATCGACCAGTTCCTGATCAATACCCATCCCCATCATAAGATCCCATATTTTGGTATGATACACTCTGTCAAAAGCACAGGAGAGGTCCAGGCATTTATACTTTTTGCAGGATTTGTTTGTGGAAGCTGAGAATTACAATACTTAAAAATGAGGGTAAAGCTATGTCATTTTTCCTTCAGATCCTGTCATTTTAACTTCCAATCCATGGAGTAACAGTATAGGTAAGCTTTTGTACATTGACAGTAAAATATGAGACTGCAATTTTGGCAACATAATTTTTTTTGTAAAGGCTTTGGTATGATCAACTGACAGTTGACACATTGTAAGCAATTTATGTGTAATTTTTCAATTATCTTTGAATTTAGTATTGACGCAGCCCAAATTATCTATCTATATATATATGATTCTCACAATACACGTGTCTTCTGTCAACTATGAATAATTGGTTTGGATAATCAAAAGCAGTTAATACTAATTAACATAGATGTTGCTTCTAGGAGTGTATCCTGAGACTGCTGTGTAATCATTGATGTTTTCAATAAGCACTTGGATTCATGTGTCAATCTAGAATGCTACAATGGTCCTACATGTAATAAATTAAAAATACAATTAATGTAAGAATGAATTAAATGCTTAAGGAACACTCCACTTGAGAAGATATATTGCAGTATTTACATTTTTAAGAAGAAGAAAAATACAAAGTGCTCAGAGGTCAATAGATCACAAGAGTAGAGTTCTGAGGCACACTAGTGTGTATAAAGAACCACGCAGGCTCAATGAAAGCAGCACAGGATTGATCCAAGAAACCTACGTCCCGGGGTGGGCAACCCTGCTCTGCAGCATACCCATTACAAAATAACTCGGGACTGATCATGGAGTGGTTGACCCAATTGACCAATCTACAGAAAAACACAGAGTTGGAGTAGGAGCTGGATTAAAAAAAAGCCATGACAGTTGTGGCAACAATCCCGATGTCCATCATTTACCTAAATGCCAGATGCAGTATATGCTAAATGTGCTCAAGCCTTTTCACCGCTTCAGTACATGTCTGAGGTCAGCAACAAAATGTTGATTGTGTAAGCCTAGAATCTCAAATCCTATTGAAGATGACTGATGCACAACTTGGGGATGATCCTCACATTATCAGGGTCAGGAAAACTTATCACAAAACCAATTAGTGCCTTGAAAAGTGCCAAAATGATCTAAAACATTTTGAAAGACAAACTTATGAGTAAGAAATGTGTAAGTGATGACTCTAAACAGACAAGACTGTGTTTGGTTTGATGACACGCAGCAGCTAATACCCATCTAAAGATGGCGATGTGTAACTTCAGCATCTATATACACAAACCAAAAGGAGTTTATATTGCTCCAAAATTGAAGACAGTTTACATGTCAGAAAGTAAAATTGTATTTTTGAACTAAGGCATGTAAAATCGCTGTGCATCATGTGAATAAACATTAATTCATCATGAGTTGGTGGAAGACTCTCTTGCATGCATGGATTAGACAAAATTGGTGATGGAATGAATCACTGGAGAGCCTTTTTTTCATGTGGCTTGGGTAGATAATTTGTGACAGGAAAGAAGAATGGAGTAATAATCAACTGTGCCTTATGTCACCTACATAAATGAATATCATCATAATTATTAGACATGTTTACCTTGACGCTCAATTATGTACAATGCAGAAGTATTTGTGAGACTGAGACTAAAAGATATGTTTTTATAAGGAAGTGAAATACTTGTCAAGACCAGATTATAAGTAGAGTGCAACCAGAAAAGCATAAGTCCTCAAAATATGTATTTGAAGATAACCATATTCCATTCCTCCACTGTGCTCAGTCCTTTATACCAGTGTATTACATCTCATACTCCATTTACATTAAATGTAATTAAATAGTAATGGCAGGTCACCCCCACCTCTATAATCACCTGTATAATCTATCACCTGATAGGTTGATGAGACCTCTAGGAGCTCCCCCTAACTCATTTTTTAAAGTAAATGTTCAGTGTTTCGAGTTTCTAACATCCTGCACAATTTGTGGCTACATCTTCCATTGGTATTCTAAATATTCAGAGATTTCTTCTCAAAGGCATTCTTCTAGTTTTTTTGTGGTCACTGATCTGGAGTCTTTATTTGTTTGTACTCTCCTTGGCTGTAGTTCTGAGTCTTTCTGCTTGCATTAGGTCGGTGTTAGTTTTTGGTGCTTGTTCATCTAGAGATCCATATTTATATTTTACCCAGCTTTATCTTTAATTGGGAAATCCAGGAGCCGAAGTTTCACTCTGGTGCTTTTCAATCTTGGTTTCTCTTCCTTGTCTTTGAATTCCGCCATGTTAGCGAAGGAGTATTTGAATAGATTGTTGCAGAATATTACAGCACCGGATAGCTGACCTTTGTACTTGGTCGGGCAGTTCAAGGTTGAGTCATGTCACAGCTGGTTGCCATTGCACACAGTGGCAGAAATCTTAGATTGTGGAATTAGTGCATTGTTTAAAAGTCAGTTGGGTATACTAAGCACTGTGAGGCAATGGGGCCCTGAACTTCACCAGAGTTCATATTAAATGATTAATGGTACTGGTTTTTATCAAATAACAAGTTAATGACAAGTTAATTTTTCCAATTATATAATTACATGCACTGGAAGACAGTGTGTTATATTGTAAGAGCCCTTCTGTAAGTGATGCAATTGTAAAGAGTTGAGGCTAATAGCCTAAGACGGGAGTGCGAGATGATGGCTGCTTAGAAAACTGTGCTCCCTTGAACATATGTAAAAAAAAAAAGGTTCGGAACACAGCAACACCATACCTGAAGAGAAAATGCGTATTTGGATGCAAAACAGAATCTCAAGGTGGCATTGGTGTAATGATTCCAGTAGTTTTCCTTAATGCAAGAAAACTAAAATGGTGTCGCCAAATTCCCAAAATAACAAATTCGGAAATGGTCTAATTCCTTGCCGAATGGACAGATTTGAACTCACTAAAAAGCCTGAATTTCTGTGACCACCTTGCTCACCGAAGAGAGCTTGCCACCACAAAAAGGCTCAATGTGGCATCACCCGCTGGGTTTCTGATACAATTGAATCAATGTGACAGGATTTCCACTGGAACTGTGCTTGGAAAGATAACCCTTTGAAGAGCATTAGTGAAAAATCTGTCAATTACTCATACCATCAAATTAGGTTATTTGGAAACAAAATCCAGCCATTGCTCCTCAGCTTGTCCAGCATCTTTAATGTGAGTAATTCCTCACTTACAGATGTGCAATGTGAAGTGGTCCTCCTTTATAGATAGTGACTGTGTGAATAGATGGATAAGTGAGTGAGTATGAGTGAAGTTAGGGGAAAATAGTTTCCTGCATCCCATAGATGGCCTACCTCTTCATTTTGTTTTGTGTTGTTTCATTGCTCTTCCTACACCCTCACAGTTATCAAGTGTAATACATTATTGGTACCTCCCGATAGACACCACAATTATGGGGATCCTGTAGCATACTGCCCTGCTATTAGGGAACATCTTTTTGGGACGGCTGTCTGGCTTCTGCAGGACCAGAACGCCAACGAAAACTCGTCCTCCCTCACAAACAATCAAACACCACACATTAGGTCAGAGTAATTTTAAGAATTTTTGTGCCCCCACCCATACCCACCCCCCCCCCCGCATCCGAGAAAACTTTAACTTTGTTAACCATTTTTAGCTACTTCAGGCCTTTGTGAAGGCAAACATTTTGAATTCATTGTTAAGCTTTAAGAAGCGCAACAGCATCCAAAAGCTGAAGCTGCAATGCATTCTCAGCCAAATGAAAGCTTGGACAAGCATTGGAAAGATGATTTCTTTCATGCTTGGATCTTGATAATTTTTTGACTTTTAACAACAGTATCTTAGGTGGAATTCAGTGCCTGGCCAGCTTGTTCCTCCTATTGTAAGAACGAAGAGGTAAAGTAGACTTGGTGGATGTTTGGTGGACTAGTGTGCAGTATTAATATAAGTCAAATGCACATAGCATATGAAATTGAGGCTTTAATTGTGAATATTCATAATCACAAATTAATCTCCCTTCACAGCTGGCATTTGTGCCACAAACGTGAAAATCAAATCACTTTTGTAAGGACAGTCACCATTCCATCTGGTGGAATCTAATCATTTCTCCTCAATTATGTGTCCCTTCTCTCCTTTTCCGATAGTTAGATAGTGACTTCCGTCTCTGCTGAGTGGGATGATTAGCTGGGGTTGAAGAAGGGAGGAGAAAGAGAATGTATAACAACAGATGTGCAAAGGGGCAAGTGTGGTAGACAGAGACATGACATGAAGCAAAGAGACACATGAGGTAAAGCAAGAAAGGCAATGCATTCAGCCAGAAAGAAAGCTAAAGAGAGGTTGGAAGACGTAGGTAGAGAAAGAGGTAGGGTTTTAGAGTATGGTACCGAGGGAAAGAGGGAGGTAAGGTAACAAGAAAAGCCAAGGAGAGGTAGACATGGACCTGTGGAGAGGTAAGGCAGTAAAAGAAGTATAGAGTGAGGCAACGTACAGAGGAAACGGTGAGGTAGAGGAGGGCGAAACCAAACGCGGTACAGAAATACACATCAGCCAAGGGAGTAGTGAGGTGCAGAGAACGGTGTAGAGAGAGATGTGAAAACGGATGGAACAAGACGAAGTGTAGAGTGAAAAAGCGGTGAAGTAGAGAGACATAGCTAAGGTAGAGAAAGGGGTGCGGTTTACACAGCTATAACAGAGCAGGTGAGTGAGAGGTGTGACGTAGCGGGAGGAAGGGACAGAGGAGGTAGAGAGATGCATAAAGAGAGGTGAATTGAAGATGGTGAGCTAAAATGGAGGCGTACTAGAGAAGATAAGGGAGAGTGAGGAGGTGACAACAGAGAAAGCAATACTAAAAGATCTAGTGGGAACGGAATGAGATAATAGATGTGAGCGAGAGGTAACAGAAGTACAAAGAGGGGGAACACTGAATGAAAAGTTTATCAATGAATAGTGAAATAAATTGAGAGGTTAGGTAGTTAGAGAAAGTTGAGCTAGAGAGAGAGCTGAGAGACAGCTAGAACAAATAGGAAGGTGGTGTAAAAATAGAGATGATAATGAGAAAGCGATGAAATAGAATAAGAGATTTAGGGCCAGATGTATCATTATTTTGAATAGTGATTACCTAATTGCAATTTTTCTGTGAATTGCAATTAGGAAATCACTATTTGAATGTATGAAACTCTAGGAGTTTTCTTCAGTGTTTCCTAATGGCTCGCAAGTAGACCTACCTCATTAATATTCATGAGGTAGGTAGCAATTTGCGACCCATTATGAAACACTCAAATCAAACTGATGGTTGGTGGCTTGCTGGGCTCAGCAGGCCACCATGTCTGTGACTGCATTTAAATAAAGTAATCTTTTTTTTTATTTATTTTTTAAATGCAGCCTGTTTTCCTTAAATGAAAACGTGTTTAAAAAAAGAAAAAGTTTTCTTTTCCTTTCATTTTATGAGAGTAGGCAGTGGTCTGTGGGACCAATACCTGCTCTTAATAAACGTATTTGCATGCATTCACAAAGGGGAAGGGGTCCCTTGTGGACCCCTTCCAGTTTTCAAATGGATTGCCACCTACTTGAAGTAGGTGGTAAAATGCAAATGTTTTGCGACTGCATTTCGTTGACAAAAAATTCCTACATACTGCTGATTAGGTTTTAGGAAGGGGCGTCCTTCATGCCCCTTCCTAATCCCGAATTGGTATGTATTTGCAGTTCCAAAGTGCGATTAGGTAACATGTTACCAAATCACAACTTGAAATTCATGTTCATTCAAGCTGCATGTTTGCGGTCGCAAACGGCCCAATTACGCCGTTTGCAGCGCAAAAATTCATGATACATGTGGCCCTTTGAGAGGTGAAATTTAAACAGAGATGTAAGGTGCAGAGTGGTGGGTGAGGTAGACATTTGAAGTAGAGAATGGGTTTGGAAAGGCACCAATGTAGAACAGAGCACAGATGGTGGTAGAGAGGGTGTGAGATGTGTTTTTTGAGAGTGGTATACTAAGGTAAGCAGAGTTGCGGTAGAAAGTCAAGACATAGAGAAAGAAGGTCAGTACATAGAGATCTAGAGCCAGTGGTGAAGGTAGTGGAGGGGTAGTGTTAAAGAGAAGATAGAATGGGCAAGCTGGAGGGATAGCAGACCTTCTTTTTAATTTGATTGGTTTATAGCTCAGCCAGCCATGCATGCACACTAAGTTTCTGTGAAGCTGTCCTGCCCAGGTATCAACAAAATATTCAGATTTCTATGCTTGCTGCTCGATCTGAATTTCCACTCCCTAGACAACTTTAGCGGAGAAGCTCTTGGAAAGTAGGTACCCTAGAATTTTAGCACTTTGCCTAGACCTTAATGTCGTTCTTTAAGGTACCACTGGGGCCCTTTAACCCCTCACATTGTACATATACCATCGTTGGCACAGTCGAATCATTTAATAGAGTCAATACTATCCTTCTGTGAGTTGTGCATGGACATGTCAGATCTCCAGTTTCTTGAGCAGCCTTCTGTGCTGGACAGAGTCCAAGATTCTTGTTCTACTTCTGCTGTGACAAGGGAAGACCGGTGTGGTGTGCTTATTATCACCTATTCCCTGTACAGGAAACCACACTGCATCATCATCAGTCCTCCATTGGTCAACATGTTGGGGTTGGCAGGTCGGGTGGCTTCTGGAGCGAATCTGTACTTGTCATTTCTGGCTGCCACTCCGGGGCTCCTTATCCCTGTGGTTGTGCAATGATGCTAGCCAGATCCCTGTGATAGGCTACCTGGAAGAAAGGCCCATGTCCGGCATCGTCCATGACTAACTATGACCCTCCTCAGCTTTCACAGGAAGCAGCCCAAGGGAGTGAAGAAGGGTAATTTGTTAAAAAAAAAAAGAGTCAGCCCCTGGCTACACATCTGCTTGCTGCTCTACAGCACCCTTCTTCCGCAATGAACATTGAGGCTGCCTTGCACCAAAAGTCTCCTCCTTTGTGACTCGTCTCACTTCTAACCCAATTAAATTAACCGATGCCTTAGTGAAAAATCTCATTGCGTTATGACTGATGTTTGAATTAATCTCAGCCGCTGGTAATTACTTGGACCGCATCTCAATCCATCTTTTTTTCCCCACCATGCCACCTCAGATTAGACCCATTAAATCAAAATCAGCCTTGATCCTGCTCTGATAAGAACAGTCCAGCCCAAAGTGCCCAGCCCGGTCTAGAACCAAAACACAAGCAACATAGGACCTGTTTCGCCCTGTTTGGGGCTCTTCAGATGGCTGTTGTTTGGTTCCAGTGGCACAGTGAACATGGGACCCATGTATGGGCACAGCTGATGCACTTAGGGCATCGAACGGAAGTAAACATAGGGGCATTAATCCCAGCCACTGGTAACTACTCGGGGTTGCATCCCATCCAGTATGAAATATTGCATACTGGGACAGTAATGTGTCAAAACAAGTGCAACATGGAGAGTCCCCTAACACACGCACACAAAGCTACTGGATGTCTTATGGCACTCCCTTGTGGTGCAAACCGAAATTTGGAAGCACAATAGTAGGCTTCAACCAAACCATGGATTGTAATTAGTAGCACAGTACAAGGTTAAATCAATATTCACTAATACAAGAGTTATGTTACGTTGGGCACTAGCAATTCTTTATTTGGTTTCTAAAACCATCAAAGTACATTAAAACAATTACAATATGCAATACATCAAAATACATAAAAAACAAGGATTGAAAAACACAGTCACAAGTAATACATGTGTATATATATATATATATATATATATATATATATATATATATACACACACACACATTTGGCACACAGTGTTAAAACATGGGGATAGACAATTATTGTATTGCGACCCTTAAACGTACTGCACAAGGACAGGTCATAAAGTGCATAAGTTAGTAAAGTACAGTATAGCGCAGGAAGTAGTCAGATGTATAAACATATGACCCTCACAGGAGCCAGGATGGCACTATTCACATTGTAAACTTTAAAAACCCAGCAGAAATAGCTTTATTAAATAATCATAAAAAGAACCTCTAAAATACTCACATCTAAAAGAAAAGACTGCAAGCTAAATCAAAACTGTATTCCTCTTGAACCAGACACTTAACAGAAATCGACTTCTAGCAAATACATTATGGCTTGAGGTATTGGTTTTTAATACCCTATAAGCTACCGAATAACTCCTGGTCCCTAGATTCTGGCACACCAGTCAGATCCAATTGAGATGAGCGCCTTGGTACACCGGACAGGATAACAAAACGTGTTCCTTCGTTTCGGGACCTATGCCACAAGTGGATCTTGTGCTAGGAGACATTCCATTCCACCACTCCACTTCTTTACAAACACTTTAAGCAATAAATTGCCCACTCTGAATCTAACATACAAGCTTTTAGCAAGGGGTGTGTGATGTTATCTAAAAACAATTTGAAATGTGGTATATACTTCAAATCAAGCTGTTGGTTGGTTAGGCGCCCATTACCCGTGTTTGAAACATAATGATCATTAAAAAATGCCCAGTAACAAGACTTTAGAGCTGCAACATCAGCCTAGAAGATAATTGCCATTTTTTCCCACAATTCTATAAGACCCAAATTTGCAAACCAACTAGATACATACTTTAACCAAGGAACTTTCGATGCGTTTGTCTGACTCATTAGTTTCTTTACAGAATTTGTATAATCAATTAGCTCTGGAGTGGTCCATAGTCTTAACGGATAAACCAGTGGCTTCAGTTTTGCCACATCTGAAATTCCTTTGAGCCCAGTATCACAAAATAATGGTACAAGGGGGTACTTAGTAGGACTGAAATAAGGGATCTTATAAAATTATTCTCAGCAATGGTTAGTTTTTGCAAGTTGTTGTAGCCCCACAATTCCTCTCCATAAAGGTTGGCATTCTGAGTCTTGGCTCTGTAAACTTCCAAGGCAGGGGAGATTGAGCACAGCTAGTTTTAAAATGAATGTGTAAAATAGCTTTGGACAGGTGTGGAATGAGAAAAAAACTCTTATCAAGTTGAGGGCCCCAAGCGTAATTGTCAGACAGTTTTATTCCCAAATAATCAAAGCTTTTAGAAAATCACACCCCACCCTAAAAACACAGTCCCTGATTGGTCTAGTCCCAGTTACCATAAACTGAGTTTTTGCTACATTCAGCTCTAAGCCTCTTAGGTTGCAAAACTTAGTGTCTTGGAAATGATCAATGAGTAGCAGGCAAAAAGCAAGATTGTAACCTTTAGGCCCTTTAAGGTAGGTGAATCATTCAAACAATCCAGTACGTTGGTGGCCACAATAACAGATGAAGAAAATAAAGTGGGTGCTCAGATGCACCCCTGACAAACACTTTGATTCATTGGAATACAGTCAGTAAGTTGGCCTTTATCTCTGCAGAGTACTTGCACATAGTTATTTTCATGTAAATGTGCAATAAAACTAAACAAATCAGCAGGGACTCCCGTTTCTTCAAGAAAATTCCATAGTTTATCCCACGGGACAAGATTAAATCAAAATACCTGGTCAACAGTACTGGTCTTCATACGAAAACATGCTTGGAGGGTGGGGGTTGGGAACAATATATGATGTTCCTTCGCCCAATTTACTAACTTATCAAGAACCTGCCTAGCAAAGATTCTTCTGCCGATTATCTATAAGGTTGATAGGGCAATAGTTGGAAAGGTCACCACCATCCCCCTTCTTGTAGATTGGAATAATTTTCGGCTCTCCTCAAAATAGCAGGAATTTCTCCACCTTGGCAGTGGGTAGCATAACTAAACCAGACCGTTGGCTCAGATTTAAATAAATCCCCTGGGATGTTATCAAGCCTTTGCCGGCTTGAGACGACTAACAGCATCAAGGGTATCAGATATGCTACAGGTTACAGAGTTAGTCACAGTTGCACTTATTTTATGGGTGGCTAGATGTTGCTCCTGGGACTTGGGCCTAAGGACAGATCAGCTGTACCAGCCAAGCCGTAAAATGTGGGACCCACTTGTCTAGCTGGATATAATGAGTAACAGTATTGGTACTTTCTAGGCTTCCATATGAAATTGTATGTCAAAAAGCTTTATTATTATTTGACTTAGCAGCATAGGGTAAATCTTGCCAATGTTTGTCTTCCCAATCACTCTTAGCCTTCTCAAGTGTCATTTTATAATTACTTCTAGCCTTTACAATTGCCTGGTGTGAATGCATTTGAAAAGACAGCTGTAGAGCTCGTTTGGATGTTTACATCTTGGTTAAGGCAAGGATTTGCTTTGATACAGGGGGTCTGCTTACACATAACCTTTTTATAAAAGAGGTCCCAAGGTTTAGAGAAGAGCTTGTCCTGAATCTCCCAGATGGGAATTTCATCAACTGTGCAACCTACAAAATCAGTCAAGGATTCAACATAACAGTAATAAATTTCAGAGAGCAGGTTCCAATTAGACAATACTTGGGGTAATGTAACTCGTCTATAGTTATTGTCTATCAGAGGAAGAGGTACATCAGTATGATGCAAAGCAGGTACTGTACTAAAGACATTCCCATGCAAATATGTGATCAGAGGGTTGTGATCACTGTGAGCGCAGTTGTCATTTTTCACGTCATCAAGAATTGGCAAAAGCCTTATCAATAAAAAATCACATAGTAAAAAAAAAATCCTATACGCTGCCCTGCCAAAGGTAGGTGCCATCTCTTGATCAGAACAGGGCGGCCATCACAAGCTCTTAGGCCCCTGCCCACTATAATTGCAGCTACCTGAAGGGTTATGATGGAAAATGCCTCAGTGGTTTGCCAGTTAAAATCTTTATGTTCCACTGCTCATCCTCCAGCTCAATCAGAGTATTAATACAAGCTGAGGCCTCAAAGGTGGCGTTAAAGTCTTATGTAACTATGACTTTGGCCTGCTTCTGTTGCACTTCGATGACCTCATCAAGGAGTTCCAAAACAGGACAATCATTATTAGTAGGTGCCAATCTAACATTAAATAGTACCACATTAGACACAGAAGAGAACTTGAGGTTCACCCCATTAAATCAGGTGAGTCAACCTTTAATACCGAATGTGTGCAAGGAACACCATTTTTTTTTACCAATATCAATAACCCCCCTGTGGCATGACCAAATTTCCGAGATTGTATAGTGTTTACATTATAAGAATTAAAACCATTAAAATACACCTTACCTACAGTCCAGGTTTCTTGGAATGCACGTATGTCAAAGTCACCTATATAAGTACCCCATTCAGTGTCACAAAGTTTAGATTTTATACCTGCCAAATTTGAGGCTATCACGGTGGGATCGCTTTTGGAGGTGCACGTTCTTAATGGTTCCTGCTCACTTTAGCATTTTATCACCCTCCAAAACATCCTAAAGTCAATTTCCCCTATCCCCAGCAGCACTGTAAGGATGGTGTTTTGTTGTGCTACCTGCGGACCCATGCTGTCAATTATATCAATTTCATCACTACTAATCAGCGGAGTTCTATCAGCGCGGTACCTAAGTCAGTCATTTAAATTTAAGCTTGACTCATCCTCTCTTCTATTTTTGTGTCTTATCTGGGGGCAATAATGGGACCCGGGTTAGTTAGAAAATTCACAACTAGTTGGAGGGTACATCCTAAGTGTACTAACAGAATGAGGAAGCCCTTCAATGGAACTAGTGCATAATTCGAGGTTAATAAGCCTTGAGTTCCTCATTGTCACATAAATATAATCAAATTATGTAGAGCTCAGAGAACAACGTTTGTCAAGCACAATATCTGATATTATAATAGGCAGTTGCGCTTGAACCCTGCTCGATGTATAACCTTATTAACTCGGGACTCAGTATCTTCATGGGCACCAGGATCAAGTTTGGGGAGTGGGCTGATGTAACCTACCCTTCTAGGTCTATTACCAAAACTCTGGTTGGGGAGCTAAATTATCAGGGGAAATAAAGCGTGGTTTAAATGGCTTAGTGTAATGAACTAACCCGCCCCAAAATGAAGACTAGATTGAGTTGTCACCTGGCAGGGTGCCTCGCCCATTTGATTATGATGGCAATCTATTGCTACTAGTAAGTAGATTATTGTTGTTAGAGCAATGGTATGTAAATTGGGCCCTCCCTGAAGATATTGAACCCTGAGTTACCATAGCAGTGGGCACTAAGACTTGTTTGATAGACGTGGGGGTTGTAGTCTTAGTGTGTGTGTGTGTGAAGCAGGGGCTGGGGTCGTTGTGGAATTGTCCAATTCTTGAGGTTTAACAATTGAACTTTAGGCCCATAATAAAGATTTTCCTGCCACACAAATACAATTAATGATTGCATTAGGCTGAGGTTTCACAAGTTCATCAATTCTTTCAGTAAGCTTTAAAAGTAAGGATTTCAGTTCCTGCAGCTCACATTGTAGATAACATAAGCCTTCGTCCTCTGCAGAGTTCGTGGCACTAATACCAATAATATCAATAACTTTGGTGTTTATCTGAATGTTAGTCTGCTCAGAATTCCTGGAGGTAAGTTGAGGGTGGGGTTTGGATCATTGTAAGGAAATGCCTCCTTGGCATGGTTACCCCCTGACTTTTTGCCTTTGCTGATGCTATGTTTTGAATTGAAAGTGTACTGAGGCCTGATAACCAGGCCCCAGCACCAGTGTTCTTTCCCTAACCTGTACTTTTGATTCCACAATTGGCACACCCTGGCATCCAGATAAGTCCCTTGTAAGTGGTACCCCTGGTACCAAGGGCCCTGATGCCAAGGAAGGTCTCTAAAGGCTGCAGCATGTATTATGCCACCCTAGAGACCCCCCCACTCAGCACAGACACACTGCTTGCCAGCTTGTGTGTGCTGGTGAGAACAAAACGAGTAAGTCGACATGGCACTCCCCTCAGGGTGCCATGCCAGCCTCTCACTGCCTATGCAGGTATAGATAGGTCACCCCTCTAGTAGGCCTTACAGCCCTAAGGCAGGGTGCACTATACCATAGGTGAGGGCACCAGTACATGAGCACTGTGCCCCTACGGTGTCTAAGCAATACCTTAGACATTGTAAGTGCAGGGTAGCCATAAGAGTATATGGTCTGGGAGTCTGTTTTACACGAACTCCACAGCACCATAATGGCTACACTGAAAACTGGGAAGTTTGGTATCAAACTTCTCAGCACAATAAATGCACACTGATGCCAGTGTACATTTTATTGTAAACTACACCCCAGAGGGCACCTTAGAGGTGCCCCCTGAAACCTTAACCGACTATCTGTGTAGGCTGACTGGTTCCAGCAGCCTGCCACACTAGAGACATGTTGCTGGCCCCATGGGGAGAGTGCCTTTGTCACTCTGAGGCCAGTAACAAAGCCTGCACTGGGTGGAGATGCTAACACCTCCCCCAGGCAGAAGCTGTAACACCTGGCGGTGAGCCTCAAAAGCTCACCCCTTTGTCACAGCACCGCAGGACACTCCAGCTAGTGGAGTTGCCCGCCCCCTCCGGCCACGGCCCCCACTTTTGGCGGCAGGGCCGGAGGAAACAAAGAAAACAACAAGGAGGAGTCACTGGCCAGTCAGGACAGCCCCTAAGGTGTCCTGAGCTGAGGTGACTCTAACTTTTAGAAATCCTCCATCTTGCAGATGGAGGATTCCCCCAATAGGATTAGGGATGTGACCCCCTCCCCTTGGGAGGAGGCACAAAGAGGGTGTACTCACCCTCAGGGCTAGTAGCCGTTGGCTACTAACCCCCCAGACCTAAACACGCCCTTAAATTTAGTATTTAAGGGCTTCCCTGAACCTAAGAATTTAGATTCCTGCAACTTACCTGAAGAAGAAGGACTGCTGAGCTGAAAAACCCCTGCAGAGGAAGAACAGAAGACACCAACTGCTTTGGCTCCAGACTTACCGGCCTGTCTCCTGCCTTCCAAAGAAACCTGCTCCAGCGACGCTTTCCAAGGGACCAGCGACCTCTGAATCCTCTGAGGACTGCCCCACTTCAAGAAAGACTAGAAACTCCCGAGGACAGCGGCACTGCTCCAAAAGAACTGCAACTTTGTTTCAAGTAGCAGATTTAAAGACCCCTGCAACTCCCCGCAAGAAGCGTGAGACTTGCAACACTGCACCCGGCGACCCCGACTCGACTGGTGGAGAACCAACACCTCAGGGAGGACCCTCCGGCGACTCTACGACTGTGAGTAACCAAAGTTGTCCCCCCTGAGCCCCCACAGCGACGCCTGCAGAGGGAATCCCGAGGCTCCCCCTGACTGCGACTGCCTGAAACTCCATTTCCCGACGGCTGGAAAAGACCCTGCACCCGCAGCCCCCAGCACCTAAAGAAACGGAACTCCTGTGCAGGAGTGACCCCCAGGAGGCCCTCTCCCTTGCCCAGGTGATGGCTACCCCGAGGAGCCCCCCCCTTGCCTGCCTGCGACGCTGAAGAGATCCCTTGATCTCTCATAGGAAACCATTACAAACCCGACGCGTGTTTGCACACTGCACCCGTCCGCCCCCGCGCTGCTGAGGGTGTACTTTTTGTGCTGACCTGTGTCCCCCCCGGTGCCCTACAAAACCCCCCTGGTCTGCCCTCCGAAGACGCGGGTACTTACCTGCTGCCAGACTGGAACCGGGGCACCCCCTTCTCTCCATTGAAGCCTATGTGTTTTGGGCACCTCTTTGACCTTTGCACCTGACCGGCCCTGAGCTGCTGGTGTGATAACTTTGGGGTTGCTCTGAACCCCCAACGGTGGGCTACCTTGGACAAAAAACTGAAACCTGTAAGTGACTTACTTACCTGTTAAAACTAACATTACTTTACCTCCCCCAGGAACTGTGAAAATTGCACTGTGTCCACTTTTAAAACAGCTTATTGTGTTTTATGTAAAAAGTATACATGCTAATGAAATGATTCAAAGTTCCTAAAGTACTTACCTGCAATACCTTTCAAATGAGATATTACATGTAAAATTTGAACCTGTGGTTCTTAAAATAAACTAAGAAAAGATATTTTTCTATAACAAAACCTATTGGCTGGATTTGTCTCTGAGTGTGTGTTCCTCATTTATTGCCTGTGTGTATGTACAACAAATGCTTAACACTACTCCTTTGATAAGCCTACTGCTCGACCACACTACCACAAAATAGAGCATTAGTATTATCTCTTTTTGCCACTATCTTACCTCTAAGGGGAACCCTTGGACTCTGTGCATGCTATTCCTTACTTTGAAATAGCACATACAGAGCCAACTTCCTACATTGGTGGATCAGCGGTGGGGTACAAGACTTTGCATTTGCTGGACTACTCAGCCAATACCTGATCACACGACAAATTCCAAAAATTGTCATTAGAAATTGATTTTTGCAATTTTAACTATTTTTCTAAATTCTTTAAAGTCCTGCTAGGGCCTTGTGTTAGTCCCTGTTAGCATTTCCTTTTAGAGTTTAAAAGTTTGGTAAAAGTTTGAATTAGAACCTAGAACTAGTTTTAGATTCTTAAAAAGTATTCCAACTTTTAGAAGCATAATGTCTAGTACAGATATGAATGTGGTGGAACTCGACACCACACCTTACCTCCATCTTAAGATGAGGGAGCTAAGGTCACTCTGTAAAGTAAAGAAAATAGCAATGGGCTCCAGACCTTCCAAACTACAGCTCCAGGAGCTGTTGGCAGAGTTTGAAAGAGCCAACCCCTCTGAGGATGGCAACTCAGAGGAAGATGATAGTGACTTGGAGGGTGATTCCCCCCTACCAGTCCTATCTAGGGAAGACAGGGCCTCTCAAGCCCTGACTCCAAGTATAGTAGTCAGAGATGCTGGCTCCCTCACAGGAGGGACCAACCTCTCTGAAATCACTGAGGATAACTCCAGTGAAGAGGACATCCAGTTAGCCAGGATGGCCAAAAGATTGGCTTTGGAAAGACAGATCCTAGCCATAGAAAGGGAAAGACAAGAGATGGGCCTAGGACCCATCAATGGTGGCAGCAACATAAATAGGGTCAGAGATTCTCCTGACATGTTGAAAATCCCTAAAGGGATTGTAACTAAATATGAAGATGGTGATGACATCACCAAATGGTTCACAGCCTTTGAGAGGGCTTGTGTAACCAGAAAAGTGAACAAATCTCACTGGGGTGCTCTCCTTTGGGAAATGTTCACAGGAAAGTGTAGGGATAGACTCCTCACACTCTCTGGAAAAGATGCAGAATCTTATGACCTCATGAAGGGTACCCTGATTGAGGGCTTTGGATTCTCCACTGAGGAGTATAGGATTAGATTCAGGGGGGCTCAAAAATCCTCGAGCCAGACCTGGGTTGACTTTGTAGACTACTCAGTAAAAACACTAGATGGTTGGATTCAAGGCAGTGGTGTAAGTAATTATGATGGGCTGTACAATTTATTTGTGAAAGAACACCTATTAAGTAATTGTTTCAATGATAAACTGCATCAGCATCTGGTAGACCTAGGACCAATTTCTCCCCAAGAATTGGGAAAGAAGGCGGACCAATGGGTCAAGACTAGGGTGTCCAAAACTTCCACAGGGGGTGACCAAAAGAAAGGGGTCACAAAACCTCCCCAGGGGAAAGGTGGTGAGACAGCCAAAAACAAAAATAGTAAAGAGTCTTCTACAAGCCCCCAAAAACCTGCACAGGAGGGTGGGCCCAGAGCCTCTTCACAAAACAATTCTGGGTACAAGGGTAAAAACTTTGATCCCAAAAAGGCCTGGTGTCGTAGCTGTAGTCAGTCTGGACACCAAACTGGAGACAAGGCCTGTCCCAAGAAAGATACCACTTCTAACTCCCATCCAGCTAAAACTGGAATGGCCAGTCTCCAAGTGGGATCAACAGTGTGCCCAGAGCAAATCAGGTGTCACACTGAAGCTACATTAGTCTCTGAGGGTGGGGTGGATTTAGCCACACTGGCTGCCTGGCCCCCTAACATGCAAAAATACAGGCAGCAGCTCTTAATTAATGGGACAAGTGTAGAGGGCCTGAAGGATACAGGTGCCAGTGTCACTATGGTGAGGGAGAAACTGGTTTCCCCTGGCCAATACCTGGCTGGACAAACTTATCCAGTCACCAACGCTGACAATCAGACTAAAGTACATCCATGGCTATGGTAACTTTAGAGTGGGAAGGGGTCAATGGCCTGAAACAGGTGGTGGTCTCCTCAAATATCCCAGTAGACTGTTTGCTTGGAAATGACCTGGAGTCCTCAGCATGGGCTGAGGTAGAACTGAAAACCCATGCAGCCATGCTGGGTATCCCTGAACTGGTGTGTGTCAAGACAAGGGCACAGTGCAAGGCTCAGGGTGAAAAAGTAGAGCTGGAGTCTGGAAGAAAGTCCCAGCCTACCAAGAGAAAAGGAAAGTCAGCTGGGAAACCAGCTGCAACACAACAAGAAAAAGAGAACCTCTCTTCTCAGGAAGAAGTTCTGCCCTCTGAGGGAACTGAGCCTATGGAGCTGGAACCTTATCAGGTTGAGCTCTTAGGCCCAGGGGGACCCTCAAGGGAAGAGTTGTGTAAGGGACAAGAAACCTGTCCCTCTCTTGAAGGCCTTAGGCAGCAAGCTGCTGAAGAGTCCAAAGGCAAGAAAAATGGAACACATAGGGTCTATTGGGAAGATGGACTCCTGTACACTGAGGCAAGAGATCCCAAACCTGGTGCCACTAGGAGAGTGGTAGTGCCTCAGGTTTTCAGAGAGTTTATTCTGACCTTAGCCCATGATATTCCCCTTGCTGGGCATTTGGGACAAACCAAGACGTGGGAGAGGTTAGTCAACCACTTCTACTGGCCCAATATGTCCCAGAAGGTTAAGGAGTTTTGCCTCTCCTGCCCCACCTGTCAAGCCAGTGGTAAGACAGGTGGGCACCCAAAGGCCCCCCTTATTCCACTTCCAGTGGTGGGGGTCCCCTTTGAAAGAGTGGGTGTGGACATAGTTGGTCCACTAGAACCTCCCACAGCCTCAGGAAATATGTAAATCCTAGTAGTAGTGGATCATGCTACTAGGTATCCTGAAGCTATTCCCCTTAGGTCGACTACTGCCCCTGCAGTAGCCAAGGCCCTCATTGGTATCTTTACCAGAGTGGGCTTCCCTAAGGAGGTGGTGTCTGACAGAGGTACCAACTTCATGTCAGCATACCTAAAACACATGTGGAATGAGTGTGGAGTGACTTATAAGTTCACTACACCATATCATCCACAAACTAAAGGCCTTGTTGAGAGATTCAACAAGACATTAAAGGGCATGATCATGGGGCTCCCAGAAAAACTCAAAAGGAGATGGGATGTCCTCCTGCCATGTCTGCTTTTCGCTTACAGAGAGGTGCCTCAGAAGGGAGTAGGATTCTCACCCTTTGAACTTCTGTTTGGCCACCCTGTAAGGGGACCACTTGCTCTTGTTAAAGAAGGCTGGGAGAGACCTCTTCATGAGCCTAAACAAGACATAGTGGACTATGTACTTGGCCTTCGCTCAAGGATGGCAGAGTACATGGAAAAGGCAAGTAAAAACCTTGAGGCCAGCCAACAACTCCAGAAGTTGTGGTATGACCAAAAGGCTGCACTGGTTGAATTTCAACCAGGGCAGAAAGTCTGGGTTCTGGAGCCTGTGGCTCCCAGGGCACTTCAGGACAAATGGAGTGGCCCTTACCCAGTACTAGAAAGGAAGAGTCAGGTCACCTACCTGGTGGACCTGGGCACAAGCAGGAGCCCCAAGAGGGTGATCCATGTGAACCGCCTTAAGCTCTTCCATGACAGGGCTGATGTAAATCTGTTGATGGTGACAGATGAGGACCAGGAAGCTGAAAGTGAACCTCTCCCTGATCTCCTCTCATCAGACCCTAAAGATGGCTCAGTGGATGGAGTGATCTACTCAGACACCCGCTCTAGCCAACAGCAGTCTGACTGTAGGAAGGTCCTGCAGCAGTTTGCTGAACTCTTTTCCCTAACCCCTGGTCAGACACACCTGTGTACCCATGATGTGGACACAGGAGACAGCATGCCTGTCAAAAACAAAATATTTAGACAGTCTGACCAAGTTAGGGAAAGCATCAAGGTGGAAGTCCACAAGATGCTGGAATTGGGAGTAATTGAGTACTCTGACAGCCCCTGGGCTAGCCCAGTGGTCTTAGTCCCCAAACCTCACACCAAAGAAGGAAAGAGAGAGATGAGGTTTTGTGTGGACTACAGAGGTCTCAACTCTGTCACCAAGACAGATGCTCATCCCATTCCTAGAGCTGATGAGCTAATAGACAAATTAGGGGCTGCCAAATTCTTAAGTACCTTTGACTTAACAGCAGGGTACTGGCAAATCAAAATGGCCCCTGGAGCAAAAGAAAAGACAGCATTCTCCACACCTGATGGGCATTATCAGTTCACTGTTATGCCCTTTGGTTTAAAGAATGCCCCTGCCACCTTCCAAAGGTTGGTGAATCAATTCCTTGCTCGGTTGGAATCCTTTAGTGCAGCTTATCTTGATGATATTGCTGTCTTCAGCTCCACCTGGCAGGATCACCTGGTCCACCTGAAGAAGGTTTTGAAGGCTCTGCAATCTGCAGGCCTCTCTATCAAGGCATCCAAATGCCAGATAGGGCAGGGAACTGTGGTTTACTTGGGACACCTTGTAGGTGGAGGCCAAGTTCAGCCACTCCAGCCTAAGATCCAGACTATTCTGGACTGGGCAGCTCCAAAAAACCCAGACTCAAGTCAGGGCATTCCTTGGCTTGACTGGGTACTATAGGAGTTTTGTGAAGGGATATGGATCCATTGTGACAGCCCTCACAGAACTCACCTCCAAGAAAATGCCCAAGAAAGTAAACTGGACTGTAGAATGCCAACAGGCCTTTGACACCCTGAAGCAAGCTATGTGCACAGCACCAGTTCTAAAAGCTCCAGATTACTCCAAGCAATTCATTGTGCAAACAGATGCCTCTGAACATGGGATAGGGGCAGTTTTGTCCCAAACAAATGATGATGGCGTTGACCAGCCTGTTGCTTTCATTAGCAGGAGGTTACTCCCCAGGGAGCAGCGTTGGAGTGCCATTGAGAGGGAGGCCTTTGCTGTGGTTTGGTCCCTGAAGAAGTTGAGACCATACCTTTTTGGTACTCACTTCCTAGTTCAAACTGACCACAGACCTCTCAGATGGCTGATGCAAATGAAAGGTGAAAATCCAAAACTGTTGAGGTGGTCCATCTCCCTACAGGGAATGGACTTTATAGTGGAACACAGACCTGGGACTGCCCATGCCAATGCAGATGGCCTTTCCAGGTTCTTCCACTTAGAAAATGAAGACTCTCTTGGGAAAGGTTAGTCTCATCCTCTTTTGTTTGGGGGGGGGTTGTGTAAGGAAATGCCTCCTTGGCATGGTTACCCCCTGACTTTTTGCCTTTGCTGATGCTATGTTTTGAATTGAAAGTGTACTGAGGCCTGCTAACCAGGCCCCAGCACCAGTGTCCTTTCCCTAACCTGTACTTTTGATTCCACAATTGGCACACCCTGGCATCCAGATAAGTCCCTTGTAAGTGGTACCCCTGGTACCAAGGGCCCTGATGCCAAGGAAGGTCTCTAAAGGCTGCAGCATGTATTATGCCACCCTAGAGACCCCCCCACTCAGCACAGACACACTGCTTGCCAGCTTGTGTGTGCTGGTGAGAACAAAACGAGTAAGTCGACATGGCACTCCCCTCAGGGTGCCATGCCAGCCTCTCACTGCCTATGCAGGTATAGATAAGTCACCCCTCTAGTAGGCCTTACAGCCCTAAGCAGGGTGCACTATACCATAGGTGAGGGCACCAGTGCATGAGCACTGTGCCCCTACGGTGTCTAAGCAATACCTTAGACATTGTAAGTGAGGGTAGCCATAAGAGTATATGGTCTGGGAGTCTGTTTTACACGAGCTCCACAGCACCATAATGGCTACACTGAAAACTGGGAAGTTTGGTATCAAACTTCTCAGCACAATAAATGCACACTGATGCCAGTGTACATTTTATTGTAAACTACACCCCAGAGGGCACCTTAGAGGTGCCCCCTGAAACCTTTACCGACTATCTGTGTAGGCTGACTGGTTCCAGCAGCCTGCCACACTAGAGACATGTTGCTGGCCCCATGGGGAGAGTGCCTTTGTCACTCTGAGGCCAGTAACAAAGCCTGCACTGGGTGGAGATGCTAACACCTCCCCCAGGCAGAAGCTGTAACACCTGGCGGTGAGCCTCAAAGGCTCACCCCTTTGTCACAGCACCGCAGGACACTCCAGCTAGTGGAGTTGCCCGCCCCCTCCGGCCACGGCCCCCACTTTTGGCGGCAAGGCCGGAGGAAACAAAGAAAACAACAAGGAGGAGTCACTGGCCAGTCAGGACAGCCCCTAAGGTGTCCTGAGCTGAGGTGACTCTAACTTTTAGAAATCCTCCATCTTGCAGATGGAGGATTCCCCAATAGGATTAGGGATGTGACCCCCTCCCCTTGGGAGGAGGCACAAAGAGGGTGTACTCACCCTCAGGGCTAGTAGCCATTGGCTACTAACCCCCCAGACCTAAACACGCCCTTAAATTTAGTATTTAAGGGCTTCCCTGAACCTAAGAATTTAGATTCCTGCAACTTACCTGAAGAAGAAGGACTGCTGAGCTGAAAAACCCCTGCAGAGGAAGAACAGAAGACACCAACTGCTTTGGCTCCAGACTTACCGGCCTGTCTCCTGCCTTCCAAAGAAACCTGCTCCAGCGACGCTTTCCAAGGGACCAGCGACCTCTGAATCCTCTGAGGACTGCCCCGCTTCAAGAAAGACTAGAAACTCCCGAGGACAGCGGCACTGCTCCAAAAGAACTGCAACTTTGTTTCAAGTAGCAGATTTAAAGACCCCTGCAACTCCCCGCAAGAAGCGTGAGACTTGCAACACTGCACCCGGCGACCCCGACTCGACTGGTGGAGAACCAACACCTCAGGGAGGACCCTCCGGCGACTCCGAGTCCGTGAGTAACCAAAGTTGTCCCCCCTGAGCCCCCACAGCGACGCCTGCAGAGGGAATCCCGAGGCTCCCCCTGACCGCGACTGCCTGAAACTCCATTTCCCGACGGCTGGAAAAGACCCTGCACCCGCAGCCCCCAGCACCTAAAGAAACGGAACTCCTGTGCAGGAGTGACCCCCAGGAGGCCCTCTCCCTTGCCCAGGTGGTGGCTACCCCGAGGAGCCCCCCCCCTTGCCTGCCTGCGACGCTGAAGAGATCCCTTGATCTCTCATAGGAAACCATTACAAACCCGACGCGTGTTTGCACACTGCACCCGGCCGCCCCCGCGCTGCTGAGGGTGTACTTTTTGTGCTGACCTGTGTCCCCCCCGGTGCCCTACAAAACCCCCCTGGTCTGCCCTCCGAAGACGCGGGTACTTACCTGCTGCCAGACTGGAACCGGGGCACCCCCTTCTCTCCATTGAAGCCTATGTGTTTTGGGCACCTCTTTGACCTTTGCACCTGACCGGCCCTGAGCTGCTGGTGTGATAACTTTGGGGTTGCTCTGAACCCCCAACGGTGAGCTACCTTGGACCAAAAACTGAAACCTGTAAGTGACTTACTTACCTGGTAAAACTAACATTACTTTACCTCCCCCAGGAACTGTGAAAATTGCACTGTGTCCACTTTTAAAACAGCTTATTGTGTTTTATGTAAAAAGTATACATGCTAATGAAATGATTCAAAGTTCCTAAAGTACTTACCTGCAATACCTTTCAAATGAGATATTACATGTAAAATTTGAACCTGTGGTTCTTAAAATAAACTAAGAAAAGATATTTTTCTATAACAAAACCTATTGGCTGGATTTGTCTCTGAATGTGTGTTCCTCATTTCTTGACTGTGTGTATGTACAACAAATGCTTAACACTACTCCTTTGATAAGTCTACTGCTCGACCACACTACCACAAAATAGAGCATTAGTATTATCTCTTTTTGCCACTATCTTACCTCTAAGGGGAACCCTTGGACTCTGTGCATGCTATTCCTTACTTTGAAATAGCACATACAGAGCCAACTTCCTACAATCATCCAACAGTGCAAACCTGTTATGGCAAGGAATATTTGGGAGGATAGTAATTTAGGGCAAGCGGCAAGCGCATGGGAAATGATGCTCCATTAAAATCAATGTGTTCATTGGTGTGTTAGAGCCAGAACTAAGTAATTTCACAAGATCCTCTCCCTGTACAGATGTTATTGGCTTTCCTTGTCTTCTCCCACCTAAACATATCAGGAACTGTAATAGAGCCAGTCTTATCAGCCGGAAACACCTGTTTAGATTTTAAAATGGACTCGAGCTCCTCACTGAGGAGGTCGATATCTTCCAAGGTGCAGTTTGCACCAGCATTTTTCTGTATTTTTATTTTTTTTAGAATTGCTTGGAATTTTATTGAAATAGAAATTGTTACACCAGGTAGTGTCAGTGGGGTAATGATGTCAGAGATGTTCCTGCGTCTGCTCAAGGCCTCCCCACAACTAATGAAGTCTCTCCTCCAATGCACAACAAAGTTGGATCCTCCGGGTACCCCTGGGTAGTCCTCCAACTAAAGCACAGCAATTGTGTCCCCTGGGGACTGGTCCCAAAGCGCACGACCTCCAAAGCCTCGGCAGATCATCATCTTGCCACACAGCATGTCATGGAAGCTCCTGGGCCATGCACACTCACCTCTCCTTGGTTGCCAGCCAGCGAGGGGGGGCTTCTAGGCTGCACCACTCTTGCAGCAGGCCACTTTGGTCCTGGATCTCTCTCTCCAGTCCAGGCAGCCTCATGACTCATGGTTGTCTGCAACCGCCGTTCAAGGCCTGCGCCGCAGGGCCGGTCTCTGCCACCCTCCACCACATAGCCACGAAGCAGGGCAGGTCAATCGAGTGAATCTGGCTGGCCCTGGTGCCTGATCGTCCCAAGCAGCAGTGTCAAATTCCCCAGGGCAGGCCTCTGCAATGAGCCCACACAACACCTGGATGGATCACCATGAAGCAGATGCCACTCCTATGATGCTGCATGGATGATACCATGATGATGTTGGATGATATCACAAATGCAGCATCTGAGATAACTATGAGCATGGAATCAGGATCCATCATATGAACTACATCCCTAGCTGCAACATAGAACGTAGTGACCAGCAAAGTAAAGCGTGGCAGGCTGTCCATTAATAATTAAGACTAGATTCTAAATCTCAGTGTCAGACCCCCACACTACCTTTGTTGTTGAAAATGGTCTGGCATCCATTCATGCTGCTCTAGAAACTATCCAATCCCATTTTGAGCCCTTGAGTACCACCACTTAAATCACATTATCAGTTGCCTTATTTGAGTGCATAGATATCAAGGAAGCCCTTATGTAAAATCCACGACTCAGTACAATGGAGAAGAACCGTGGGTAACCGACTGCCAAGGTAGACCAGTCTGTGAAAAGTGCCTTTGAAGAACTCTCCACAGAGGTTGAACTGTATCTAGGAGCATTAAATTAGAGCAGTGGTTCCCAGCGTGTGTTACGGGGATCCCTGGGAGTCTGCAAAGCCTCGTCAGGGGTCCGTATCTGCTAAGAAAATTAACTAATAGTGACAGACTAATAAAGTGTGCATAAGGAAAGTGGCTACATGTACAGTTGAACATTTTAAAACGTACTGTAAATGCCAAGGAATTTGAAATTGGAAGCTGTAGGAAGTTGGCTCTGTATGCACTATTTCAAAGTAAGGAATAGTATGCACAGAGTCCAAGGGTTCCCCTTAGAGGTAAGATAGTGGCAAAAAGAGATAATACTAATGCTCTATTTTGTGGTAGTGTGGTCGAGCAGTAGGCTTATCAAAGGAGTAGTGTTAAGCATTTGTTGTACATACACACAGGCAATAAATGAGGAACACACACTCAGAGACAAATCCAGCCAATAGGTTTTGTTAGAGAAAAAAAAATATCTTTTCTTAGTTTATTTTAAGAACCACAGGTTTAAATTCTACATGTAATATCTCATTTGAAAGGTATTGCAGGTAAGTACTTTAGGAACTTTGAATAATCACAGTAGCATATATACTTTTTACATAAAACACAATAAGCTGTTTTAAAAGTGGACACTGCAATTTTCACAGTTCCTGGGGGAGGTAAAGTATTGTTATTTTTAGCAGGTAAGTAAATCACTTACAGGTCTCAGTTTTGGGTCCAAGGTAGCCCACCGTTGGGGGTTCAGAGCAACCCCAAAGTTACCAACCAACAGCTCAGGGCCGGTCAGGTGCAGAGGTCAAAAAGGTGCCCAAAACACATAGGCTTCAATGGAGAGAAGGGGGTGCCCTGGTTCCGGTCTGCCAGCAGGTAAGTACCCGCGTCTTCGGAGGGCAGACCAGGGGGGTTTTGTAGGGCACCGGGGGGGACACTAGTCAGCACAAAAAGTACACCCTCAGCAGCGCGGGGGCGGCCGGGTGCAGTGTGCAAACACGCGTCGGGTTTTCAATGATGTTCAATGAGAGACCAAGGGATCTCTTCAGCGGTGCAGGCACGCAAGGGGGGGGCTCCTCGGGGTAGCCACCACCTGGGCAAGGGAGAGGGCCTCCTGGGGGTCACTCCTGCACCGAAGTTCCGTTCCTTCAGGTGCTGGGGGCTGCGGGTGCAGGGTCTTTTCCAGCCGTCTGGACTTTAGGTTCAGGCAGTCGCGGTCAGGGGGAGCCTCGGGATTCCCTCTGCAGGTGTCGCTGTGGGGGCTCTGGGGGGACAACTTTGGTTACTCACGGACTCGGAGTTCCCGGAGGGTCCTCCCTGAGGTGTTGGTTCTCCACCAGTCGAGTCGGGGTCGCCGGGTGCAGTGTTGCAAGTCTCACGCTTCTTGCGGGGAGTTGCAGGGGTCTTTAAATCTGCTCCTTTGAAACAAAGTTGCAGTTCTTTTGGAGCAGTGCCGCTGTCCTCTGGAGTTTCTTGTCTTTCTTGAAGCAGGGCAGTCCTCAGAGGATTCAGAGGTCGCTGGTCCCTTGGAAAGCGTCGCTGGAGCAGGTTTCTTTGGAAGGCAGGAGACAGGCCGGTAAGTCTGGGGCCAAAGCAGTTGGTGTCTTCTGTTCTTCCTCTGCAGGGGTTTTTCAGCTCAGCACTCTTCTTCTTCTTGTAGTTTCAGGAATCTAAAGTTTTAGGTTCAGGGAAGCCCTTAAATACTAAATTTAAGGGCGTGTTTAGGTCTGGGGGGTTAGTAGCCAATGGCTACTAGCCCTGAGGGTGGGTACACCCTCTTTGTGCCTCCTCCCAAGGGGAGGGGGTCACATCCCTAATCCTATTGGGGAATCCTCCATCTGCAAGATGGAGGATTTCTAAAAGTTAGAGTCACTTCAGCTCAGGACACCTTAGGGGCTGTCCTGACTGGCCAGTGACTCCTCCTTGTTATTCTCATTATTTCCCCTGGCCTTGCCGCCAAAAGTGGGGCCGTGGCCGGAGGGGGCGGGCAACTCCACTAGCTGGAGTGCCCTGTGGTGCTGGAACAAAGGGGGTGAGCCTTTGAGGCTCACCGCCAGGTGTTACAGCTCCTGCCTGGGGGAGGTGTTAGCATCTCCACCCAGTGCAGGCTTTGTTACTGGCCTCAGAGTGACAAAGGCACTCTCCCCATGGGGCCAGCAACATGTCTCGGTTGTGGCAGGCTGCTGGAACCAGTCAGCCTACACAGATAGTCGGTTAAGGTTTCAGGGGGCACCTCTAAGGTGCCCTCTGGGGTGTATTTTACAATAAAATGTACACTGGCATCAGTGTGCATTTATTGTGCTGAGAAGTTTGATACCAAACTTCCCAGTTTTCAGTGTAGCCATTATGGTGCTGTGGAGTTCGTGTAAAACAGACTCCCAGACCATATACTCTTATGGCTACCCTGCACTTACAATGTCTAAGGTTTTGCTTAGACACTGTAGGGGCACAGTGCTCATGCACTGGTGCCCTCACCTATGGTATAGTGCACACTGCCTTAGGGCTGTAAGGCCTGCTAGAGGGGTGACTTATCTATACTTGCATAGGCAGTGAGAGGCTGGCATGGCACCCTGAGGGGAGTGCCATGTCGACTTACTCGTTTTGTTCTCACCAGCACACACAAGCTGGCAAGCAGTGTGTCTGTGCTGAGTGAGGGGTCTCCAGGGTGGCATAAGACATGCTGCAGCCCTTAGAGACCTTCCTTGGCATCAGGGCCCTTGGTACCAGGGGTACCATTTACAAGGGACTTATCTGGATGCCAGGGTGTGCCAATTGTGGATACAAAAGTACAGGTTAGGGAAAGAACACTGGTGCTGGGGCCTGGTTAGCAGGCCTCAGCACACTTTCAATTCAAAACATAGCATCAGCAAAGGCAAAAAGTCAGGGGGTAACCATGCCAAGGAGGCATTTCCTTACAGAAGCTAAAAAATAAATTAGTTTTCTGGGATTGATTCATGGGAACAGTGCAGGTGCATCATATAGAATATACTATGGATGACGGGAGGCTTCAATTGAATTTAGAAAAGCTCCAACCTTTCTGTTGAATTAAAAATAAAATATATATATTTTATTTGTTTGCACATTAACTAAAATGTGTTATCATTGGTGTACGTCTTTGATGGAATGCTTGTTTCTGTATTTTTGTGTATAGGTTTCTGGTTCAAATCATTGACAATGTATAGGCCTGGGTCTCTGGCTTCCAGTAATGATTCAGTGTGGGGTCCCGGGAGTGTACCTGTTAAAATTTCACCTGCTAATGGACACCTAGCCTACTGAAATACCCCCTCAGTCACCAGTCAAACAAACTGACCAGTCAACCCGTCCCTGAGCCTGCCCGAAACTCTCGGGCGTAGGGCATTCTTCCCACCCCACACCCCCAAAGACCGGTATCAGGTGGGACGGCGCATCCAATGACCATGGACCCCCTATTAGTGTACATAAGGACACTTTATTGAGACAGGTGCATTCCTAAAATTAATACAATACCTCTGGATCCAACGCCTTACAGCCTAATATTCTCCCGGCCTCACTATAGATAACCATAACTGCCGCAGGTCCACAACAGTCCCCCGGGCCTTTCCTCCTGCAACTTTCGGCCCCCAAGGCAACTTGCACTCTGGGGACATACATGCTACAACCGCTGCCATAACCCCACCTGCGGACCTCCTATGCGGCCTCCAAGTAAAGAGGGCCCCTTCTACCAACAAATCATCCCTCCCCACTTCCCTCAGAATTTCCAGGGCTTGACGAACTCGATCATCCTGGGAAGACATACTTCCTGACATTAACTTATGTAATGCCTTAACTAAGTGAGACTAATAGGACCCCTACCTTAAGGTAGACAAAGTGCTAAACAACCCTCCCACACACGTCCTTACAACCATTACCTGCCTCATTAAAGAAGGTTTACAGGGGAGGGAGGGCGGGACAATATTCCTATGGCTCAAACTGACCCTAGCAGCAGGTGCATACTTGTTAAAATGGCACCTTCTAACGGTCACCTTGCCTATTGAAATACCCCCACCCTCCCAGATCAAACTAATCAGTCACCTCGTCCCTGAGCCCGTGGACCCTACCACATGCCCAAAACTCCCAGGGGGGTAGATCATTCTGCCCACCCTTCCAAGACTGGTAATGTGCATAATATGTTGCTCTGATAGTGTAACTTACAAGTAAAGGTGTTCGGTACATTTTGTTGTCTCCGTATGCATCTATCCTGTAAGGCTGTGTCAGTGCCGGAGGCCTGTGTTGGTGCCGTCCTAGGGAGGTTGCACATTGCTGTGTGGGTATTCTACATGACACAAACCACCATGCATAGGTAGGTTGTAAAATGTATAGCACATATCACTCATGTCACACAATCTTCTCGGAGAATATCTGCCACTTCCCCCATGTGCATACTGATCCACCAGGCACTAACCTGTTTGCCTCTGGCTTTTTTCAATTTAAGGGGAAGTGCTCTCATCCCGGGGGGCCTCATTGCTACTTGACAGGCCCCCTTGCCAAGCTCATGTGGTGAATGAAGTGGCTTGCAGTCACCCTCAGTGTTATGGACGACCGCTTGGCTGTCCTCAGCACACCGGCATGTAACCACCAGAGGGGTATTCATTTTGCACCCTGTAAATCCTTGCATAGTCCTGACGCTGCCCGTCTCCACAGCACAACACTGCCACAGAGGTTGCCAGAAAGATGTCACCCGCGCTCCTCCACATCCTCACCAACCATCCACGCCTCTCCCGATAGCTGTTTCGATCTCTCCCCCTCTGGCCAAGTAAATTTTCACCATGCACGTGCACTGTTTATCCTCTGACTATCCTGGCATTGTCAATCCTAGAGGAGAGGCGCTCCCGGCCGGCTCGCTAGCTGGCCACCATGTTCTCCCCATTTCTGAGGGAAACACTTTATTTTTCCTTACGGGCGAATAATCTGAACTTTTCTTCTACAAAATATTTATCAGTGATGTTTTTTTTATGATGGTTATACTGTACCTTGGCCCCTGCCCAAGTGCCAACTAGCTATATCTTTGACCACACTCTGCGCTGCCTGTGCATGCACTTTGGCCATGTATAGTAAATTCAGGGCATAGTGTGTGGCCTCTTTGCCATGTCGAGCATCCAGCACCCCTGTGGCCAAAGCCCACTGAGTTCCGCCTCTGGCTGTGAGAAGCGGTCCTGAGCTCAAGCTCAGAATATCCCATTCAGTCATACCTGCCATGAAGCTCTCAAGTCACCAAAGGCCACCGTGCACAGACTTCAGCCTTCTCTAGAATTCAGAAGGCATGGGTGTCGCTCGACAAAGTGTTCAAAATGCTTGCCTTCAGCGCACCCTGCAAATATTTTTAGCCATGGGGGCACCCAGCCCCCCTATAGTATTTTGGTGAGAAATGTCCTGAAAAATGATCAAACTGCCTCAAAATTATTAGCGGAATAAAATATCCTTTCCAATGGAATAATAGTTCTAGTCATATTTACAGATGTACTATCTCTGCTTTTCTGAGGTATTTTTTGTATGATTTTCATTAGTTATTAAAATACAGAACGTAATGATCACTTCTCAATAGTACTGCCAAAACGTAGACAGCATCCAAACTTTATCATTGGAAACATATATCCAATGTTCCCTCTTACTGCTCTTCGATTACAACACTTTTCCGTATGCCACAACCATATGGTTGTTTGCCATTAATGTGAAGGAGGTGCTTCCCCTTGAACATTGGCTACACAACCACCCACTTTGATCAATCACTTGAAATCCCAGCTCATCTCCTGTTAGCAGACACAGTTACATATAAACGTCTACAGACTTGACCCCGCAGACACGCCAGCACCTACACAGTGCCCGTTGCCACAAACCCTAGCAAGCTGTACATCCCAACCCACTCCTTCCGCATCGCCAAGGTCATCAGGAGCAGATTTAAGTTCCAACAGCTTCTGCGCCCATGCGGCCAAGTCATCTGCCAGTTTGTTGCCTCTTCATACATGTTTTATCCTCACTTCCTCTGGCACTGCTCATTCAGATACGTTCCTGAACCAGTCCTCACAACTAGGCGGTGCAGGGTTTAGCCATTAAATAGCAATGCAGCACTTCGCCACCAGGAGTCCCAATAACACAAATGTGCAACTGAGTTTTTTGCCCCTTCAGTTTTGGGATCAATGCCAGCAGGAGGACCTTGGGTGTGGGTGTAATCATCCAGTCCGTGGCCCTCTTTGGATTAGTCACCACCCCTCTCCAGAAGGGCGTCATGGAGGAGCATTGCCACATCATGTGCATAAAGTTGCCTGGCACGGCACCCGACGTGGGCAGTTATTCTTGTGAGGGGGAAATATGTTGTTGAGTCATCGGAGGCAGGTAAGCCAGATGACTAAAGTTTTATATTGAATTAGTTTGAACCGCACATTGGAGCTCAATTTCCTGGCCCCTCAAACATGCGTTCCTGCTTCTGTGCAGTAACAGCCTCCCCTAGTGTCTCCACCCATTTTATCTGTGTCTTGGTTATTATCTAGGGGAGAGATTCCCTTAGGGCCCTGTGGATGTGGTATATCAGTCTGCGTGCTCCAACCATATTCAGGAGAGTCGTTAATGTGTGGGAGATTGGCAGCTCCATTGGGAAGCAGGGCCATAGCACACGGGCTGTCACCCCAGCATTTTGGCGTATTACAAATATTGACCCGATCCCAGCATGAAGGATTCAGTAGCATTCTCCTGGGTAATAAACTGGCCTCCCCAATACAGATCCCCCAGGACATCGCACCAAGGGTCCCTCCACGTTTGCATGGACATGGTCGCAGCTATGCTGGCAAACGGTTGCATGTCCCAAATCACCATCTTTCTCGCATATGGGGTTCGGAGTAGTACAAAGGCAACAGTTTGCGCCCAAGCGCCGCACACCTGATGCACCACACAAAAGGTACATCTTTTTACGACCGTCAGTCACCCATGAGCAGAGCGGGCAGAGTCCGGGCTCCACAGGTGCCTTGTAAGAGTCTATTCTCCCAGTTGTTGTCAAGATCAAACCACTGGACAACATGTTGCAGTGGAGATGCCAGGTAATATAATTCCAGGTAGGGGAGTTCAGTCCCACCACGCTCCCATGTCTGCTTAAGCATGGAGAGGCACACCTTTTCCTCCTGTTCGCTCATAGCAGATCCAGAATCAATCTATCCAAGCTGAACAAAATAGTGTCTGGGTATTTGATAGAGTGTATTATGAAGCAAATACAGGCACTTAGGCAGCACTACCATTTTAACAACTGCTGCCATGCCCTCAGACCACGTGGAAGGTCCCTCCAGAATCTAATGGGGGCCCTTAGACCCTCTAGTACCCTACCAATGTTAAGATCATGGAAATCACTTTGTGTGGGCCAACCTAATCCCTAGATATGAGTCCCTCCGCTCCCCACGAAAGGCCCACTGGCGGAAGGGAGTCAGCCTGTGTCCCAATCAAAGTATCCATTGGGAAAAGGTGGGACTTAGGGGCATTAACCCAGAGTCCAGAACTCTCCCCGAATAGTTGCAAGGTGTTCAATAGTATAAGGATTAAGTAATCCGGTTGATGGACATAAATCAGGGCATCATCCCTATCCAGGTAGACCACCCACTCGGATCCCCTAAGGCTCCAACAATCAGTGGAGGAGTGCGGTCAACGGTTCCATGGCTACGGCAAACAGGAGGGGTCTCAAAGGGCATCCCAGTTGGGTCCCTCTGGATAACTGTATCCTTTTGGACTTCAAATCCCTCATGTGCAAGCGGGTCACTGGGTCCACATACAGCAGTTTAACCCATGCAATGTAGTTTGGTCCTAGGCCTGTCTTTTCCTTGACAAGCCATAGGTATTCCCACTCCACCGAGTCGAAGGCCTGCTCGATGTCAAGGAGCACAAAAGCATAGGAGCTGTCTCACAGGTGTGGGGCATGATGTGTGTCAGGTGACAAATATTGTGCATACTGCTGCGGCGTGGTATAAAATCACATTTGCCAGAATGTATAAGTGTCAACAAATGTGGGAAGAGGCGCAAGGCCAGAACACTACTGAGTATCTTGACATCCACATTTAAGAGTGGCAGAAGTCTGTATGCGGCGGGGTCAACCCGATCTTTGTCCGGTTTTGGGACGAGTGTCACCAGGGCCTCTCCTATCGAGTCAGGCAGACGGCCATTCTCTCTCGCCTCCTGATAGACTTCCTGAAATCTATCCGTGAATGCAGCTGCATATTTTTTATAGAACTCAGCTGGTAGCCCATCGGTACCCAGCATTTTTGAGGTTTTTAAGTGTCTTATACTGGTCAGGATTTCTTCCTGGGAAATGGGCTCCTTCCATGAGACCTTCTCCAATTCCCGCTAATTTAAGAAGCGCTATATCTGCTAGAAAAGTAGCTCCATTATCTGTCAGCACCTTTGAATGACCTGTGTACAATCTGTAGAGATGTGCCCTAAAAACTTAATTCATATCAGCTTGCATGCAGACTCTCCTCCCTGTTCTCATCCATCATCGCAGTGACCGGTATACGCACTGCCTGCTGTTTAAGCTGCCACACTAGCATTGTTCCAGTGGTGTCACACTCTGCCTGGAGTCAGTGATGGTGAGCCATTAGGATGTATTTCTCCAGTCTACGCCAGTCGTCCAACAGGTCCCTACGACCTTCTAGTTGCCAGACTTCTAGTTTCTGTGGTTGTGCTGGGAGGAGCTTTTCCAGTGCACTCAACTTCTTGACTGTTAAGGTCATCCTCAAGCTGGTGTCTGAAGTCATATGTAGTTTTGAAGCAGATCCCTCTCAGGACCCTATCCTCCCAGTCACACACCCTAGTTTTAGAGGTCCCTCAATTTTCATCAAAATAGTGTATAAGGCCTTCTCTGACTGTCTCCTCAAAGAGAGTCCATGTGGAGGTGCCATGACGGAATCGCTGGTTGCCTATAACCATTCCCAAAGCCAACAACAACAGGGAATGGTCAGATACGTATCTGGCAAGATATGAGATGTCCCGCCCCCGGGGGAGCAGAGTCTCAGAAACAAAGCAATAATCTAGATGACTCTCTGTCTTTGTAGCTGGTGTACAGCAGGCCTGAAGGTTGGGTGCTTATGTCGCCAGGGGTCCAATAGTGTGAGTTCCCTTAAGGCAGACGTCTTCAAACTGGGGGGCGGGCCCCCCTAGGGGAGCCTCAAGTGATCCCAGGGGGGAGGGAAGGGGGTGGGCGCCAGGCTCTGGCCAAAAGAAGTATTAGGCAGATAAATGTGCTTTGTTTTAAGCAGACAACAATTTCTTGCATTTTTAAAAGATAACATAACTTAACTGCGATGTTTAAATAAGTCTAGACATGTTTAAACATTGCCACCTTAACAGAATAATTGTGAAAAATTCTGAGGGGGGGCTGATGATTTTTAATTTTGTTACTGAATTTTGCATTAAAAAGTTACTGAATTTTGCATTAAAAAGTTTGAAAACCACTGCCTTAAGGTGTCCACTAGCTGTCTAGTTAGGTGGGGTTTTGTGTGGGGCATCGGCTGTTCCCGGTCTAATGTCCTATCCAAAACACAATTACAGTCCCCTGCAAGTATAACGTCTGCCGCTAGGTAAGAACCAGCAGCCTAGATCACCTTGCTAAAGTAGGTCCCACTGTCATTATTTGGAGCATATACATTGATCAGACATACCTCTTGTCCATCCAAGGTGCCAAACAATATCACGTACTTCCCCTCCGGGTTAAGGATGCTTCTCTGGGCATGTATCTATACATCACAGAACCACACAGGAAATCCCCTTATCTTCCCCTTAATAATGCTGGCCCACCTTGACTAAGATGCACTGAACTAGGAAGAAACAATGTTGTAAATTCCAGCCTTGAGTGTGACCAATTTGGGGCAGATTGTTAAATGGATGAAAAGTTATAAGGGAATCCTGAAACTTCTCACTTTTCCAAATACTATGGCCTTTCCCATAGGAGATTTTTTTTTCCACAAATAGGTTTATTTCACAAATAGGTTTATTTTGCAGTGTAGGAATATAAGCATCTAATGCACATGTTCCAATATACAATGTATTCATTTATGATGTTTCCGGAAAATTATCTCTGGAGAAGAAGATGTAGGACGTTGTAATGTGAACTGCACTTTGTGCAACTCTTGCTTTCACTTTTTTACATTACACATTTACAAATATTCATAATTTCAGTAACAGAAAAAAAGAGTGAGCATGCGCAAGGACGAGAACCCTAAATCCTCCCACCCGTGTCTTTAAGTTCCTTTACATTAATATTTGACTATTGTGCTTTAAAATGCAACAGAAAACGAAATTTCATTGCGTGTGCATTAAAACCTGACCACACTAGCACCATTTTTTCCAAACACATTCCTGCAAGTAGAAAAGCTTAACCTCATGACCTCAATCAACATTGCCTATGAATCATTTGTTTAATTCCTTTGGTCCTGGCTATGGCCCTTACTCTGTAGGGACAGTAGGTGAGTAGGAAAATGTCTGCACTCCAACTGGCTGTTGCCTTTCTGTCAGGAGGCTGCTGTAATAGAAGATGGAGAAGACCTACCTGAACTTCCTTGTTGGTGTGCGCCATCTTGGAAACCTGAAAAAGTAAACAAAACCAAAAGAAGAATTGTTATTTTCACAGGAAATCGAGGAGACAGAAAAAGGACAAGAGTATGCAGACACAGGAGATAAAGGGGCGGGTCAAGAGCTGAGGAGGAGAGGGTAACGCATAAAAGAAGCATGTAAAACTTAGTTACTGTGTGAAAAGAGATGTGTGATTCCGTCTGAGAGTGGCAGACAAAAAACAGAGGCTGAGAGAGCAACCGAGGAGGGTTACATTAAAAGCCTCTACCGGAGAAGCGACTCAACCCCCTATGGTCCAGGAGGAGCATGGCTAACTCAGGTATATCGGAAGGTATCCAGGTGGAGGGGGAAGAAGGGAGTTACGTACAAAAGCAGCTAGCGGACTGTGGTCAATATGCACACCGTCACTACGCCTAGGCACAGCAACAAAGCCAGTGACCTCTCAGCCAGAAAGGAGCAGGCTAAGTGAAAGAATGCAAAATTTCCTAGCTATCGTGAAGGAAAGTTTTAATTCTATTAAGGACACGGAGGCAAGGATTATGCAGATCTTTCTTCACTTTTTATTAAACAGCAAGTTCAAAGTTAAACAAAAAATACAAAAAAAAACGACAAGTTACATGAGTCCGCCACCATGGTAACCAGTGTCCAATGAGGATCCACTCCCGATGCTGGTATAAATATCCTTGAGTGCGTCATTCGTCCTCGACTTCACTGCGAAAGAAATCCTAGATGTCTCAATTGGTCGTAGCTTCAGATCCTATGAAAAAAAGACTGATTAAAAGAGCTGAAAATAACATGGCAAGTGTCCAAGTCAAGCGACAAAAAACTGAACAGTTCTTACAAATCTTAGATATTTGAAGCGAGAAGAATACAGAGCAAGAAAAGGTGTAACGTTCTCAAATTTAATGTTAACCTGAATTTGTTTAAGAAAAACAAACAATTAAGAACAGGAATGTAAGCATACCACCTTATTGCGGAGTCAAAAAAACTCTTCGGGTGGGAAAAACACGTGACTAGTGTAGGGTGGGATAATCCTCGCCTCCGTGTCCTTAATAGAATTGAAACTTTCCTTCACGGTAGCTAGGAAATTTCGCATTCTATGTCAGGACCGGAGCTGAGGATTATGCAAGTTCAAAGCTCACTCACCACCAAGGAGGCTGCTTCGTGAATTGGTTTAAAATAAAACTTTTTAAAAGTAGACTCAGAAGACCAATCAGCCGCATTCATAATGTCCTCTAATCTACCACCCACTTGGATGGCCTTTGAAGCCATGGCCCCCCGAGCAGAGTGTGCCCCAAACACCTGAACATTAATACCTGCTTCGGCTAATATCCATCTGATGCACCTGGCGATGGAAGGGGAGGAAACTGCCTTAAAAGGTTTCTTTAAGGAAATCAACAATTGAGTTTCACCTGGAGGTCTAAGCTCTGTTGTTACCTCCTCATAGACTTTCAGGCACCTTATCACACATAATTTTGGAGAATTAGGAAAAGCCGGATAGCATACTGACCTGGTATTATTCTTCGTTCTCCTAGATATGGTAAAGGTTACTCCTTTCGGGGAAAAGACTCTAGCTGATACGTCAAGGGCTCTGACATCTGACACCCTTTTACATGAAATAAGGCACAAAAGCATGGCCAGTTTGGCCGATAACTCTTTCCTTGAAAGATACTGATTATCCTGCCACGAGGATAATAGATTAAGAACCCAGAGCTCCGCGTATCTGGGTTGTGTAGGTTTGGAAAGTCTAATACCCTTGAGAAGTTTACATATCCAAGGATGTTCTCCGATCGGGCGGTTATCAAGAGGGGGATGACCCGCCGAAATGGCTGATCCAAAAGAATTGATCGTACAATAAGCCAGACCAGACTCAGCTAATTCTGCAAGGAAATTGATGATGTCGGTAATACGGGCCCCCATGGGATCACAATGTTTGCCCACACACCAACGAGACCATCTATTCCACGCGGATCTATACCGTTTGCCTGTTCCTGGAGCCCAGGCCTGTGCAATGAACTTATTAGCTTCTTGCGAAAGTCAGCAGTCCTGCCATCGAGACCTGAAATCTTCCATGCCATTAGATATAAATGGCCTTGAAGGACTGGGGGTGAAAAAGGCCTGAAGGGTCCCGGAGAATCGAGGGAAAGACCGGAAGACGAATTGGTAACTCGCATGAGAGTTCCAGCAGAGTCTGAAACCACGCTTGGGACCTCCACCAGGGGGTTATCAGGACCACTGTCGCCTCCTGACGGCGAACCTGAGCTGCAACCCTCGGGATAAGAAGGAAGGGGGGAAATGCATACCCCTGAAGTTGCCCCCAGTTCTGCAGAAACGCATCCACTGCCGAAGCTCCCGGATCCGGGCGCCAACGTAGGGGTAGATAGGCATTCCACCTGGATGCAAATAGGTCCACCGAACAAGGACCCCATCGAGCCATGATCGCCCGAAATATCGATTGATCCAGTTGCCAATCGCTGGAATCCGTCAGAAAACGGGAATTCCAATCTGCCAAAGTATTCTGAGACCCCAGAAGATACTCTGCCGTGACAGAGATCTGATGCTGGAGGCAAAAGTGACAAAAATCCTTCGCCAGTTCCGCTAGGGCCCTCAATTGTGTCCCCCCCAAGCGATTTATGTACTGCACAGCTGACACGTTGTCCATCCGCAGTAGAACTACACATGAGATTTTGTCCCTCGTCAGAGACTTGATCGCAAAAGAACCCGCTAGGAGTTCTAGACAATTGATATGCATGGTGAGCTCCTGCAGGATCTAGCGTCCCCCGAATGAGACGTCCCCGCATCGAGCTCCCCATCCCTGGCGACTTGCATCCGATTCTATCACCAGGTCTGGGGAGGCCCCGAAAATGGCCCTGCCATTCCATGCTTCCATGTGGTCTAGCCACCAATGTAATTCCGTCCTCGCCTCCTGAGAAAGGGAGATTAGTTCGGAATACATCACCCCTGACAAAGGTGAAAAGCCTTGAGGCGTTGAAGGGCTCTGTAGTGGAGGGGACCTGGAAAAATGGCCTGAATTGAGGAGGAAAGCAAGCCCACCACTCTGGCTAACTGACTTAGCGAGATCCTGTCACGCCGTACGACCTTCGTTAATTCCTTCTTGATCTTGGATATCTTTGGGGTCGGAAGACTGAGGGATGCTGACCGGGAGTCTATGAGGAAACCCAGAAAAATCATTGATTGGGCCGGAAGAAGTTCTGACTTCTGCTGGTTGATCACGAACCCCAGCTCCTGCAAAGTGCAATAGTTGTGTTCACATTGGATAAGAGTTGAGACCTGGATTGATCCATCAGAAGAAGATCGTCTAGATAAATGATGAGACGAATTTCTTGCGACCGCAGTACTTCCACTACGGGCTTGAGGAGTTTGGTAAAGCACCATGGTGCTGAGGAAAGACCGAAGGGGAGAGTGGTGAACTCGAACACCTGACTGTTCCAGAGAAATTGCAGAAACCTGCGATGAGGAGGAAAGATAGGAACAGTGAGATATGCGTCCTTGAGGTGTAACAGGAGATCCCGGAGCATCTGAATACCCTCCATTTTGAAGTGCCTGTACATTACCCAGTCGTTGAATGACCGGAGATTGATAACAGGGCGAAAACCCTTGTCCTTCTTTTCTACTAAGAAAATGTTTCTTACAAAACCTTTGGGATGAAGAGACGCAAAGGATATGGCATTTTTGTGAAGAAGAGCCTGAACCTCTAGATCTATAAGATCGGAATCCGCTACTGAAAATACTAGGGGCGTGGGCAGCGTCTCCTGGGATGGGGTACCCCAAAATTCGATCTGGAACCCGGAAACTGTCTGCAGCACCCAAGCGTCGGAGGTGATGCAACTCCAATTGTCGCTGAAGAAGCGTAACCTCCCTCCAAAGTTTTGAGGGGAAAAAGGGATAAGCCTTACCAGAAGGTCCTCCAGGGGCATTATTTGCTCCTCGTGCGATCCTGTTGGCCCTGCCTTTCCCCCTGCCTCTGTTGGGGAAGAACGTTCCTTGTCGACCATCCCGCCAACCGTTGTTTCGGAAGGAACCGGGGCCTTGTTGGTATTGGCGGCCGGAAGAGCGACCCCTGCCTCGTCCGGCCCCGCTAAAAACCTTACTCTGGAAGATCTTTTTGATGGACGACCTAGCCTTGTCGAGAGCAGAAAAAGTTGCAACTAATTTTCCCAATTCCTTAACAAAAGGATCGCCAAATAAATTGCCTTGGGCAATAGCCCCTGCCTCCGAGTTAGAAAGTTCCCCTAATTTGGGGTCTATTTTGATGAGCAAAGATCTGCGCCTTTCAGCCGAAATGACACAGTTTGCGTTGCCAAGGAGACAGACAGCTCTCTGGGCCCACCCCGCTACAATATCTGTCTGAAGGGGTGTGTTTGACTGCTTGGCACGTTCCGCCAGCTGAATTATCTGTGTGAGGGGTCCCAACGCATCAAGGAGTTTATCCTGGCATGCCCTGCAGGATCGGTCAATCCCCTTCTTAGGGTCCTTAGTGTACTTGGCAAAAAAGGTACACATCTTGGGGTCAATATCTGGTGTGAACGCCACCTTATCCGATAAGGACAGGCGTGGACATTCCGCCCTTAAACAGGCTCGCACCTCTTTATCAAGAGGTTGCCTAATTTTACTTGCGACATATTCTGCCACCTTGTGGTCCGGACGCCACTCTGAGGAATGCGGATGGTAAATCCCGTCCGGTTCAAACATATCGGAGTCAGAACCTCCCACATCCAAAGGATCTGGCATTATAGCTCCGGGGCGCCAAGGGCGACCGGTCTCATCGCCATCCAAAGAGGAGGAATCACCATCTGAGTCTCCAGTGATGCCTTTAGGTGACCCAATATCAGGGTACCATATGTGGTGAAACTTGTCACTCATTGCACTGGGTAGCAAACCCTCCCGGGAGGGTAAGTGCTTATGCACGCGCGCACTTTTAGTGAAGGTATTGGAAAAGAACTCAACATCCTCCAGGTGCCCCGCGTCACGCTTGCATGATTTCATGGGGGCCGTTAGGGTAGAGGCTGCACCCTCCGCACCCGTCGCACCAAACATGCCCGTCCCTTTGGAAACCTGTTCCGTGAGCCTCGCCACGATTTCTTTAAGAGGGGCAAGGGCATGCGTAATAGCCTGTGAGAACAGAGCATCCACCCCAGGGGGTAGGACACGGTGAGGAGGGCCCTCACCTGGGGACATGTTGGTAAAAGGCTCATGGTCCTGAGAGGACTGCATCCTGAGACTCAGTGAAAAAAATGACTGAGAGCACCCAAAAAATCTATAAAGGGTATTCCCTACCCCCTCTGTCAAACCAAAGAACAGTTGTCTGCTGAAAACAAAGACTTCCCTAAAGGGGACAAAACCTTACCGCTAGCGGTGTCACAGGGTAGGGAAATATCAAAAAGAAAAAAGAAAGCACTTAAATTCCTCAAGTTGTGAGGAAAAAAACGAGCGCTGAGCGTTAAACCATTTAAGCGCTCGACGCGCATCAAAATGAACGCGCGCGCCCTCTATCGGGCCCGACACGTCTGCTTTAGAAAACAAAAGCGCTCGGGCGGAACGCCTGCTGCGCTGAAGACGCGCCGTTAGCAACGCTCGTTGCTACAGTAACAAGGAAAAGCCAGTTGAACGTGTGCAAGCAACAAAACCTGAAAGAATTCAAAACATGCACAGCGAAATAACTGAGAGGCAGAAAGGCACTTATCTGACTGAGCAGTGAAGAAAGAGGACGAATGACGCACTTGAGGATATTCATACCAGCGTCGGGAGTGGATCCTCATTGGACACTGGTTACCATGGTGGCGGACTCATGGAACTTGTAGTTTTTTTGTGTATTCTTTGTTTAACTTTGAACTTGCTGTTTAATAAAAAGTGAAGAAAGATCTGCATAATCCTCGCCTCCGGTCCTGACATAGAATCTCGATTTCTAGTATTGATAAGGTCACCTCATTAGAAGGGAAAGAAAAAGACCCAACTAAAATATAGCCCATATAAGACTGAGTAGTAAAAGCAGAAAGAGGAAGTATTGCAAACCGTGAAAGACAGAAATATATATATTTTTTTTAAAAAGGGAAGAGACCAAGGAGACAGCTCTCGAAGGCTGACATAAGAAAAGAAAAATAATAGTTTATTAATATGCCAAACAACACTCACTTCTGTTTTTTTTAAATTTGTTGAGGGGTGGATTCATATAAAAGGGAAGAGAGAAAGTTATCCATCCAATCACCTCAGGAGAAAAAAAAGATAAGAAACAAAGACTGGAGCAAGAATAATCAAACTATATTTTAAATTACAATATATTTCTTTTTGTGTTTGTTTGCAATAAAAGGCCCAAATAGAATCCTTCAAAAAGGTGTCTGCCTTATCTTGGAAACTGCCGACTAACACGTGTTGTCAGAAGTGGGGAAAATTAATCTGATCCAAGATAGAAAACATCCACCAACAATTGGCCTTAGGACAAGGGTAATTGGAATGGGCCTTAAAAAGATACATGAAGATAATGGAATCAGAGCATGTGATATTTCTGGACACCTAGAAGACCTAAGTGGAACAACTGCAGAAGGTTTCAAAAAGCTACATCTAACTAACCGCTAGATTGGTACAAAGTAAATGACTGGCTTTATTAGGGCCTGCTTTATTTTTACAGAAGTTTCAAGCAGGAGAGGATCCAGAAGAGTTTATTTTACATTTTGAAAGGGCAGCCAGAGCAAGTTCATGACCGATGGAAAGATGGCCACATTATTTAGCTATGCTCCTAACCGGAGAAGCCCAAACAGCATACCCAACAGCTGATGTCAATAGGAACACTCCTTATGGGGAGATCAAAAAGGTCATACTGAAGAGATTAGGTGTGGATGAGGAAACTCATCAAATATGGTTCAGGGGAGACAGGGGACAACCAGAGGACACACCTAGAACTCTTTTCTTCATATTAAAAGATGCAGCAGATCTGTGGTGAAACCCAGAGATGCTACAAAAGAAGATATTATGACAAAGATTTCTATAGAGCAATATTTGGAAGCCTTACCCATATCCACCCAGTGATGGTTACAACAACATCAGGATTGACCCTGGAACAAGCAGTAGAAATGGCCACTACCTTTGCCTGTGCTCAGAATCAGCCCAATCCGCTTGAAGTAGAGAAGGGGATAAAGTCCACACCATCTGTGATTACGATGATTACGATGAAAAATAAGAAGTATGTTCATACTCCGGCTAAGCCAGCTAAAATACTCTTCCAAAAGGACGAAAGAAAAGCCAACGCTGGACCACATTGTTATGAATGTGACGAATGGGACACATAGGTCATGTCTGCCACTGCAGGAAGCCATAAGAAGAACTCATGGAGGTTTGTTTTTCACTTCGCTCCATATATTTCACCCTGGAGATGGGACCTAGTTATTAGGTGGATTTACAAATAAATCAGACTTGGGGACCACCTTGCTTGATTCAGGATGTAGACAGTTGGTTATTAAGGATAATTCAGTACTTACCCAATAGATTATCCCCAAGAAACAGGTCTGCATTAGGTGTGCACACAGTGATGTAAAAATCTATCCAGTAGCCAGAGTGAAGGTAAAACTTATAGCAGGACCTTCCTCATTAGTAGAAGTAGGGGAAGTTACCCGAAAATTTAATTTTGTGGAGAGATAATCCCCACTTTTTAACCTTGCTGAGATGTACCTTAGAACTAACGAAATTCAGAGAACCTTCCAGAGAGGCATTACTAGCAAAAGAACCATGGACAATAGATAGTAGCTTCCGGGCTGCCCAGATAAATGACCCCACCCTATATAATGCCTGGTAAAAGGCTAAACAAGAAGGAAAACCCATAAAAGGTTACCCAGGATTTCAAATGAAAAATTGATAATTATATAGCATAGGAATAGAAAATGACCCACCTCAGCTTTTAGTTCCTACCAGCTTTCAGGAGCAGATTCTGTTCTATGCCCACATTCTTTTAATGGGCGGACATTTTAGAACCAAAAAAACTACCCAGATTATTATGACCACTTTCTATTGGTCTGGTATTGCAGTCCAAATCAGAAAATAGTGTCAGGAGCGTGATAGCTCTGAGATGAAAAATCCATATCAACCTCCAAAAAGTCCCCTACAACCTATGTGTTAGACCTGACAGCCTTAGGGTGGTCACCCCTAACTTTTTGCCTGCCTCCCTCCACTTTTTGGACACTGTTTTTGCTGGTTTTTAGACTGCGCACTTTACCACTGCTAACCAGTGCTAAAGTGCATATGCTCTCTCCCTTTAAACATGGTAACATTGGATCATACCCAATTAGACTACTTAATTTACTTATAAGTCCCTAGTATGTGCCCAGGGCCTGTAGATTAAATGCTACTAGTGGGCCTGCAGCACTGGTTGTGCCACCCACTTAAGTAGCCCCTTAACCTTGTCTCAGGCCTGCCATTGCAAGGCCTGTGTGTGCAGTTTCACTGCCATTTCGACTTGGCATTTAAAAGTACTTGCCAAGCCTAAAACTCCCATTTTCCCACATATGTCACCCCTAAGGTGTGCCCTAGGTAACCCCTAGAGCAGGGTGCAGTGTGGGTAAAAGGCAGGACATGTACCTCTGTAGTTTACATGTCCTGGTAGTGTAAAACTCCTAAATTTGTTTTTACACTACTGTGAGGCCTGCTCCCTTCATAGGCTAACATTGGGGCTGCCCTCATACATTATTGAAGTGGTAGCTGCTGATCTGAAAGGACTAGGAAGGTCATATTTAGTATGGCCAGAATGGTAATACAAAATCCTGCTCACTGGTGAAGTTGGATTTAATATTGCTATTGTAGAAATGCCACTTTTAGAAAGTGAGCATTTCTCTGCACTTAAATCTTTCTGTGCCTTACAATCCAGGTCTGGCTGGGTTTAGTTGACAGCTCCTTTTGCATTCACTCAGACACACCCCACACACAGGGTACTCAGCCTCACTTACATACATCTGCATTTTGAATGGATCTTCCTGGGCTGGGAGGGTGGAGGGCCTGCTCTCACACAAAGGACTGCCACACCCCCTACTGGGACCCTGGCAGACAGGATTGAACTGAAAGGGGACCTGGTGCACTTCTAAGCCACTCTTTGAAGTCTCCCCCACTTCAAAGGCACATTTGGGTATAAAACAGGCCTCTGCCCTACCACCTCAGACCCTTCCTGGGGAATTAACTTGTAACCAGAACCTGCATCCTGCCAAGAAGAACTGCCTGGCTGCCCAAAGGACTCTCCTGACTGCTTTCTCTGAAGGACTGCTGCCTTGCTGTTGCCCTGCTGCCTTGCTGTTCCCTGGCTGTGGTGAAGAAGTGCTCTCCAAGGGCTTGGATAGAGTTTGCCCCCTGTTCCCTGAAGTCTCATGACCAAAAAGACTTCTCTCTTGCAACTGGACTCCTTGTGCTGTGAAAAATTTGACGCACAGCTTGCTCCGTGGAGAAAAATTCACCGCACGCAGACCCGGGACGACGACGCTCGACTTCGCAAGGAAAAGATCGACGAAGCGCCTGCAGTGCGACCGGAACTTCGACGCACGGCCCACCAGATCAACGCACGGCCGACCTGGGACGATGACGCCCGACTCCCAGGGGGGAAATCGATGCCACACCTGCCGTGAGGGAGAAATTTCCTTGCATCGCCCACCGGAACGACGCAGAGCTTCCCAACAAGCCCAGAATTCCACGCACAGACCCCGAGGCGTCTGAAAACCCCGCAACCCGAAGAGGAGGCCGTCCGCGTGCTGGAAAAGGACGCAACGTCTTCCCCTCGTGGAAAATAACAACGCAAGTCCGTGTGTAAAGGGGCGAAACTGACGCACACACCATTTTTCCACGCATCTCCTCCTCTGCGGCCCTTTGCGGAGATTTTTCACTCAAACCAGGTACTTTGTGCTTGAAAGAGACTTTGTTTGCTTTTAAAAGACTTAAGACACTTTATATCACTTTTCAGTGATATCTTTACATTTTCTTATTGCATCTTTGATCGTTTTTTTGACCTGCAAATATCCAGATAAATATCATATATTTTTCTAAACACTGTGTGGTGTATTGTTGTGGTGCTATATGGTGTTATTGTATGATTTATTGCACAAATACTTTACACATTGCCTTCTAAGTTAAGCCTGACTGCTCAGTGCCAAGCTACCAGAGGGTGGGCACAGGATAATTTGGATTGTGTGTGACTTACCCTGACTAGAGTGAGGGTCTTTGCTTGGACAGGGGGTAACCTGACTGCCAACCAAAGACCCCATTTCTAACACTATGCTTATGGGCAAACCTTTTCAGAGGGTGGACATAGATCTGATAGGACCTTAACCACATACTAATAAAGGGCATAAGTATGTAATGGTCCTAGTAGATTATGCAACTAGATTTCCCGAGGCAATTCCCTCTTGTGAGACCTCAACTAGAATTATTGCCCAAATATTGATTTAGATCTTTTCTCAGATGGGGTTTCCAAAGGAGATCCTGACAAACTAGGGGACTGATGAAACAGGTTTGTAACAAATTAAATATTCATCCTCTAAGGACATCTGTATATTACCTCCAAACAGATGTGTTAGTCAAAAGATATAATAGGACGCTAAAGGTTACGCTTAAAAGAAATGTTGACAGGGGAACACATACCTTATTAGAAATCACCAAAGTAGCATGGGAAAGAAGGGATCCTGGAGAGCCTGATAATTCATTAGAGTATAAGAACCAGTTAAAAACATGGCTGGGAAAACTTGGAGAACTTTCTCATACAAATCTAGAGAGAACCCAACAAAAAGAGAGCCATTTTTATAATAAAGGGAAAAAGTGGAGAGAATTGGCGATAGGCGACTGAGTATTAATTCTACTGCCTAGTACACACAACAAGGTTAAAGCTGAGTGGTGCAAAGCCCCTATACAATTATAGAGAAATTTGGAAAAGTTAAGTTTAAGTTACAGCTAATGGGAAGCTGCAAACAAATGTATCACATTAACCTATTCAAAAAATGGTTGGGTCCCCTACCAGTCCCCGTAGAGACAAATGACACTGTCAACATATCAACAGGTTTGCCTCCTTATTCTTCCATCCACCAGGGAAAATCCAATTAACTACTCATGCTATCCATACCCCAGAGGAAACAGTAATAAAAACAAGGCCTTATAGAATACCAGAAGCCAAAAGAAAAGCTATACAGAATGAACTTGAGAATATGTTAAAATTGGGAGTTTCTGAGCCATCCATGAGTGACTAGTGTTCTTTCATAGTACTGGTACCCAAACCAGCTGGGACCATAAGCTTTTGTATTGACTTCAGAACCATAAATCACATCTCCAAATGGGATAATTACCCTTTAGCCTGAATAGATTAACCAATAAAACAATTTGGGGAAGCCTGATACATTTCAACTATAGATCTTACAAACCGGTATTGCCAGGTTCCTCTCTAAGAGAGACAGAAAGAAAAACAATTTCCACACCGAATGGGTGTTCCAGTTCATAGTGTGACTATGTGGACTGCATGGTTTGCCAGCCATCTTTCAAAGGTTAATTAATTGGGTATTAAAAGGTCATCAGCCATATGCTTCCATATATTTAGACAACATTGTCATATATAGCAAGAATTGGGTCAGTCACCTGAAACATCTAGAAGCTTATATCAAAGGATTACAAGAGGCAGGGCTCCATATTATTTAAAAAAATGTAAGTTTGCCTTTCACAAAGTATAATATTTAGGTTATCTTCTAGGTGGGGTTTAATTGAACCCCAGAATGAAAAAGTAAAGGCTATTACTAATATCCATTTTCCTGACAAGAGAGGAAATGAGAGCCTTTTTAGGACCAGTAGGATACTATTGTAGATTTATACCATAAGATTCCCAGAAGTTACTCACTTTGATAGACCTACTCAAAAACAACGTTACCAATAAAGAGTGTATTAATACCTCCCCGAAAGCCCTGGAGGCTTTTCAACGATTAAAGAACATAATTAACTCACAGCCTCTAATTACTTTCAACAGAATTTTAAATACTTTTTACCTACAAACCAATGCTTCCGACTTTGGTATTGGTGCTGTCTTCTCCCAGAAAACTGACAAAGGTGAAGAGAAACCTGTTCTCTTCATTAGCTGCAAATTCTTCCCAAGGGAAACTGTATTTTCCAAAAGGAGTGTCTAGCCATTAAATGGGCAACTGAGAAGTTGAGGTACTATTAATAATGGAGGCAATTCACTCTTTACACAGATCACGCCCCTCTAAAATTGCTAAGTTGAAACCATGGCAATATTCCCAGAGTGCTGAGGTGGTTTCTCTCCATACAACCATTTCAATTTGGAATCTGCCACTGAAAACGGAAACAGCAAGGGAATGTGGATTTCCTTTCATGTAACTGGTTTTCCCTGAGCAGGAAAATCTTATGGAGGCGGTGTGTCAGGAGGATGTCGGCATTATACATGAGGAAGACCTATCTGAACTTTCTTGCTGGTCTGTGCCATCTTGGAAACCTGAAAAGGAATCAAAAACAAAAGAAGGACTGTTATTTCCACAGGGAATCGGGGAGATACAAAAAGGACAGGAGGACACAGGCGATAAAGAGGAGAAGTCAAGAGCTGAGGAGGAAGAGAGGAAAATTCCAAAAGAAGCACATGAAATGAAGTTGCTGAGCAAGAGGCGATGTGCGATTCTGAAAAAGAACTGGAGACCAAAAACAGTAGCAGAGAGAGAGGAACTGAGGATGATTACCTACCCGGCCTCTACCAGTGTAGCAATTCAATCTGTCATACTCCAGGAGGTGCATGCGTAACCCAGGTAAGTCGGAAGGTATCCGGGAGGAGGGGGGGAGAAGGGAATTTCACATAAAAGCAACTCGCAAAGGTCATTATGCACTCCTAATTAAACCAAATGTAGGGTTTTTTTTTTTGAGCATGCAAAGCCGTCATTCAGAGGTTTTTTTTTTTGTATAAAATGTAATTTGAGAAGAGCTTTCTTTTTCTCCCATCACAGACCTACTTATCTGATATACACCTAAGCTCAGCAACAAAGGCAGTGCCCTCTCAGCTAGAAAGGAGCAGGCTAAGCGAAAGAATCTTGATTTCTAGTATTGATAAGGTCATCTCATTAGAAGGGAAGGAAAAAGATTCAAATAAAATATAGCCAAAAAAAGGCTGCATAGTGAAAGCAGAAAGAGGAAGTATTGAAAAAGCTGAAAGACAGAACAGGACAGAAAACTTTGTTTTGAAAAGGGAAGAGACCAAGGAGACAGCTCTAGAAGGCTGATGTAAGAAAAGAAAGATAAGAGTTTATTATTATGCCAAAGAACACACACCAGTCGTTTTTCTTTTGTTTTTTTCTTAAGGGCTCTGGGATGGGTGGATTCCTGTAAAAGAGAAAAAAGGTTATCCAGTCACCTCAGGAGAAGAAAAGAAAAGAAATGAAACAAAGACTGGAGCAAGAATAATCACACTATATTTTAAGTTCCAATATATTTCTTTTTGTGCTTGTTCACAATAAAAGGCCTGGTAGATCTGATACCCTCAGTTTGGTCTTCCTCCAACTTTTTCCCTGCCTCCCTCCATTGTTCTGATCTCGTTTTTGTTGGTTTTAGGACTCAGCGCATGTTGCCACTGCTGACCAGTGCTAAAATGCTTGTGCTCTCTCCCCTAAACATTGTAACATTGGCTCCTACCCAATTGGCATATTTAATTTACCTATAAGTCCCTAGTAAATTGCACTAGATGTGCCCAGGGCCAGTAAATTAAATGCTACTAGTGGGCCTGTAGCACTGATTGTGCCACCAACATAAGTAGCCCTTTAACCATGTCTCAAGGCCTGTGTGTGCAGTTTCACTGCCACTTTGACTTGGCAGTAAGAATTGCTTTCCAAGCAATAAACTCCCATTTTATTACATGTGTGCCCCCTAAAGTAGGCCATAGGTAGCCCATAGAGTAGGGTGCTATGTAAGTAAAAAACTGGACATGTACTTGTAATTTTTACATGTTCTGGTAGTGGAACACATCCAAAGTCGTTTTTCACTATTGTGAAGCCTGCTCCTCTCACAGGCCAGCATTGGAAAACCCCTTATATAGTTTTAAGTGGTAATTTCTGATCTAAAAGGAGTGGCATTGTCATGTTTGGTATGGCTGGGATAGTAGTGAAAAATCTTGCTTACTGGTGAAGTTGGATTTAACATTACTATTTTAGAAATGCCACTTTTAGGAAGTATGCATTTCTCTGCACTTACTGCTCTCTGTGCCTTACAGCCTGTCTCCAATCCACATCTGGTCTGTGCAGATTGAAAGCTCCCCTTGTGTATTCCACCCAGAGAGGCACAAACTTGCGACACTCAGATGCTTCTCCATTAATCTGCATACTAATGGGTCTTCCTGTGCAGGAAGGGTGGAGGAGCTCTCATACTTCAAAGGCTAGTGGCTTGACCCCATCTGTGGGGGGTTATCAGTACCACAAAGGACTGATAACCCCCCCCCCCCACACACAGATCTCTAGGCAGACAGTAGTAGGCTGAGAGGGGAACTGGTGCACTTCAAAACCACTCTTTGAAGCTTCCCCCACTCCAAAGGCACATTTGAGTATATATACTGGGACTGGGACCCTCTATTATCAGACACTTCTCAACCTACAACTGGACTCTGTCAGAAGGACTGCAATACTGCCCAAAGGACTCATCTGGACTGCTTTTCTGGAAAGACTGCTCTCCTGATTGTTGCCAAGCTTCCTGCTGCACCTACTGCTCCCTGACTGCTGGATGGACTTTGCCTTCTCAGCACAAGTGATCTCCAAGGGCTTGTCAGCTTGCTTCCTGGAAAGATGACTCAGGGCAATCAAAGGCTTCATATAAGAGAGAAAATTCACTGCGCCAGAAAAATCTACGCAATGCCTCCAGACTTGATGCTGTGGCTGAAAAACTGACCCAGCGCCAGCAGAATCGACGCAGCTCCTGTTTTACCATCACAGCATATTTGGATTCTCCACGCAATGACCCTGGGCTCTAATTTGTCATCAAACCCCGCACTGCAGTACGGAACCAAGGTTGCATGCCTGGAAATTGATGCAACACCTTGCCTGTGAGGAATGAATCGATTAATCACCTCCGCCCTGCCAGAAAAATTGACGCATCACTATACTTTCCAACGTCTCATCTCCTTTGTGGCCAGCAGCGTCTTTATTTTTGATGCATCCCAGGTACTGTGTGCTAAAGAGATACATCCATTGATTCCTATGGATTAAGACTTTGTTAAACCTCTAAAAAAAAAGTGATATCTTGACTTGTGCATACTGGATTTATGTCACTTTGGTCTTGTTTTATTCAGATAAATATTATCTATTTTCCTAAAATGGTGTGAAGTACTTTTTGTGGTATTTTCACTGCGTTACTGTATGAGTTATTGCACAAATACTTTACACATTCCCTTCTAAGTTAAGCCTACCTGCTCTGTGCCAGGCTACCTGAGGATGAGCACAGTATAATTTAGGTTGTGTTGTGACTAACCCCGACTATCATTGTGGCCCATACTTGGACAGGGTGCATACCTCTGCCAACTAGAGACCCAATTTCTAACAAGGCCCAAATAAAATCCTTCAAACAAGATATCAGCCTTATCTTGGAAATTGCCAACCAACGCTTTCATTCTGTATAATGTTTCATGTTGAATTCTATATTTTTGTACTGATATACTTCAGTAATTTTTAGGTCTGGGCTAGAGACATCCTTAACTGTCTTGCTAGCCTCATCTTTCACACAAATTGCATAATGAAAATATAACCATAAAAGAGCTTTCAGTCAGCCTTGTACATATACTGGTCTGTTCAGAGGTCATTAACGAATGTTTGATGGAACAACACATGCGCCAACCACGCATGCCTGCACAATGTGGTCGGAACAACGACCGCATTGTTTCCACAAATGCCTTTACCATGCATGTCTTTACAACTATTTTGTGTTGTAAAAGCCTGCATAGTAAAAGAATGTGTGGAACGGCATGTTTGGTTTTCGCATGCCATCCTCCCACCGGCTCTAAAAATACAACTACGCCGATACCCCCACCCATCCTGAGCCCTAAAACCTACCCCGACCCCCACCCACCCTAAAAACAACAGCCCCACCTCCAAAAATAAAACTATCCCAACCCTAAAAACAAAATTACCCCGTTCCTCCACCCCTAAAAATCAATGACCCCCACCCCAAAAAACCAAACCACCCCGATCCCCCCACTCCTCATCCACAAAAACCAAACTACCCGAGCCCCCACGCCCTAAAACCAAACTACCCCGACCTTCACCCCCACAAACACTAACTACCCTGACCCCCAACCCCAAAAAAGAAACTACCCAGATCCCCCACCCCCAAAAACCAAACTACCCCGATCCCCTACCCCAAAAAACAAACTACCCCACCCCCAAAAAACCACTCCCCCACCCCCAAAAACCAAACAACCCCATCCCCAACCCCAACAGCTGAACTACCCCGACCCCCCACCCCCAAAAAACAAACTACCCCGATCCCCTGCCCCCAAAAACCAAACTACCCCTCACCCCCCACCCTCACCCCCAAAAACACTAATTACCCGAATGCCCTACCCCCAAAAACGAAACTACCCTGATCTCCCCACCCCCAAAAACCAAACTGCCACTATCCCCCACCCCCAAAAATCAATGACCCCCCAAAACCAAACTACCCCGATCCCGCGACCCCCAAAAACCAAACTACCCAGACCCCACCCCGAAAAACAAAAGTACCCCTACCCCGCTCCAAAAAACATAACTGCCCCGATCCTCCTGGCCCCTAAAAACCAGAACTACCCCGATCCCTCCACCCCAACTTCTAAAAAAGATAAAACCTACCCCAACCTCCCCCCGCCCCAAGCCCTTAACCCACCCCCACCCCTAAAAACTACCACCAACCCTGCCATAGCCCCACTTACCTGACAAGTCCTCTCCTGATGCTGACTTCCTTTATCTCTGCCTTAACCACAAATGTGCGTTGTTCAGCACATGCGTGGTTAAGGCAGAGAAAAAGGGAGTTGTGCACGCAAGCGTGGTTCCGCTTGCATGAACAATGACATCGGGGTTCCGGAGTCGTTGTTCCAGAGGTTCCCAGTCATTAACATTTTGCTTATACCCACCACAGCGCAAGGCAATGGGTCAGCCCACTTCAGCTATTGACTCCCTTTATTTTGAGTGATGGCATTCAGTTGAAGGACATTCACCTAAAAGTTGGGCGTGCTAGTGCCAGGGCCGGTAGGCCAATCGCTAATTTTATTCCAGATTTGTCTTCATTTTTATTAATTTACTTTGAGATGGGTCATTCCTTACTCATTTTTTTTTTTTTTACAAACCTATGTACACCACAGTTAGATGGCAGCCTTTTTACTTTTTTATTACTTTTGCAGTTTTAATGGGTATTGCATAGGTGCACAAAAATATTTCAAGTTTACCAAGGCCAAGCCTATTGGGTTTGTCTAAGGTTGATAAAATGTTTTAAGTGTGAATGCATTACAGTTTAATGATTGCATACTGATTCGTGAACTGGCTCTTGAACCATGTCACCCGATTCTTCAACTAAGCTTTAAAATATGGACTTTTAGTCATGAGAATAAGAGCATTTTCACCCTTCTGGGTGTCTTTTTTACTTCTGGGATAGAGGGTACTCTCTTAATACACACAACTTCTTGATTTATTTCTCAGAATGAAGTTCCATAACTCAAAGAACTGGTTTTCAAACCTGGATATGTAAGGTAGTATTCATATAACTCTTCATACCTTGTTATGGGGTGCCGAAGCTCTTTAGCGGATGGATAGCTTGCTACACCACAGGAGAATGCATGGTTGGCAGAGAGTTATCATTGTTGTTATTCTATGTAGGAGGTATTTTGGTGTCATGCGTGAGTGGTCAGAAATGTGTTCTTATTTTGTCTTGGGGCACAGTGCCCAGCATGTGATGTACGAGGAGGTGTGAAAGGTCCACAAAGGAGAGAGGAAAGATACAGGTGAAGGAGACAGAGTCTACCTTGTAGTCCATTCTGGGGCAGAGGCACTAAAACAATAAAGGCAGCTACTTAGCACCAACCTAGTCAGGGGGGTGTGGGTCTTGTGTGCATGTACACCAGAAAAGAGGCAAATTTGAGAAGAATGAAAGTTGGAGCCATGAGTGAAGCACTTTATTAAAGACCAGTGTACTGCTGACTGCTGTTCAAATACACTTGATCATAGGTGCTGGAAGTAGGGGTGCTGCAGCACCCCCAAAATAACAATAGTAGAGTTCCAAAGGTGAATGAGCAATAAAGATGCCTTCAAATTTTGTTTCTATCTTGTCACATTTGCTTTGTGATTTTCTTCGCCATGGTTGATAGAGCGGCCTCTGAATTTCTCTGGTTGAAAAAGAAACCCAGTTTAGGCCTTAAAAAAAGTAGGCTGCCATATGTAAAGGGGGAGTGTGGCCTCCCTCACTAGTGCAACTATCAGACAGCATTTCTTGCTGCACACAGCACTCATTGGTTTGATACTAACCCCTCTCATTAGCCCCATGGCAAATGGTCGAACTCAGTCTCATTTCACCCTTTTCACTACCTGTGATCCTAACATTGTCTAACGTAACTCTACCTCTCTCTAGACATATTTTCCGTGACATGATTTATGCTCTACAGCTGCTAGATAGGAATTCATCTTCTAAAATTGACATATCTATAGCCTTATATTGTAGGATAATACAAAAACAGCATCAGTAAATTCGACCACTATCTTTGCTTTGTTACAGGAAAAATACTCAAATACTCTCTCACCAACATGGAGTTTTTTTTTAAAGTAAAATCTAGACTCTCCAATTTGGGATCTCTTCAATGCCCAACTTTGATCCACTTTATTCAAAAAGCCAGTAAAGGTGGCCACTTGGCGCCTAAATTCTACAAAATGATACTAGACTTACAATCTTCCCATGTTCTCTCATTAGGAAGCATTGGTCCGAACATTTTCAAAGTCTGAATGTACCCCTTACCGGATTCTGCCTGGCCCAACATTTCCACCAACCTACTTAAGAATAAACTGACTCAATCACTGTCCCAGGCAAGAGTGTTTGTGTCTCTTGCTGGTCCTGTGAAAAAGCCTCTGGGAACGCTGAGCACGTTTCTTTCAAATGGCTATCATCGTACTGGGACAATACCAATAAACAATCCAAGGCTATTTTTTAATGTGGTCTTCTCGCTAACTTTACCCTTTACACTGCTAGGCCTGCACATTCTTTAACCTTCCCACTAGATCTACTTGACAAAGAATCAGTTCTTCTAGGGCTTCTACTCACTGCGGCAATCAAAGTCATTCTATTGGAATGGAAGGTGCTAAATAATATACCATACCACACATAGTGGACATGGGCTACTTATCTTAGAAGCACACATAAAAGTATATCCTTTTCAACAGGGATGCCTGTCACTGCTCAATCTATTTGGCACGCACTTGATAATTTTACGGCCGTCAGCTGGTACCCTCTTGACCCACTCTGCACTCTCCACGGACATAGGCTGTCATAATCACTCTTTTCATACTGTTTTTTAACCACATGGTAGTCCCTCATCTCCTAATTTTTCTATCTCTCCTTTTTTGCCATCTTCTCCCTCATGGTAATATTATGTATGCCTACTACAACCATCGCCAACATTCGTGATTGCTGGGGCTCTATAGCACTGTTTTGTATGCTTTATTCAGCGAGACTCAGTGTTGCCCTTGCTGTTTTGCCCCAACATCCTCTGCTTGCTGACTTGTTCAAATTGGATTCTGTTTATTCATAACCCCTTTGTACAGGGTTGCAGACGGATGTATTGTCTATGGACGCCGTCACAAGCATTTTAGTAGGCTCCATGTATGTATGTAATGCATACTTTTTGTTTCCTACTATCTTTAAGAAAATAATAAAAGATTTAGAACAAAAAAAAAACTAGGTCTATGCAAAGTTAATGGCCATTCCAGTCGAAAATGTGCTATCTGTAAATGACAATGAGCTGCCATCCTATGCTTTCGTTTTATTTTTGCGACAGTGTGCTCAAACATTCACAACAAGCTACATACCGCACACTTGCTACATGGGCGAGGTTCATTTGGCACACTTGGACTCCTCAGGGTCCCTGTGAGTTCAGTTGTGTGATATTGATGACAGCACCCCCACTCTGAAAATAGTTCCAGCACCACTGCACCTGATGAGTGAGGGAGAACCAGAAGGAGCAATCAAGGTTGGCTCCTGAGCAGAAACTGCACAATCATTTTTTAAAGACCGGATTTCAGTACATATTGCGCCACACCCTTACCTACATTGTCAAGTGCTTTATTGGTTATGACCCAGAAAATGGGTGATATATAGGTTAAACTGTTAAATGTAAGGATTCAGATGATTAATTTACATATGTACTGGGCCCCGCCCTAATATACATAGGTCTCAAAGCTTATGGACATTTTTAGAGACGATTCTTTTGTCACACATCTTTTAAAGTCCCCAACTCCACACACTTTTCATCCCACTTAAATTAATGCGTCAAAATATCAACTCTTTCTTTGTGACTACAACCTAACTTTCAGTGGGGCGATCTATGTTTTTGCAATGACAAGGAAAGATTTAATCTTTGCATCTTTTTTCAAGTCATTCATCTGGTGCTGAAATATCTCTAAAACAGTCTGATGCTATTTCATGAACATCTCTGCAGTTTTGAGAAAAATCCCGCCTCCTGACCCGTTCTTTATGACCCATATTTGACCTTTTCTTGCCAATAGTAAAGGGAAGCAGTGGCTCCTCCCCCTTCCAGCCCTGCGGCTTGAGTTTCGCTGTCATATCTTCCTCTGCGAGAGCAGAACCTGCGGGAAAACAGAAACCTCGCTCAGACTGAAACATAATAGCCCTCAGGTAAGACAATCGAGTGGTAAATCGCGTGTTTGATACATTTTCCTTATATTAGTTTTTTACTAACTGCCTTGACGAAAAAGTCCCATTATTTATTCGAGTTTAGAGGCGCGGCTCACCCGCTGACATGTAGGAGCTTATATGACGGGAGATTCTTCCCTGTCCCGGCTGTTGTTTATACTGGTGTTCTCACTCTTATATACACTGCTTTGAGTTTAACCAGCCCAGCGCTGGAGTTTAAATACTTTTGAATTTTTATGATGTATGTAACTGCTTCCAGGTTCACAGTCCCGTGTTAATAAAATCATACGAGTATTTTTTTCCTCCATTTCCAGCACTGATACAGCAGAGATTAGGATTCTTAATCTATGCCAGAAATGGAAAATACTTGTGAAACCATGCATTGGGAGTAACGGGGCAGAGTCACAAGGGTGGAGTTATATTGAGGGGAATCTGAAAGCCAAATTATTAATTTACTTTAAAAAAAAACTGTGCCCTCCAAATACATTCGCAACAAGGACAAATGTGATAGTTCATCGGTTCTACATTATTTAATTGGTTAGAAAAAGGCTTACAGTAGCCTATCAGGTTAAGGCACCTGTTGCAGAGATATTTGTTTTCCCGTCTGGTATTACAGCAGTTAAAAAAACTCTGGTGGTTAATACGCTTACTTGAGAGATCTGTGTGTCTAGTAATATGTTTGACTCGTCATGAAATAGTATAGAGGGTTAATGTGCAGGGACAGAACACGGCCCGCTACAGTCCCAGCTGTGCTGGAGTCGAGTTCACCCTTCAGGACATCCAGTCAGGCGAGGCCTATATATAAATTGCTGAAAGGTATATGTATAGGAGCACTGCTAAAGATTCCATAGGGCAAGGCTTTAAGTGGGCTGGGTCCTGCTGGTTCTCAGACCTGACAGTAATTATAAACTGACTTTGAAACAGTTCCCTATGGGGCTCTGTATTCATGCCCCTAACCTTACAGGCAAAAGACTGATCTATTTCTCAACATAACTGTAGAATCCCTTAAAGTATCCATGCTAGTGATGCAATCTGTTTCCATTTCACGTTTTACTTCATCGTGTATTCCCTCAGAGAGTTTGCTTTTTCCAAAATGTTGCGTATCTGTAGTTTTTTTGTTTTCATGCAACACATGACTCCCGTGTAGTGCAAACTGAGTCGCTTGAGGTGTCTGGGTGGGTTAAGAGGCTATTTATGCCGGTGCACGAGTGAGAAATCTGAATTGAGGCAGAAGGGCAAGGCTAGATTCTCACAGTGGTTGTCACTGTCTGATGGATATGTGCAGGCTACACGCAGATCCAGTCCTTTGCCTCTCTGCAGAACGCACAGGGCGATAGTCGCTTAGGTGATATTGGTAATTGTGGGAAAGTGCAACATATGCCGATGGAGGATTTCAGAAAGATGTGGGAGAGAAAGGGCTCAGGTTTCTTAGAGTGAGAGACTGCAGAAGAAAGTGGTGTAAAAGCGAGAGTAGGAGTATCTGAGACATTCCAAAGGCAACTTATCCTTCCACAGATATTAGTAAGGTTTAAGTCACAGTTTTATGTTATCAGAATTGAAACATTCTAATTATTCACAACAAAATCATTGTTTTTATTAACTTATCTCATACAACGAACGAACATTGGCAAAGCCAATAAGTCTGACTTGATTTAAGTATGTGTGTTTGTTGTGTCACATTTCTGGAAACAATAACAAAACTCTTGAGATGTTCCAAACACTGGTCAGGTGGCACGCTTTGTAGAGCACAGGATTTAGGATAAAAGACACTTATTATGAGCGCTATGTAAACCGTTAATAATATAATTGCTTCTATATTCAGATACATCTTACATCCTTACATTGCGTTCATACTACTTTCCTACAAAACTACAAAAAGTAAAATACCTGGCATGAAATTAGACTCTGGGCCTGATTAAGAGTTTGGTAGATGGGTTACTCCATCACAAATGCAACAGATATCCCGTCCGCCATATTACAATTCTCATAGGATGTAAGGAAAAATATGATTTACTTCTGTCTAATGCAATTAATTCGATGAACTCGCCTTGAATAATATATTGTGTATCCTGACATGGTGAACAGTATATTCCACTGTTCTTAAGAGGACAAATGCCTGCTTGCTAATATGCACAATCTTATAAGACAGATGCTGAGGATCAAAATGGATTCAAAGGCACTGACTTTAAAATCCTGTTAGGAGTTAGTAGTATAGTTTTTTTCCTGTAGACGTCCTAAAGTCCTTACGCGTGTCCTGATGCCATGGCTGGTAGGTTTTGGGGCCTACCAGGTATTTTGGGATGTGATTTCCCCTCCAAATTATAAACAGTCACTTACTCATTCCCTTAGTGACTCGATTGTATGCAAAATTGGTACCCCTACATTTTGTTGGCTTAGCTAACATGCAAATCTCCCAAGTAAGCTGAGGCCTAACATATCCATGGTAAAGCCAAGGTCCAGAATCTTTTCTGTGGTCTGAAAGGGCACAACAAGCTTGCCCCCTGTCATAGACAGGGGACTGAGTTGCTGCCATGAGGCTGTCATGGCAGTGTGTTGATATTTGTGAAATATTAATCCTGAATATACTTTTTTCCTGTGTTTGGGAAAGGGCAGACTACTGGCCCCACTTGTGTAAAGTGATGCTTTGGTGTAACAGTCAGACTGTTGTGCTGACATTCAGAGTGTTTATATACCTGGGGCTGTGTTGTGTTTATGATAAAAAGACTCCATGTGATGAGAGAATGATTGCTGGGACTTGTCAGACTCATTTTGGATTGCCCCTTGTTTAGCAGGGCACTTGATGGGAGGTGAATTCAGCTTCCCCAGACAGTTCAAGTGAATTGTCTGCATTACTGAAGCTGGAGTGCGTTGATCCAGACAATGAAGTGAGGAAGGATTGAGACAGGACTACCATTAGACCTATGAGGACTTTATGCTAGAGGAGGATTGCTGATTGGTTCTTCCTGAACACTGCCATTTAGTGGATGTGGATGGTAGCTGAGAGGGGTGAGTCAGAAGATTTTGTTGTTGAATGAGAGGAAGTTTCTAGGGAGGGCCTGCCCTTTAGTCTGCCCTTATTTCTATTTCAGGAAGGCTGATGACAACCAGGTGCAGGAACGTCACCCTTCATTGTGCCCATATTTTGCATGCTCCTACTTTAAACCAGCATCACTGCTACCTGCTGTGATACCCTTCCGCATTCACAAAGGCTGTATCCGCACTACAGCCAGAAAATGTCATTTGAAAAGGAACAAAGCCAAACCTGTTCCAGGACCTTAGAGGCAGTGAATAAACATCCCCTGTCGTAAACATCAGTATAAAGATCTAATCCAAACTATCCCACTTTGCTGCAGTTCCAAGTTTTTCTTCCTGAAGTTTGTGCAGCTTGATGGATAAGCTGTGGGTCTTCCTAGCACCAGAAGCCTGCTTATGTGCCTGTCTGGAGAGAGAAGGAGAGAGAACCTGGCCCTATCCGGAGGAAGCCCAGTGAAATTCCTAATGTGTGGAACAACCAGAAGAAGCCATCTGATGTTAGTTGTAAACACAGTTCCAACACACGTCATGTGAAGTAACCCAGTCTCTGTGCATGGTTCATATGGTAAACTGTGTGAAGAAAGTATGAGCCAGAATAACAGTGTGCCGACCAGCAACCTTGCAGCATGCCTGAGGGACATGGCTTCTGTTGCTCAATGTTTAGATTATCCTGAAAGAACCATCATTGCCTTAGTAGTGGAGGACTTAACGCATGGCCCATAGACGATGACGCACCAACCAGGCTTGTCGCTCAGTTCATCCCAATGGCCCTAATGAGGCTGTCACCCTCGGTCCTGCAACACCAAAACATGACAAATGCACCATCCAGCAGTGCACCAAGCTGCATATATGGTGAGAAGGTAACAAGAGCCTGAGATTGAAACGCTGACACTGTGACTTGAATGTTTAAAGAGAAACCTGCCATTAGGAATTAACGATTTGCCAGCATAAATTCTTTGACTCAATAAAAGAGTTCTGAGGGCTTGAATCCTCTGTATGTCCCTGAGAAGCCTTTGACTGCCCACCATCGCCACCCTGAGAGTCATATGAGGAAAGTGTGCACTTGCCCCAGTTTGCAGAGACCCATGGTAAGATGAACACCATGGACAAATGGCTCAACCCTTAGGGTTATAGCCAGTAGCCCATCTGCTCCACTGAATGGTGTGTGACATGGTGAGTTGTTTTGTCTACCTGGTGAGTGTCAATACCACACGATCGGTGTTTAGGGGCACATGATTGGTAACTGAGGTTGAGGTAGCTGGCCCATAAGGCCTCCTGATGGGTTCTTGTTGCAAACTGTATGTCTTGAGATCAGTATTGCTAGTAAGGAAGTTCAGGGAAATGGGTTCTGAGATCCGTTTAGTGGTTTCTGATTCCAGACTGGTGGGTTTTGTGGACTGGATGTTGAAACCTTAAGGCAGGATGTTATTTGAGTGAAGTAGATACAGGAAAGAGGGCATTGGGTCTTGCAGGTTTTTTTTTTTTATCCACTTGGCTTGGTAGATCTGAAGTTCTAGTGCTTCCACTAATGCAGGCTTTCAATTGCTACGGATGCAGAATGCACTGTTATGACTTATTAATAGTGACTCCAGAGGAATAACACACTCTAAAGCATGGTTAATGCTGTGCCTAGCACACACAAGCACAGCACATAGCTGTTCCCTGCTGCCTGCTTATCAGCCCCTTCCTTTTGCTAATCCTTCTCAATACAGCCACATGGCAGCCCCAGTGTAACGCTTTGTTATGTCTCCCCCCCAAAACAGAGTGACTGGTGAACGCTGTGTCCAAGGCATCGTGCAATGTGATCAATCTGGTGTCTCTAGCATAGCATATAATATGATAACTTGTGACTAGACCCCACAAAGCACTGAACACTGCGTGGTAGTTACTGCTAACATAAGAACAGAATTGACTGTTAATGCTAGTTTTGCTGTTTCCACAGCATGAAACATCACAATGGTTGATAACTGACACCACTAGGACAGCACATGGCTGGACACTGGTGACCAAAGGGCAGCACGCACTCCTGTGGATTATTACGGGCAGTCCTAGGGCAGAGTGCAATGCCTTTGCTAGTGGTTACTGCCTCTAGGGAAAAGATACTACTGTGGTGGGTCCACCGCTGCCCAAGTGGCAACATTGAATGCTGCAAATGGTGTCTCTATCAGGCTAGCACTCATTCCTATATTTGGTATCTGCCTCCATGGCAACACAGACCCTGCTATGACTGGTTTACTGCTGCCCCCAATGACTAAATTGACTGTTATTGCTAGTGTTAGCTGCTTCCAGAGTCTCTCACACAGCTACTAAATCTCAGTGTGAAGCACTGTGGGAAAAAATCGGCACGAAACAGCAAATCCCACTTGCCATTTACCAAAAACATATAACCCTCTTCTTTCCTTCCTCTAGAATTACAGGTACCCCTATCAATGGCCATTTCAGGGTGAGAAATGGTGATTGTGCAAATAATAAGCAGAAGTTGGTGTTTCTTTGTTGGCTCATGTTCCCTCCATATCCCTCTAAATTGCTCATCGCCCTCGTTCCATCCCGGTTGTTGTTTTAAAGTAAAGCAGATGTGCTGGTTTAGAGCCACATAACCTTCAGTGGAGCTGGAAGCTATATGTGCCCCTCCACCCAGGATAGAGCTTGTTGCGGCTGGTCAGCCTGAGACAATCTAGCAATGACCGAGCTCAAAGCATGAGCCACTAAGAAGGCCAGCACAAAGCAAATGGATTAACTGTCCATTCCCCACATACTGTGTTCAGATCTGGCTAACATGCAAGTGCCCAGCAATAGCCTGTAATTGGCCGTGAGATTAAGCCCCAGGTATTGGACATTACCAGATTTCTGCCATCTCCAAAGAAACCGGAGTGACAGAGCACCTTGGGTAGGTAGATGACATGGAAACAACTACTGGAAAGATGCGCTCGTCAGTCCCTCCAAAACTCTAGGTACAGCTTTGAATTTTAGTGGCCAGGTGATTTGCACCCAACATCCATTGTTCACCTTTTGAGTAGAAAAAGCTATGTACACAGGTGCAGAGAAAGGACTGGACCAAATTCAGGATAATGTCCACTCCCCTTGAAAGAGTAAGGGAAGAGTCAGGAAAATACTTTATGCTTTTGAAGCTTGAAAACAGCTCCAGTTAAGGCTGTTCCACACGCAGACGTAAGCAACAATGATCTGTCAGTCGTTAATAAGATAAGAAGCTTGTGTCTGTTGCCAGGCCACTAAATGATCATTTAGAACAGAGAGCAAAGCTGACCCCTGAAAGATGATTGCAACTGCATGGCCCCAGATAAGCATGAAGACAGCAAAAAGCTACTGTGCACACTGCTGTGTGGATATATGGAGAGCACAAGGCCTCTCTCCTCTTCTGGCATCACCCTGTAGCCACGGCTGGACTGGCCTGTAGAGCAATCAAGCAGTGTCTGTCAAGCTTGTCTCACACGTGTGTGTGGGCCATGTTTTTGGCTGTTTGTGCACATTTTATATGGTCTGCAGGGCTGGCTTTTACTGTTGTTTTTCCCAGATATTAAAACAAACATTATCTGCAGTAAGCTCAAAACCATGCCGCCTTCCATACCTTGAAAAGTACCTATGTAGCGTGTCTTTACATGTTCAAAACTGCCTCAATTTGCAAACATGTCCCAGGTTTTAAGCTTTCTAATTCAATAATGGGGGCCACTTTTATTTTGTTACCCGGGTTTATTTTCTCTCCCAGCCTGACCCTGCATGAGCCCCTTGTGTTGTCTCGAGGAAGCGGCCTGGCTGCTGTCTCTGCAGATATTTATGACATGATTTGCCCCAACCACCACTCACACAAAGCCCACCTTGACTACAGTCCCTAAGCACACCTCTTCTCCTGATACACAGCAACAAACGTGCGTCCCTGACTTCCACAAAATGGTGTCCCAACCATTGCATCCCACCTACACTATATCCACTGAAACCACAAGAAACCAAATGCTCCCCAAATCTGTACCCTTCAGTGGCGGCTTCCTCTTTATGACTACATCTAAAAGGCACAAGGGTCCTGAAATCCCTTCTTGCAGTGCCAACTGCTGCCACGTGATTGATAAGGAGCACTCTACTTCTATCTTGAGCTGGTTTGTTCAAATTGTGCACCATCTCTGCCTGCCACCTTGACCACAATGGAAGGTAGACAATGAAATAGACTGATACTCTGCCTGCCTGCATACTCAGAGTAACCTTAGACTGCATATAACTGTCCCACATTTGTAAGATATGAACATTCAAGTCTAGTGACACTGTAGAGAAGCTATTTAACAAAAGAGGTGTGTTTAAATATCTGCATAAATCATTAGAAAAGTGTGTGATAGAGTGCTGTGTTTCTTTGCTTTTACATGTAACACAAACAGAAATATAGCACTGCCTCGACATTTTATGTATTGTGCAATATCTATGAAAGGTTTTAAACAAATATTGCAACCAGCCTTAAGGTGTAAGGTTTGACTAGAACATTGCTATTTGCTATACCATGAGAGTGTGTGTGCAGTAGGATGATGCTCTTGTGATTTCAGAAGCCGTAGCAATACTTGTCATGAAGGTTGCCTAGCTACCATTGAGATCTTGGCCCCAGACAACTGACCTGACAACCTACCAGGATATATAACTCCTTTCTTTCACGCCTCAGCGATTACTCACTGCAGTTGAGCAACCAAAAAACAAAAAAAAACAATTTGTGCTGACACTTGATGTCCCCGATGTCTCAAGAAGGACAGCAGAAAACGGAATCACACCTAATAACTGTTTGCAAATGCATCCTTAAGAACAAGCAGAACTTGATTGAAAATAAGACACACAAACCCTGAAATGTTTTCATTCATAGTAAATAAAACATGTCATGCTATAATGGAAAATTGGAAACAGGCGAAAAAAAGTGGTAGAACTGTGAAACATGGAGACACCCAATATTAGAGGTATTGAACAACAAAGTTCCCAAAGGCCCTCAGGGACACCAGTGTGACACCACAAACTGTGGGGTACTTATCGGGCCTTGCTTCAAGCTAGCCTGGCGAATGAAGGGTGATACCCTGAAACCGGTACCAGGATGCTTGCTTCTGGTCTATGGAGGACCAGGCTGACCAGTTAGGGCTGGACTGTTCCCATGGGAAACAGGGTCAAGACTAATTTGCATGTGGCTGGGTCCAAACTGGGGTGGCATGGTGAGCAAAAGAACGCCGAAGCATTAAACCCAGATCTGTGACTGGGGGTGAGTGTTTGAAAAGTTTCAGCACTCCATCCATCATCCTTTTGTGGTGCCTCAATTGTGACACTTGGCCGAGGGTGTAGCCAGTGGCCTGTGCACCTGGGGTTGTGGCTGTTGGCGAGCGATTGCATCCACTGTCTCCTCTTTGACTTTTACCGCCTTGCATGTGTGTTTGGCTGCTGGGTGCTGGACCAGTGCATACTCCATCACCTCCACCATACTGTTGGACAATTCATGGGAGCATGCAAGGATCAAAATGTCCTCCAGCTTGATTGCCAGCTGGCAAAGGATGAGGCATCATGGAACAGCGGACTGCCAACCTTAGATGAGCTTTGCCCTGACTTCCTTGTGCTGGTCGTCATCCATGGAGGGACCAGCCAAGGCCCTCAGGCGTGCATCCTCCCACTGGCGGGCCTGTCACAATTTGAAGTGTTCATAGTCTGGGTTTAGTTGAAGATCAAAGTGGACGTTCCTGGCCGGCACAGCTGTGTCATAGCCCTGATCATTCTATCCATCTCCTCCGAAATGGAGTAAAAGAGATCACTTTACTGTGTCATCTGTCTTGCGCTTGGTGCGAAAGTAGTTGCTGAGCCTGCGGATCCATGTCTTCCACCGTGGCACTGCCATTGAAGGGTCAATCAGCTCACTGAACTGTTGGAAGACGGGAAGCGCGGCTTGAACAGCTGGACCAGGTGGCGATGGACTGCCTGGGGCAGTTGTTGATCATCATTCATCGGGGCTTGAGAAACCACTTGTGCGTGGTATTTGCGAAGCATTGCACCGGCCAGGCATGTGAAGACGTTGGTAGGCATCTAGATATGTGTGGATGAAGGCAGTCTATCCGCCTCACGCCAGAACACCCTCATTCTGGGCACCCACCAGTCAGACAAGGAGCTGACGGACCCAGGCACTGCTGGCACACTCAGGGAACGCCCAGGCAACTTCCTTCTGGGTGTGGAAGCAAATAAGGCGGCCTCCGCAAGGTCAGACACTACAGGGCATGTGGAGGGCAGAAGCAGAATGCAGCAGGGTGGCCCCAGGAACCTGGATCCAAGGTAGGAGGTCTGAAGCTATAGTATCAGCAGAGAACCAGCAGTTGGCACAGCTCCCATTCCGAGCCTGCTGGTCAGGACTGCAATCAGCGGCTAGCAGGCACCGTCGCGGGCAGGCGAGGTTCCTGGTGCATATGTGGAGTGCTATTCTAACTCTGACAAACAGGAAGTTACATAGAAAAAGTGCAGAAATGGCCACTCCTGAGCAATTCTTCAAGGGGATTGCTGCTTCTGAAAGGAGATCTAGTGCCTTCAAAACAGCTAAAAGTGAGAGGGTTCAGAATTTTATTCCAGAAGAAATTAAGTTAAATTGGGAGGGGGACTTTGAGCATTATCTGAGCGTTATGGGAAGGGGCAGATGGAAGCACTTCTCGCCATCTTGGAGGATATTGCCAGGTGTTGCACTACAATAGGGTTACCACCCTAATGGGTCAGAGTGCCACTAGTGTTGGGAGAAACTGGGTTGCTGGACCTGGATCAAGGTTCAGAACATTTTAGAAGGTCCACGGAGCCCAACGCCAGGCATCCCCAGCTTGAACGGACTACATATTGGAGTACTATTGATTACCTACCCATACCTCCATTGCCAGCGGGAAAAACATCAGCAGCAAGACAGTGGTAAATAATGTGCACACTTATTGAAATCCCATACCTGTAGACTACATGATTTCCATGTGGTGTTTATAGGATTGTCTTGCCTGTATTGTAATGATGCCAGGGCGTAAGGCATGAAATGTCAAAATGGCCAAGTTGTTACCAAATAACACGTACTGCATTGTTACGTTTCCCCTTTTTTACAGTTATCTGCTTCTCCATACAGGCTGGCACGCAGAAGACTGGTTTTAGTGGAACAATCACCATGTCATTGTGTGCTACAGACCTTAAGACAGTCCTTTGTCAGTATATTGTGCAAAAATGATATGAGTAGTATGCACATGCATTGAGAAGTTAGGTTAGACTATGATCGTAAGCACTTATCACATCATGTAGTTCACTCAGATAATGTGGAAATACAACATAGGCCATGGCATTGTCCCACGCAAACCATGTAAACATCTATTTAGCAGCTGCTGTTTGTGAAGTCAACAGCTATTATCCATTATGTCATGTGGGTCTCTGAGTAAGCCATGCATACGTTGGTGCCATTGTGAGGATATGTCTGTCTATGTTACATAGTTTGAGTAAGTGGACCCATCTCATTGTCCATCGTGACTTGTGAAAATTGTGCCAAGTATCTTGGATGTGGGAAAACAAGTTGGCCAAATTCATCCACTGGACATTGGGACGTAAGAAATCCTTTGCAGGTTAACAGAAGTGTTGAAGACGGGAATTGGCATCTGTCTCACAGAGGCTAATGTGAAATTCCCTGTGTAATCTTTGCAAAGTAGTGAACGAATCTGCTCATGGACCTTTCACTTTCTCCATATCACTTTGTAGCGTGCATCTAGCACTAAGGCAGAGTGTAAGAGGAACAGGGATGGAGGAGAACATGGACCTCACCAGCTAGATGGGCATAGAACAATACAACCACATAGGGTTAAGGATATGACTGGAGACAGGCAAGGTTGCAATCTAAGTGGAGGCTCAGTCACTGAAGAGGGGACCATCATCCTTAATGCTACTTGCTAGGAGGAACCTGATGACAGAGCTCCTCTGGGACATGACATAATTTTGTGTCTTACCTGACTTCCTGTCAGGGTGGATTCTGTGACAAGAGACATGTGAATGAGGACAACTGTGAGAGGTATGACAACGTGTGCTGATGTGGCTAAATAACAGGGGTAATATAGAATATCTCTTACAAGCAACAATTTAATAACATTTGTTTGTGATAAAGGGGTCAATGAGATGTAGATGTTTGTAAAGTATACTGGAGGGACTAGGGCCACAGACGTACCTGAGCAAAAGATGGTTTTGAATTGCTGCTTGCAGGATAGCCTCTGATATGTGCCATTTGGGTGGACTGCGATGTGCACACTAGGAGACTTGGTTTACTACAGCTGTGGAGAGTATTACAATATCACAATACAAACAGTATGTAGTGAAGGAACATATCAGTATTCTGCAGGTATTGAATATCCTCATATTTGTTTCATGGGTAACAGTAAGAGTGACAGCGGGGCAAATGTAAAGAAAACATACATATGTCATGAGAATTTGATAGATTCATTGAGAAAAGCTGTGATAGCTTGATTGCTTGCACTGAGGATCTGGGGGTCATTGATGACCAGCATCAGATACTTAGGTGGTGGCAAAATCACTTGCTGCCCCGACCTTGGCTCTGCAGCCAGATGATAGGCTCAAATGGTGCACTGCCTAAAAATGAGAGAGTGGGGTTTTAGGAACAAAAGGAGGGGGGGAGGTGAGTTAGGAAGTAGGCATTGGAAAATAGGTACAATTGATAAGATGATGTTGTTACTGAGTTGTTCCTCTTATTCAAATTCAAAATATACAACAAATATATTCAGAGGACCTATGTGTGAGACAAATACTGCGCTGGCTGAGAAACATGCTTGCCAGGACCTTCATACTACAAGAGATTGGAATAGGTTTGCGAATGGGTTACTTTTCCTACTAAAGATATTGTGGTCAGAAACTGGAATCAGAAATGCAATCTTTCTTTAATCAGCAAAACATGTTACTCAAACCTGCACCTTATAGTCTAATGTTGTCTTTTTTCTGAAGTCTCTTGCTTTCTTTATGTAGAAGTAAGGTTGATAACCTTTTGGAGGATGGCACCAGTTCCTTTTCAGAGAATCGTCTGTCAAATTCCCAAAGAGGTAGTTCATTATCGTTCTTTCAGAACACTGAAAGCATTAGTCAAATTCTACTTCAATGTATTAACCTCTAGTACAGGCGTCTCCAACGAGTAGCTTGTGAGCTACTAGTAGCTCTCCAGCTACCTGTAAATAACTCTCCTATGTGCAGGCCAGCCTAATAAGTTAGAAACATTTGCTTTGTTGAATTGATATATGTATGCCCAAATTAAAAAGCCTATAATCGAGATGAAAATGTGTGCATTTTCAGAACTCAGAAGCTGATGTATGGAGAAAAATAGTAGACTTGTCAAGATATATTTAAAGTTGATGGAAGTGATAAATCATGTAGCAGTAGAGAGATATATTACGAATATCTCCTTGGTGCCAGAGTCATTGCAGCTATGGCTGTCATACAATAGCTTTTTAAAGGCATTCTAAACTTATAAAGCCTTTTTCACATTACTCCTGGCAACCCTAACTGATGCACCAAGATGACCACTGCTAATAATCTTGCATGAAGAAGCCACTGATGTATTTTTTCTGATGTGCTTACTATTAATAATATTAGTAGCTCGGGGTGATTTTCATTGAACATAAGTATCTCTTGTTACAGGAAAGGTTGGGAATCCCTGCTGTAGTAGCTATGGAGCTCTGTTGCCTACATGGGTGCACACCTTTGTAGATAAATGTCATGTGCTGTTGTATCTTTTCTGTCCAAAAGTCTGAATTCACCACTTTACATACAAGCAAACAAATATCGAGGCTCAACTCTGACATGAATAAACATTCGCCAAAATTGTAAACAAGGGAGGAAGGAAACCCTAATCCCCCTACTTTTGGAAGTACAGCACACGTCACCTTTCTGAATGCTCTCTCTCTCGAGATATATCCTCACTTAAAGCAAGACGTTTCAGTCACTTCCAAAACCAAGTGTCTTTCTGAATTCTTTGAGACTCTTATTCTGGACTTATCTTTGAATACTCTGAAATGCCCAAATACAAGCTGCAGACTCCTGCTGGGGTGGGTAACAAACTTCCTTTAGCTGCTGCTGTTCACTCTTAGCAACTGATTAATGGTTTACATCGGGGCAAGGCTTCTTTTATAGAATGGTACTGCCCTTGTGGAATGAGATCTCATGAAGTCCAAAATAGTCATTGCCATCTCTGAAAGGGACAATATTAACTGAGTGCCTCATATAATGACTTTTGTGAATGAGGCCACAGTGCTTATGGCCACTCCTTTCATTGCCTGAATGTTCAACAAATGCCTTAGGCAACGGCCTCCTTGTGTTGCAGTCAGGCTCAAGGTGCAGTAAGGAGATTTTAAATGACTGGCTAACGGACAGCCTAGAGTGAGGCAGAAGTCATTACTTTAGAATGGATGATATATACATATACCTGCCACGTTGCAAAATTCAAGGGTGTTTGTCAGATATTCACCAAAAGCTTTTCCTATGAAAACTAGATTCTAACTATAATTACCTACTGGCGACCACCAGTAGGATATCTGTATATATATATATGTATATATATATATATATAATTAAGACCAACTTTTCGCATAGACAGATTTTTTTATTTTGCTAATAACTTTATAACTTTGGCACCATTTGACCAATCTTCACAAAATGTCCAAAACTAGTTTGCCACTCACTTCAGCTGCTGTCTTTAAAGTTTTGGTGTGATTTGTCATGTGGGGGCTAAGAAAAAGAGGGGAGTCTCCAAATGCTTTTTTCCCATGCAATTTCCTGCAGGGATTTTGAACATGACTATAGCCTGAACCACTGGACAGAATTACACCAAATTTGTCAGAAAGGTAGTTCTTGGTCCAGGAAGAGACTTTTTTTGTTATTTGGTGTAAATCCGTTCAGAAGTTTTAGAGTTATTAAGAGAAAAAGAGATCTAGATATGTAGGGACGCAGATCCTCCATGGATCCAACAGTCCTTGTGCTGATATCTGATTGGCTGCCAACACTTCAACTAGGAAGTCATTTTGGGACTAACTCAGCCAAGTCCCAAAAATAAAGTAAAAGAATAGAAAAGGGAGCAGGGTAGGAATACCCTGACTCCCTACCCCTACTGCTGGGTTCCCCCAGGCGACCTGCCAGGAGAAACAAAAATTTTTTTTTAATTGCTGCAAAATCAGAGAGCATCTGCAAATCTGCTGCAAAAAAAAAAAAAAGAAGTGCGATCTCCCAAACTTATTTAAAGATTAGCCCTTGGGTGGCCCTGGTCCTGGGGGCAAGCCACTTATAAATAAATCACTAAGGGGGTGCAAGTGGCTCCCGTCAGGCTATTTACAGCCCCTGGGACCACCACCTCCCTGGGGCTTAACAAATACATTAGAGGGTGCCACTTGGCCCCTCCTGCATGGCACTGCTGGGTTCCAGGGACCACCACCTCCAAATGGTCAGAAATCCAAATAAAGAGGTCCTGGGGTCCTGAGGGTGACCACCTACCCGGGGCTGGCCCTCTGCGCAATGAAGGAGGGCCGTCACTAATGGCCTGGGGGTCTGCCACCTGCGAGAGCCATCTCCCAAGGTGAACACCCACGGGAGACAGCAGTTTGCTTTTGCTTGGCATATACATTAGTGGTATGCAACTTCTTCCCGTCTTTTTCCTGGATGATGGACAGCTTACCAAAAGGCCCCCTGAGCGTATTGGAGATACGTTCTTAATGTAGAGTAAAAGGAGCACGTCTCCACGAAACAATGAAGCACTTACTACATATAGTACCTTTGTTTGGTTGAGATTCAACTCTTTGTAGTCTTGTCATCTTCTCTACACGAGGGTTCATGCTATTGCAGCTTTTCGTATGAAGATGGTCGAGGAACAATCAAACTGACAAAATTACAGGCACACAACATCACTGGAGACATTACTTGGGGATTCTTTATGCAGCTGTAGGCAGCTCTGGTGTGGATTAACAACGCTATACATTTAACCAACAAGGTAACCAGTAGAAAGTATTCCAGTTGGAAAGATATTTTGCTCAAAACTGTGGCCTCTTCTTGGATAAATAGGCATGTTGAGATGCATTCTGGCACCTGTGCTTAATTCAGAGAAATTAATCCTGAACTGGAAGCAATTACAAATGTAAACAAATCAGGTGCCCCAGTTCAAGCTCTGCTTCCAGGCCCTTTGGCCAAACCCCGCCTCTCACTGCCGAAGGGTGTGCATGGCGCTGGGTTGGAAGCTTACTGGGGGTTGGTTGCAGGGCCTGGCCACAGTGTTAGTTAAAATCCGTAGAAATTCACTGAAAAAAACAAAACAAATTATAGTTAGGAATTGGCATTTAAAAAGCCTTAGAAATCCACTGAAAAACTTTGGAGCTATTTGACAAAGCTGCATGAAAGTTTCCAAAAAGAAGTTCATCCACCTCAGCTTCTTCTTGGAAAGCTTTTCATCGATCCATCAACCGAGGGCAATAATTGGCTTATTTCCCATGTTAACTCCCTTAATTCACTTAAGAAACTTTGCTGTACGATACATAAAAAAAAAACAGCTGAATGGAATTACACCAAATTTGGCAAACAGTTAGGACTTTATTCAAAAGGTATGCTTTCAGGGAAATTCATATTTAAAGAGGTGCTTGGATTGGGCTTCACAGGGTTAAAAAGTTAAGTATATTGAGATGGTTTGTCCTCTGGGAGCCCCTGGGTACTAAAAATTAGAAAAAAATAGGGCTCTCTGGTTCTGTCACGGTTTTGGGCGGGTCTGATCAGGATTATGGTTGGGACACCCCTTGAGGTCACGAATATCCTAGAGAGGTAGTGTGCTGGGGCAGAAGAGCAGCTAAAGGCATACACGGAAAGGACAGCTATGGACAGGCACAGGAAACAGGAAAGTAAAAGCAGAGCAACCCTTGTGTGAACAAACAGGAAACGGATTACCAGTGGACAAACACGCTGGGGTTGTACACAGAGTAAGGCGCAGAACCTCCCACAGTGACAGGGAATCTCAATGCCTCTGTGCAGTTTGCTCTTACAGATAGTCACCCTGCTAGCCCCATAGAAAGGAGGCAGCAGAAGTGATTCTGTCTCTGGACCCTAGAGCACAGACAAGGAAAGTACTTACATACACAAGACACACTCTTGAGGGTCCAGCTGGAAACACAGTGGCGATTCCTGAGAAAACAGCAATAGCACACTGTCACTGTTAGGCACGAAATACAACGTATAACACTGGACAAGGATGGGGGCTGGAATTGCCTCCTGGAAACCAGGAGCCAACCCCAGTACACAGGAGGACATGTATACACTGGTGAAGACTGATAGAACACTTACCAGACACAAAGAACCAAGAAGAAACAGAAACAGAAGGGAACAAACAAAGAGGCAGAGGCAAGAACTAGGAACAGGCTCAGGCTGAAGCACAGACGGGACTAGGACTTGAAAACAGGGCACAAATTTCTGGCTGGGGCAAACAGAGACAGGACTGGGAAACTGAGAACAGGCTCTGGCTGGAACAGGCAAGGACAGGACTGGAATACAGGGAGTAGGAAAAGAGCAGTAAACAGGACTGGGAAACAGAGAGCAGGTTCAGGCTGAAACAAGGCAGGAGCAGGGCAGAGAAACAGGGAGCAGGCTCTGGAAGAAACAAACAGGTACAAGGCTAAGAAGTAGGGAGCAGACTCTGGCTGGAACAATCAGGAGCAGGGCAGAGAAACAGGAAACAGGATCAAGCAGGAACAGAACAGGAACAGGAACAAAACTGGAACACCATCCAACAAAGGGTCTGTAACACAAAGGAATCGAAGTCCGATGCACGACAGGGAGCTTGAGGAAATGGCTGCTTATAAGCAGTTCTAAGCTGGGCTGCACAGGAGAGGTTTCAGGTGTGTATAGTTTCGGACACTTGCAAGTCCTGGAGGAGAGGATCCAGTGGAAAGGAGCAACTGGACTTCTCCCATTGAAAACAATGGGAAACAGAATCCGGGTTTTCCTGACTACCAAGCTGTGCATTGTGGGATTTGCAGTCCCAAGAAGCAAATGTAGTACTATACAAGTGTACCATAGAGAAAAGAGAAACAAACAGGGGTCAGCAAGGGACTCTAGATAGGTGTTCAAGGTGATTCCCAGGCTTCTGACAGTCCCCTTACAGCGCCCCCTGGAAATGGGACGACCGAGTCGTAACAGGTTCACTGAGAGAGATTTTTCCCCTGTCAGACACTTGGACTAGGACTAGTACGCTGGTACCAAGGGGTCTGCTTGACTTTCTGCAACCGAGAAGAAAATATTGCAGCCGCCATTACAGTACTTGGGAACTCAGTCCCTTGTTCAGAAACTGTCCCTGACTTCAAGGCACTTATGGGGTGGGGGCCTACAAGGGTTCTCTTGGGCCGATTTTTTTTCCATGCCATTGGTACCTTGGTACTCCAGCAGGACTAAGCGGGCCCTCCCATTAGGGACCCGAGTACCTGTTGCTCAAGCTACACTCTCTAGGACTGCAGTGAGGCAGTTTTGTGATTATAACTAACGCTCCATCATGCACTGCATATGACCTTACATATTACATCACTCATGGCATCTAAAATGAAATCATGGGACACATCACTAATGACATTATCCAATTATTGTCCTATAGAATTTGTAGACTTGAAGTAATTTAACATGCTGCACCTGTGCATATTGTTCTATCACAAATCAAGTGATAATGAACGTAATGATTGTCCACATGCTGGAAACAGCAGATTTGTCAAGTCATCTACATTTGGTGGATTCTACCCTCTTTTACTGGTGTTCACCCACCTAACAATCAAAATACCTCCATAGACTTTAATAGGACTGCCCTCTTTCTAAATCTTGAACAACCTCTTCAGAGATTTGTATTCGAGTCACCTTAATGGAAACCCTCTTAAAATTTTTAATGACCTGCTATTTTAAGTCACAGTTGACAGTTATGCATTTACCACTGACCAGAAACCTTCTGCTAGGCCTTGTGGACAACTCCCTGTAGTTTGCTATAAAATACACTGCATACATTCCTGAGATAGCAGACAGGCATAATACCTTGGAGCCATGCTCACAACCCTTTTGAGCTAAAACACCTCTACGTGTGATACCCCTACATTCTGCTATATTTAACCACCTGCAGTGTCTCAAAGTCATCGTAGAACCTCTGCAAAGATGGTGGTGACACTTGGATTTTTCATAATCCCTTTGACTTTAGTCATCTAACATTGATGGCAGGACCTCCCAATCTGAAAATTGTTTCAGGACCACTGGTTCTCATTAGCTCAGACTTCAAAGTCCAAGTCACATTTAGCCCATCAGACAGCAGCTCACAGGTGTGATATATAGTGTGAGGCACGAGGACACTCCTTTTATAGGCCCCTGCATGCAGTGATCAGTGCTTATCCCAGGATTAAGGAGCAGCGTCGGACTGCACTTGAAGCGTGGGCTGTCTTGGCAAATGTTTCTCCCCTTTTTAAGCTGTGGGAAATAATCTTAGCACATCAGCTGTCTCAAAGCTGGCTGAGTCACAGACCGATTGCTCCAGTCACTTGGACTTACACAACATGACGCACCTGTAGGCATTTCCGTGTATTCCTGCCTCCCACTACCTTGATGACAGTGCACAAAGGGACCAGCTACAGCCTCTGTCAGCAGAACCAGACTGAAAGGACTGATGTTCTACCTGACCTTTCATACTAGCAGAGAGTTTGAAGCACCTTTTGTTGGTTAGACTGTTGCAAGTTTCAAGATTGCGTTTACCTTTTACACATGGGTGCTTCTTTGTAATCAAAGCTGGGTTGCACCTTGCTTCCTGTATCCCACCATAAGTTTTAATGACCCTGGTTCTGATTTGCTTTCTTTGACTGGGAGCTCAGCTTTAAAGACAGGGATTCTGGCCCTCCGTTACCTCGGAGGGGCACAGGTGGGAGGCCACGAGACAACTAGGGAGCCGAAGTAGGCAACCTATTTGGGAGCTTGAGGAATGTTCTAATTATGCCATGTAAGTTGTCTAGTTAGGAAATAATGGCAAGTGAAACTGCCATGAGTGTGCATTTGTATTACTTGTTATGCCAGGGGCAGCTGATGCCGTACCCTGCAGGATGATGAACCGGCCTTGCGGCTCCGGATCTTAATACAATCATGCAGCTCCCCCCAAGGCCGACTAACACAGACACTAGCCGGGAGCCCATATCTGATGACGAGTCTTCGGGTGGAGGGGGAAAGACTGTGAGGGTGAGAAAGTTCCAGCTGTGACGAGTATTTTACTAACTATAAGCACAAAGCCTTAATCTGGTGCTGCGCCGCTAGGTTGTCTATGAGAGAGACAGTTAAAGATCTCAGAGTACAAGTACAGATATAACATCAAACCCAGGCCAGGTACAGAACTGAGATCACTTACAGCACTGAAATACCAGGACAGGTATGGCCTGGCTCAGTGCAGCAATTGCAGGCATGCAGTGCATTAGTGCCAGCTAAGTCCTAAAACAATGTAGCTCGCTTTGGGCACCCCCAGCATATTAGTTACATTTTTTAAATCAGGTACAGAACTGAGAGCTTATACAAGATAAGCACATGTACAAAACAGGTGCAGCATTGAGACTGCGCACCAGACAAAAATAGTTCAGAGAGTATCAGCCCGGGCTAAAGAGCTTGATTGCAAACATTTGACAGGTCTCCAGTTTTCAGATCACAAGTCTGACTATTGGTTGGCCTCCTCCCTCACTCATCCTTCTGAATTAGATACAATGAATGCCTATGTGTTGTGTTAAACAAAGTAAGATCTGTTACTTCCTGTGACACAATTCTACACAGATGCTTTGTGTCTTAAACACTTGATTGGGTCGTGATGGGTTCCCCATGAGTTCATCGGACTAACTTTTTTTTCCCTCCCCATTCTCCCCAGAACAACATCCCTGATGCTGGTGTTTTACTGCATCACATCCACCTTCTGCTCTATAGACGTGGTCGAGCCAACAAATTAACAGGGAGAGCTGAACCAAGGGTCAGCTCTCTCTGAGCGCATGGCCACGAGCTGAGCCTTAAAAATATTTGCCCTGTAAATCATGAACAAGATCTTGTTAGAATATGATATAGTGTCTTCAGAATTCAAAATAGTGTATATTTTTAACACACGGACATGTTTCTGCATTGTGAGTATTTATTAGTAGATATTTTTTTAAACATAAACTGATAAATATTACTGCCCCCGCTTGATGACAATGCTGTTCGTGAAGTAGAAGGCAAGTCAGTAATCATGTGTACCCCATGTGTGGGCTAGATTCTGTTCTACATGGAGCAAAAGTTTAGTCTTGTGAATCAAACAAGAGGTTTTGAGTACAGCTCACATGCTGAACTCACTTATTTTGAAGTACTCTGATGTGTGATAATGAAGAAGAAGGAAGGTTTCTTGAAATAAAATATTTGCCTAGGATCATGCAATTTAAGACCAGTTTATGGAACAAGAGCGTTACAGTTAGGTCGAGTAGATTATTCAAGTTACTAGACCTACAGGTATGGTAACATTTGTATGTATTTTTGAGGCCAGCTTGTGTACACACAGTAACTCTATGCTGTATATGACTTTAGGCCCTTTAGACCAACTTTCCTTTTTAAAATGATGCAATGGTTTATCGAGTAATGGGAATAACAATAACAAATGAACATGGAAAATCAAACTTTGGGACCCTCCCCCTTTTTTTTTGGTCCCCGCTTGATGGTTCAGCAGAAAACTTTCCATCAAGCAGCCAGTGTGGATGAACGTCTTTTGGAAAGTTTCATGCACATTTGTCAAAACATGCCAAAGTATTGAAAAAAAACAAAAATGCTCCTATAGAATATCTGACCTAACTATAATAGCTGTGTAGCAGAAGGTGGCTGCAGGGTCTGGCCTGAGGCCAAGACCCGCTTACAACCCATCAGGAGCAGCCTTGTTGCACATGACATTCCGACATGCTTAGCAGAGGTTGTCCATGTCTTTTTGTTTTGTGTAACAGTATCATCGCTATACCACAGGAGGTGCTGCAGTTCCATTGACCCAAAATAATATATTTTTTTAATTAATTTAAGGTAGTGTCTCTTTGGAATCCTTTGGAACCCTTTGGAATGTTCTGTTTCAGGTCTAGGGGACCAAGTCCTTGAGTTCTGTAATGGCAGCTGCAACATTTTCCTCATTAGATACTGCAGTACTGTTAACGCTGAATTTTTATTAATGATTATTCATGTATTCTGAGTGTTGAATTTGCATAGAAAATGAGTTAACGTAGAGAAATAATGCACACATTTGAAATTGTGCTTACTTGAGTGGCCACCAATGATCACAAAGTGCACTTATTAATGTAAAATGTTGAGCAAATGTTTGGATTAATGTAGTAGTATGTCATATTTATGGTAATGTATTTGTTTTATTAATCATAGACCTTAAGTTAGCAATGTCTTGGACCTAGTTGCATGGCCTCATGTCAAGCTGCATTGCTTAGGCGATTTAAAAAGTGGCTGCTTCATAGAATTAAATTGTGATTTTCCACTGCATTGACCAAATGCTAGTAGTTGAAATTCTTTCCCATGAGAACGGCTTGCTAGAAAATTTTGTACTAGCTAGGGATACATTGTATATCTTAGTGTGTGTAACGATAACATTCCCAGGAGTAGACAAAAAATGCACTGACTTGAGTATAAACTGATACAAATTTGTTACCTGACAAGCTCAACGACGGGAAGAGGAGCCAATCATCAACATGAGAACAGTGGACTAGTAAAATTCTTAGATTTTGGGTTCTACTTTCATTGGACTAAACGTAAACGTGCTGTGAGTCTTTGACCAATAGCAAAGTGGCAAGTAGTTTTTAGGAAATCTAACTTAGCCAGACTGCATCAAGAGGAGATGCACCATTCTCCCCATTTCTTTTGAGAGTTCGGTAATTATTCTTTTCTGAAGAGGCTTTACTTTCTTGAACTATAATGCTGAAGTCTGATGCCTTGCTGACCGAACCACAGCCCAATTGACAAAGACTGTCACAGCTTGCTGAACCATACTGAGACAAGGTATAAGACGATAATGATTGTTATGTCTATTTGCTTTTTTCCCTTGGTACCAACCGCTAATTTTGATAGAGCCATAGTTAGATCTTTTTCCAAATTTGTGTTGACTAAAATTGTTTTGCATGAAGTTCAAACATGCTTTTCTAATCTGAAGGGTAGTTAGGGTACTCACTGATGATGCTCGCTGCATGTAATAACAGTTGATGTCTTTTCTTTGCTGAATCTAAATGTATGCCATTTCGTTTGCGCAGTTATTCTTGCTATTGATTTGCACTATAACCTTAGAATGTGTGGTGGTCCAAGCCTTGATTAAATTGCGATTCTTTAGGCAATTTGGGTAGCAAGTATTGTTTCTGTATGCTTACCATTTGATTTTGAAACCAAGTTACATGATATTAGCATTGTTAATATAGGGAAATAAACATTCTAACTTTTACATAAAGGTGTGGTTATTCATGACTGAAAGGTCATGGTGTGTGGAGATTACTGACTCCTATGATTATTGATGCTATTGACTGTCATTGCTATTGATTCGTATTGGTGAAGAGTCTTATGGTGGGAACTACTCTAACCGCAGTCAAAAGGTTCATCGACCTACAGACGCTCCCCCTTATAACTTAATGTCAATTAACCAAAAAAGTCAGACACGCTAGCAGCAACATCAGTGGTACTTCTGTACTGAAATGACCCATGAAAAGATAAAGCTTGAGCGATCCCAGTGGTTTAATTTGAAGTGTTTTGGTTCCACAGAAGTCCATGGGAAGATGTCCAGATATACCTAACTTTTTCTGAGAGTTAACCTCCTCTATAGAAACCAAAGCCCCTCTGTAATACCACATTTTTGAATTTCTGAGCGAATTTACGTTAAAGCTTTAAAAGCACGCTTTCTAAGTAAAGTTTTAACATTTTGCCTAATGCATTCCTTCATCTATTTATTTCTGTATTGGAGAGTGAAGATTACAATGATAATTAACACAGGAAATCAAAGTTTTAAAACTCTCCCAACATTCATTTTCTTGCACACTTCTTGACAGATTGGCGCAAAACTTTCCATGAAGAAGCCAACGTGGTTCAACCTTTTGAAAAGTTTAATGCAGACTTGTCAAACAGTGCAAAGTTATTAAATGAACAAACAAAAATGATCTTCCTATGGAAACTGACCTAACTAGAACTACACAGTGCCATCCGCCACTACATTTCCACTGGTAAAAAAACAAAAAAAGTTAAAGTGTTGAAATAAAATAAAAACTAGTGTAAACACAAAAAACACTAAAATTCACCAGGGGTGGAGTGTGGTTAGTAGCCGGTCGTACATTTTGGAGCACACCATCCATTTTAATTAAGTCATTTAAAATATCATGAATGATGCAGCATATAAGATCATAACCAGTACGTGAATGGGGTGCAAATTATAGTCAATTCACTTAACTATATCTGGTGAATTTCAGTGGTTTTGCAGTTTTTAGTTCGAAACCTACTAGACAGCGCTGCTTGTCTGGTCGTGAAAGACTTCTTAGGTATTTCTGAATGCTTCCCTCGGAATGCTTTGCTCCAATTGCTTACCAATGGCTTTGTGGTTTGTAACTCACATTTGCTTGCCTTCAATTTGCTGGCTGTATTTGGTTTAGGCTGTCCATTGGCTTTGTGGTTTGTAACTCACATTTGCTTGCCTTCCATTTGCTGGCTGTATTTGGTTTAGGCTGTCCAGTATGTCTTTGTTCCACCTGTGAAGCCTAGCTTGTTTACCACCTCTCTGACTCCTTGTGTTCTTCCATGAGGGCTCACTTTCTGAGAACTCTTTTATTTTTTTTCGTGATGCACTGCAGGAAGGTACATGTTTTCAAATAGTGTTCTGTCTGCTAGTTCGCAGCAGTAAACTGCTGTATTTCTTTGAAAGGGTTTCCTGTCTCCTATCATTCTGCTTGACTGATTCTACTCATCTCTGCTGCTACCAGATGCCTGTGAGGAACAATGCTGGATCTGTGGACTTGTTTAGTTTGATCAGTCTTCTTTACCAATAGCATAACTTAATCCTATTTCTCAATATCACGTCTATACCATGAGCTTGGGGAGTAGGAGGTGCTGAAACATCCTTAAAATACCCATGCTGGAGTTCAGAAGTGAATGAGTGTAGGAGGCTGGACTGGCTTGTAGTGAGTACCAAGGGGTACTTGCACCTTGCACCAGGCCCAGTTATCCCTTATTAGTGTATAGGGTGTCTAGCAGCTTAGGCTGATAGATAATGGTAGCTTAGCAGAGCAGCTTAGGCTGAACTAGGAGACGTGTGAAGCTACTACAGTACCACTTAGTGTCATATGCACAATATCATAAGAAAACACAATACACAGTTATACTAAAAATAAAGGTACTTTATTTTTATGACAATATGCCAAAGTATCTTAGAGTGTACCCTCAGTGAGAGGATAGGAAATATACACAAGATATATATACACAATAGCAAAAATATGCAGTATAGTCTTAGAAAACAGTGCAAACAATGTATAGTTACAATAGGATGCAATGGGGAAACATAGGGATAGGGGCAACACAAACCATATACTCCAAAAGTGGAATGCGAACCACGAATGGACCCCAAACCTATGTGACCTTGTAGAGGGTCGCTGGGACTATTAGAAAATAGTGAGAGTTAGAAAAATAACCCTCCCCAAGACCCTGAAAAGTGAGTGCAAAGTGCACCAAAGTTCCCCTAAGGACAAAAGAGTTGTGTTAGAGGAATAATGCAGGAAAGACACAAACCAGCAATGCAACAACTGTGGATTTCCAATCTAGGGTACCTGTGGAACAAGGGGACCAAGTCCAAAAGTCACAAGTAAGTCGGAGATGGGCAGATGCCCAGGAAATGCCAGCTGCGGGTGCAAAGAAGCTTCGACTGGACAGAAGAAGCTGAGGTTTCTGCAGGAACGAAAAGGGCTAGAAACTTCCCCTTTGGTGGACGGATCCCTCTCGCCTTGGAGAGTCGTGCAGAAGTGTTTTCCCGCCGGAAGGACGCCAACAAGCCTTGCTACACGCAAATCGTGCGTTTGGCGTTTTTTGGACGCTGCTGGGGCCCAGGAGGGACCAGGAGGTCGCAAATTGGACCTGCAGAGAGAGGGGACGTCCAGCAAGACAAAGAGCCCTCACTGAAGCAGGTAGCACCCGGAGAAGTGCCAGAAACAGGCACTACGAGGATGCGTGAAACGGTGCTCGCCGAAGTTGCACAAAGGAGTCCCACGTCGCCGGAGACCAACTTAGAAAGTCGTGCAATGCAGGTTAGAGTGCCGTGGACCCAGGCTTGGCTGTGCACGAAGGATTTCCGCCGGAAGTGCACAGGGGCCGGAGTAGCTGCAAAGTCGCGGTTCCCAGCAATGCAGCCCAGCGAGGTGAGGCAAGGACTTACCTCCACCAAACTTGGGCTGAAGAGTCACTGGACTGTGGGGGTCACTTGGACAGCGTCGCTGGATTCGAGGGACCTCGCTCGTCGTGCTGAGAGGAGACCCAAGGGACCGGTAATGCAGCTTTTTGGTGCCTGCGGTTGCAGGGGGAAGATTCCGTCGACCCACGGGAGATTTCTTCGGAGCTTCTGGTGCAGAGAGGAGGCAGGCTACCCCCACAGCATGCACAAGCAGGAAAACAGTCGAGAAGGCGGCAGGATCAGCGTTACAGAGTTGCAGTAGTCGTCTTTGCTACTATGTTGCAGGTTTGCAGGCTTCCAGCGCGGTCAGCGGTCGATTCCTTATCAGAAGGTGAAGAGAGAGATGCAGAGGAACTCGGCTGAGCTCATGCATTCGTTATCTAAAGTTTCCCCAGAGACAGAGACCCTAAATAGCCAGAAAAGAGGGTTTGGCTACCTAGGAGAGAGGAAAGGCTACTAACACCTGAAGGAGCCTATCAGCAGGAGTCTCTGACGTCACCTGGTGGCACTGGCCACTCAGAGCAGTCCAGTGTGCCAGCAGCACCTCTGTTTCCAAGATGGCAGAGGTCTGGAGCACACTGGAGGAGCTCTGGACACCTCCCAGGGGAGGTGCAGGTCAGGGGAGTGGTCACTCCCCTTTCCTTTGTCCAGTTTCGCGCCAGAGCAGGGGCTAAGGGGTCCCTGAACCGGTGTAGACTGGCTTATGCAGAATTGGGCACATCTGTGCCCAACAAAGCATTTCCAGAGGCTGGGGGAGGCTACTCCTCCCCTGCCTTCACACCATTTTCCAAAGGGAGAGGGTGTCACACCCTCTCTCAGAGGAAGTTCTTTGTTCTGCCATCCTGGGCCAGGCCTGGCTGGACCCCAGGAGGGCAGCTGCCAGTCTGAGGGGTTGGCAGCAGCAGCAGCTGCAGTGAAACCCCAGGAAGGGCAGTCTGGCAGTACCAGGGTCTGTGCTACAGACCACTGGGATCATGGAATTGTACCAACAATGCCAGGATGGCATAGAGGGGGCAATTCCATGATCATAGACATGTTACATGGCCATATTCGGAGTTACCATGGTGAAGCTACATATAGGTAGTGACCTATATGTAGTGCACGCGTGTAATGGTGTCCCCGCACTCACAAAGTTCAGTGAATTGGCTCTGAACAATGTGGGGGCACCTTGGCTAGTGCCAGGGTGTCCTCACACTAAGTAACTTTGCACCTAACCTTTACCAGGTAAAGGTTAGACATATAGGTGACTTATAAGTTACTTAAGTGCAGTGTAAAATGGCTGTGAAATAACGTGGACGTTATTTCACTCAGGCTGCAGTGGCAGGCCTGTGTAAGAATTGTCAGAGCTCCCTATGGGTGGCAAAAGAAATGCTGCAGCCCATAGGGATCTCCTGGAACCCCAATACCCTGGGTACCTCAGTACCATATACTAGGGAATTATAACGGTGTTCCAGTAAGCCAATGTAAATTGGTAAAAATGGTCACTAGCCTGTCAGTGACAATTTGGAAAGAAATGAGAGAGCATAACCACTGAGGTTCTGATTAGCAGAGCCTCAGTGAGACAGTTAGTCACTACACAGGTAACACATTCAGGCACACTTATGAGCACTGGGGCCCTGGGTTACCAGGGTCCCAGTGACACATACAACTAAAACAACATATATACAGTGAAAAATGGGGGTAACATGCCAGGCAAGATGGTACTTTCCTACACAGAGCAATAAACAGGCCTATACAATTTGTTTTTATCTTGTAACATTTGATGTGGGTTCAAAGACAGAGACCAAATGTCAGGTTTTGTCTCCCAGGGAGCTTGGTGTTTACTTTTCTTTCTCCACTGCAGAGTGAGAGGATTTCTGTGACAATCTTGCTGGGTATTGGAGTGAAAAATGCTGCAGGATGTTACTTTTTTCATATACACCAATGTGTAAATGCCTGTAAATTAACTGTACAAATAATTCTGAATGTATCAGAATTAGGACAGCGCAAATGAAGCATGTTGTAAAATTCTGAATAGTGGTGGAAACAAATATTTTTATGGGATCAAAACAAATCACTACATTAGGTGACGCTGATTTCCACACATTATCGTTTGTGCGCTGTATAGTTTTATCAGTAAAACTATGTCTGTGCAAATGTGATGAGCATTTTATGTGTTTGCTGTAATGGCAGTGCACTACTATACCATGCATACTTTACTCTACACAACTAAACTCTGCTACACCTGACTACACTCTACTCCCTTTACAACACTCCACCCTACACCACTCTATGCCCCTCCAACCTACAGTACTTTACTCTATGCCACTCCACTCTGCGACACTCTACTCTGTACCACTCCATGACACCCCATGCACTCTGCACCCCTCCACTCAGTGACCCTCAATACCAGTCAGTGCCACTTCACCCTACACCACTTATCTCTATGCCACTCCGTTCTACTCCATTTTATGCTACTCTACTCTGACATTATTCCACTCTACTCCACTGTATGCCACTCCGTGACACTCTACTCCACTCCTTCACTGACACTCCACACCATTCCACTATACTCTGTGGCAGTCCACTCTATAACATTCCACTTTATGCCACTTCACTCTATGCCACTCCACTCTACAACACTGTACTCCACTTCACTGTCCGCCACTCCACTTTGACACTGTACTGTGTTCCCCTCTATGACACTGTACTCTACTCCACTCTACACTGTACTCAACTCTATGCCACTCCACTCTGACATTCTACTTCACTGTACAACACACTACTCTGCTCTACGACACTCCATTCCATTCTTCGCAGTTCCACTCTATGCCACTCAACTGAACAATACTCCATTCACTTCACTTCATTGCTCTCAACTGTACCACACTCAACTCTTTAACAATCCAGTCTGTGCCACTCCACATCACTCCACCTGTTACACTGTACTCTACAGTAGACCACTCACTTCTCTCTACGAAAAGAGTGTAAGTCACTCCACTCTGACATTCTACTCCACTCTACAACTCTCTACTCTACGTCACTGTATGCCACAACACTACTCCACTGTTTGACACTCCACTCTGCAAAACTCTATGCCACTCCTCAACGTTCTACTCCACTTTACGCCACTCCACGACACGCTACTCCACTCTATGCCACTGCCCCGCCCCTCTACACTGCAGTACCGAACTTCACTCTACACCACTCCACTTTATTCTACACCACTCCCCTTTATGCCACTCTATCCTTCTCCACAGTACAACACTCTACACCACTTCACTACACCACTCTACTTTAATCCACTCTACAACACTCCACTCAAGGACAATCTATGCCACTGTATTCCACTCCACTCTATAACATTTTGCTACATTCCAATCTACAACACTCTACTCCAGTGGTTCCCAACCTTTTGACTTCTGTGGACCCCCACTTTACCATTACTGGAGCCTGGGGACCCCCCACTGAATCTTTATAGGACTTTGGGGACCCCCTACTGAGTCATTACTGAAAGGTGAGGACCTAATCTGTTGATGTTATTTAGTTTTCTAAGCAGTCGCGGACCCCCTGAGGAGGCTTCGGGGACCCCCAGGGGTCCCCGGACCACAGGTTGGGAACCACTGCTCTACTCCACTCCAAGCCACTCTAATCCTCTATATGCCACTCTACTCTACTCTGCGAAACTCCACGACTCTCCAATCTCTGACACTCTACTCCACTCTGCAACAGTCTTCTCCACTCTGTGACACTCTACACAACTCTGCGACACTCTACACCACCACACTCAATGCCACTCCTCTCTATGCTATGCCACTCTATACCACTGCACACTATGCTACCCCACTTTACAACACCCTCCTTAACTCCACGACACTCTACTCTACTTCACTGTATGCCACTGCACTCCAGTCTATGCCACTCTACTCAATTCCACTCTGCAACACTTCATTCTGACACTCTAGATCACACCACACCACTCCATGCAGCTCTCCTCTGTGCCACTAACATTTAGCTATGCTCAACAGCAGCCACGCTGCTGTACAACACGGCTAACACAAATTTGCAAAATCAATAGCCCTTGCATAGGCAAGACCTATTGACTTTGCTAAAGCTTGTTAAACATTAGTTCCCTTAACTCATTTCTACATCACTATAATGTCAACGTATTTAAAGAATATATAATCAATTCAAAGTATGCATTTTATATCACATTATTAACATGAAAATCATATTTTAATCATAAATAATTATATATTGTCATTTAAATAGGTACCAAAAACTAAAAGTGCACATACGTATATAAATAAAGTGAAGCAAATGTGCTCCTGATGTAAAAACCTCAACAGTGAAGGCATCCCTGTTTTACTTACTGTGACATGGAGCAGCTGTGGTTAAAATCCTTCGGTGTGACAACTGACATTCTTTCCTTGCATTCTCGTAGCTTAAGTACTGAATAGTATGAACTAGGTAGACTACAGGTCTCAGAATGCAACCCAAACTTTGCAATGGAGCAGGTATTAATGCATGAACCTGGAATGCTTGGGATCTTTGTGGCATCCCGTACTCCTTCTCCCTCAGGCAATCCCAGAGGCCATTGCCCTTCTGCTATCCTTTCCATTTTATTGTGTGGGCCCTCAACAGTTGTTTCTTCAGAACATTTTTTTGAGCAGGCCATCCTGCAGGCCATTTTTTGATTCCTCTATTGCATTCTTGTGGATCATCAGTACCCTTTCTGCTATTCATCTTATCCACTTTAACCTCTCATTTTTTCTTATCGATCATCCTTCCGTGCAAGCTTTAGCAGGACATTTTTCTGATTGCCCTAAAGATGCTTTCGCCCATGAGGTGATCCCCTTCTTTTCTTATCTCCCTCTCCAAACCCAAACTCATCTCTTCCCTTTTGTCTCTACTTATCCCACTAATACCATGTGCATCAGCCTTTTCTACTAAATAAACCAGTGAGTGCTTTGTAACGTGGAGTGTTCCGGTCTCCATTTCAAACAATATATCTCTGCAAGGTATTGCTTTGAAACCAAGGAATGACAAGTATAGCATGGTAAAGACACTTAGATTTGGTTTCCTATACAATAATACGATGTGAAAGCTTGTGGAATATTATATTTGGTAACTCTATTCCAAAGATATTGGAAAACAAATAAAATTAGGGCATACAAATACTGAATTCACCTAGCCAACATAAGACCATGTTGAATTCTATCCTGGTAAGTGGTAACTCTTGAAACCAGGGGGATATCATATATAATAGCCCCTTACTGTGCATTATATTTGGTAGCTCTAAAAGTAACTGGGTGTGAAAGCTCATAGAAAAACTGAAAATGTGCCAAATTATATTTTATCAAATAAAAACCAACTTTAATTCAAATGTTATAGTTTTGTGTCTATTTGCTAACGTCCTCAAATAGAGGATATGCAAGCTTGCAGAATTCAAAAAAGTGAAAAAACATATTGTCAAGTCCTATTGAATAAAATGCAATTTCAGTAGGTGTATCAGTAAAAGGTAACCCTTTAAAATTGGCGATATGAGTTATTATAGATATGTGTCAGCCGTTACATTTTGAATCATGTCCATTTAAAGGTATGAGGCCAATTAAAAGATGGCTGCCATCAAGTCCGCCCTGCCAGTATTGCAGATCTATGCAAGATCAGTATTGCAGGTCTATGTGGATGACCTAAGAGTATGTACAAGAGTAAAGCTATGATTTACACTAATTTGCCGAAGGATGAGTTCATTGCTATGCTGATCTCCTCTAAAACAGAATGTGACACTGGAGGTGCAGCCAGTATTTATAGGACTAGTTGCAGACTGAGCTTCAGAGTAAAGCACATCATGAGAGGATCTCTTCCTACAGTTTTTGTCTTAGTCTGCCTGTTAATGGCTTTTAGAGATAGTGTAACTTTCAGTACTTCACACAATACACCGGGTGAGCCCGCAAGTGCTTGAGACAGTATTACGGAGGTGATATCCAGCAAAGGACACAATATACATGAGATGGCTTTCAAACTTGGAAGCAATGCATCAGACTTAGACTCCAGATGTGGCCTTGTAAGCTTAGCTTGACATAATGTGCAGGATTGGGTTGCTAAATCCTATAGACATATGCCAGATGAGACATCAGAAACTGAACACCGTCTTTGTGATGGAACTTTAACTACATGACTCAGTTCTCCAAATAAGGCCCCAGAACTGGACATAACAGTTCATACATGTCCTCAAGAATTTAAGGTAATTCTCAAGATGGAATATGCAGAAATGGATACTCTGCTCTAGGATATGAAAATTGATAATAACACCCAGAGGTAGCCCACATAACTGGGCTCAGTATATTGGAGGTAGCCTCTAGAAGTTGTAATATTACAACAGTGGTGGCTTCTACATCTGGGAGTAGCATGGCAGATATAGCCTCAAAAACTGTCCATAATAAAAATGAGGCCTTCACAACTAGGTACATGTCAAATGTGTTACACAAACCTTTGCACAATGCTACATTTGATGCTCTATCAGTGATTTTCATACTATAAAATGGTGTTCTAACCCCCCTCTTCTAGGGGTAATAAACACCCCTTCATAAACTGAATGGTACACTACTAACCATCTTACTTAATTTACTGGAATGATCATATCCCACATAAGCCAAGTCATAGACTACGCCCTTTTAACCATGAACTCGGAAAGGCACCCAGGGCCACGATGACAATCAGAGTTCTTCACCATCTTGCAAGGGTTATGCAGTGCTATACAAACAGTGCAAACAAATCTCTGGAGGGAAATTGAATCACTATATAAATGACTATAAAATACCTCACCTTCCACACCAAACATTCTTCTTGATTTGTTCATGGCCATGTTGAGTTATTTACTCATTTTGAATTTGTGCAAAATGTAAAACACAAAATGCTGTAAGACAAGGAACGTGTGTGTTGTTGCCAATGTTGCCCTAGAGAAGCTACCGATAACTGGCACCCTATACAAAACACCACCAATACACAATGACAGTTTAGGCTAGAAATGTATCAATTTCTATATTTACGTTTTTCACTTGAATTTGGCACATACTTCACTTAGCACCCTGAGCAACCACCTAGTTCACCTATACCTGTAGCTATAACCTCTTAGTGTAGCTATTCTGCGTATGAATGAAGCTTACGCTGCTACTCCCAGGGAAATACCGTTTTATGGCTTTAATTAACTGAAATAAAGGTTATTTATCAATCCTCTGATTCTCAACGAGTTGGTGACTTTTTCACTGCCGTTGGCCATACAGCACCTTTATTGTCCCCAAGGTTCTTCACGTGTTTGCTATTTTAAGTTTATATTTGTAAAGGACAAATACAGTATTTTATTGCTTTTACATTTTTTTTAATTGGCACGGCCATAAAAATACAGGGCAGTATGGTAAACTATTTAAGAGACAACAACTTTATTATTGTCTGCATCTAATGAAACATGCACTGCTAATGCACGTACTGTGCGAGTTCTGTATTTGTTAGTAACTCTTCGTAAAATGTTCATTACATAAAAGAGAAAACGTTTATTTTTCTGTTTTTCCCACCTGCTTTTTCTCGTTCTCTCCTATTGTTTCTTCCACCTCTGGTTTTCTACCAAACCCCCCTTTCCACCCCAACGCCATTGTGCCCTCCGTTTTCAGTCCTCTTACCTTTGCATTTATTTCATTATGTAATTCTATTTCTTTCCACTATATGTTTCCTACCTTTCACTCGATTTCTGTTTGTCAGAGGCCTCCGTATGCTTCTTGTTTTTTAACGTTCCATTCTCTGTTTTTACATCACCTTTCTCTCTGTCTCTTCTTGAGCAGTGACCCAATGAAGCGTTAGACAATGTGGAATATTTTAAAGCCTGAGCTCACTTTGTATCCCATAGAGTTGTGTGTCTTATTACCCAGCCGGGAGAAGTGATCTGTTGCTCTGTCTGTGCCTGACAGGGAAGGTTTTCTTGCCAAAGAAAGCTGAATGGCAATTGAAACACAAATCTAAAGCGATACAAAAAAGTCTGTGAAAACCATGTGCCTGTATGAAGTCCTGCTGCAAGAGTTCTAGCGAGCAAAGTCCGCAAATTACCTATGCATATTAGAAAGCTGAGGGCTTAGTTTGTGAAAAACATAAATAAGTGCAGATGCCAGATGGTGGTGCTTAGCCTGGAGTTCACCTCTTGTCTCTTTCTATTACCCGCCATCTTGCTCCCTTTGCCACAGTTTTCCTATCTGTCTCTTTTTTTCCCCTGTTTCTCCCATGTTAGCTTTTTCTCACTTGTTTTAGGCCAGAGTCAGATGATGAAAAATACGTCTCACTGCCCACCACCAGCACAAATTAGGCACTAAAATCCTCTGAACATCCTTGACAAGCATTGCTCAGTACTAAGCTTTGTCCCATGACTTGGGGGCATGTTTTATGGCTCTTACCAAGTCATTTTGAGGCTTAACCTCTTGAGCACAAGTGGTGTATCCTGAGTAGTCAACAACTTCTTCAAGGAAGCACCACTTGTCTTTTCTCAGGCCACACAGCCTCGCCCTACTTGTCCAAAGATGTTTGTGTCAAGTTTTGCCCTCCCCCTTTCTGTCCAAAGATAAGAATGACATCCTGGAAGGACACAACCAGATCCCTACTCTTAAAAATAATCATCATCCTATGTGATCAGTGCCTAATTTGAGCCCATGGTTGCAGGTGGGGCCCGCCCACACTCTTTTTTGGGGATGGGGACTTATTTTCCTCATTGGTCTTTAGCCAAGAAAGAGAAAGGCAGAAAAGGGAGAAAGAAGGGGAAAGAGAGACAGAAAAACAAGTGAGATTAAAGGGAGTCTATGATGGTTGGGTAAGAGGTCTTAGGTGGAATAAAGACTAGACAGCATTGATATTTGGCAACCTAGACCTTCAGCAGCGGCCTTCTGAGGAAAACTTTGAGTTCCAGCACCTCTTCATTAACAAGTCAAGCAGTGGCTCTGGTAGAGTAGGGAGTAGTGGCTGGGATAGTAAACACAATCCTGGAGTAAACGTAAACGGAAACCTCAGAGGACTCATCTCAATTACAAGAGGTACTAGGCAGGGATGCCCTTTGTCTCCCGTATTATTTAATTTGTATATAGAACCATTAGTTAGGAAGATCATGCAGAATTTGACTATTTCTCCTTTTAGTTGTAAAGGTTGGGTAAAAAAGGTAGTTTTATATGCAGATGATCTCCTTATATATACTGATAATCTATCAACAGCTCTTCCCGCGGTGATAGAATTGGCTGAGAAATTTGGCAGCATATCAGGATACCGGGTGAATGTTGAAAAAATAGATACAATGTCTTGGAATATGAAGAATAGCTCGGTATATGGAAAGAAAGAAGTGAGGTATTTAGGTATAATGGTGACACACGATCTCAAGCATTTGGCATAGAGGAATCAACAAAAATTGTTGGTGGAATGCAAAGGCATAATGCAAAGATGGGCACATCTTCCGTTGACTATACTTGGATGAGTCAACTTAGTTAAAATGGCAATTCTGCCTAAGTGGAACATTTTGTTCTCGACTATGCCTCTTATAATGCATACAGGATATTTAGATAACATCCAGCAGGTCATAAATGCTTTCATATGGAGGTCTTGCCAACTTCAAACATCATATCTGAAAACATATATGTTCTACAGTTTCCTACCCTAGTTCAGGGCCACTGCAACCATACTGTATAAAAGATTAGTAAACAAGCAACTATGTTTTGTTCAGTGATCTACTTTGATTGCTGTTGACAGAAGTGTCCTTTGTCAAACCTTTTAAAGAGTTGTGCCTTAGTATTCAACCTTGCTCGTCCTGAAAGTAAAAGCCTTACATGGAGGTTTTTTGTATTTTGGGATATTTCAGAATTGCCTGACTCCTTTTTTTTTTAACCAGAGCATTATGTGATATTTATCACAAAGATCACCCAATTTCCCTTAAAATTCTTAGGCCCTAGAGAATTGTCCTAACAGCATTTTGGTTCAAACAAATCAGAAAAGCCAATTTAGAAAGTGACACACTCCCCTTCCCTAGACCCAAAGGAAACCGGAGAGAGTAGGGTGGTGCAGATCCACATTCCCCCTTCTTCAGTATCATGGGCCTCTACAGAACCATGGGAGAAGCTGAAAGACAAATATTGCAGTTTCAACTTTTCCGCCTTCCCCAACATCCTCAAATCCTATAGAAAATAAGGAAGAGACTGAGGAACAGAGGTTCTACTGAGTTTTCTGGCTACTCTCACTCACGTACAGCTATCAGCCTTCTAGTGGAGAACTGCAAAGAAAACCTAATAGACACAGGCAGATTGTCAGATGAAATTGTATGATTTGTGCCGGGGAAAGAGCTGGAGATTGGAAAGGGACACCAAGCGAGATTGGGAAGGGAATCACAAGTCCAGGGATGTGTTTGTTTGTGAGTGAGGTGAGCAGTGGAGAGGATTAACTCAGTGGGGTAGGTGGCGAGTGGAACCAGGCAAGGTATGTTATTGCCTATTTCAAGGGGTAGGGTGTAAAATGGCAGGAGGCCAGTTATTATTTGATAGTTGACCGGGGATTGAAATCAGATAGGGGAAGGTGGCATAAGCCATGCTAGTTTTTGTATTTTGTTTAGGAGGAATATGCAGGGTGGGGTTAGAGTGACAGGAGACAGATGATATTTTTTATGCTATTTGTGAGTGTACCGTGAGTGGGGAATGCCATACCTTTGATGAGAACAGCTCAGGACATGGATGCGGGAGGGAACTAAGGGAACATACATACAGAATTAACTTATGTGTACACAGGTATTAGGAAGAGGATGTTTTGCACCTTGCGGTTCTGCATGAAATAATACACGACTTGAGCATCATTTTTGTCAACTCAAAACCTCTCAGTGGCAAACATCTATTCTTCTGCTGCAAAGGTAAATTATGATAAATCACAAAGACCAACATATAGCAAAAGATGTGTTGCCTGAGTCACCATTTCATTTAACCCGTTTCATGAGGTATTTACGGGGGCTGAAGGCTGTAGACTCAAAAAGTTGCATGAGGTGCCTCTTCTCAGTGGAAAGGGCGTTGTTCACCCACAACCTGATTTATTTCTTCTGTTTTCCGTTGACTTGAACTTAATGAAGAACTTTAAATGGTGATTCTTCAGACCCATTGACCAGCCCTAATGTTGAGGTGCAGCTTCTGGCCTACACCTCAGGAACAACAATCAACTATAGGGCTTCTCTGAGAGTCTAGTAGATATTGCCTTCACCTCACTCTTTGGTGGTGTTGCAACCTGTAATTAGTCATATGAACATTGACAAACCAGCCTAATACTGATTAACAGTGACTCTGTCAGTTATGGCTTATATCTAAATAACCAACACTCATTTGCTATTGCAGCAATTGTAGTGTAGGCAGCGTAAACCGATCACATTCCTGAGGTGGCTATGGCTTTGAAATAACATCCATAAGGATTTTAAGAATTATTGATGATCACATCTTTGGCATTTCACAATGCTGTTCATGGCAACTGTTTTTTTCAACTTTTGTGCAATTCATCACATAGGACTCGTAGCATTATTGCGTAACTTTTATAGTCATTTGTTGTAAGGGACATGCTGTTGATGCAGTAGGCTAAAGGTTGGACCAGTAATTACAGATATCATCATTGCATCATCGTAACAGCTAATCCCTTTTATATCTGTATGTTGAACAATGGATCAGGTGCATTTTCTCAGTTATGTCTTAATGCGTTTTGTATCCACATTTGCAGTTGGTATACCTAAACAGCTTGCAAATTAATAATGTAGGAATAATTACATACAGTTGTCTGAAAGTAAATCTGACATCATCTACAAATCCTTCACGACCAGCATCCCCTCTTGCAGATACCATCACCATCTCTGATGGTTCGCTGTACACCCACAGCCAGGACACTATCAGGCTGCAGACTAAGAAGTGTAAGAAAGAGAAAACAAGGCTGCAGTCCTTTTCCATCTATGTACCGAGGATCTGCCACAGAATCCCAGTATCCATCAGGACTGCCACAATGCTGCTCCAAATTAGAAAAGAGTTGATTACGCTTTTCTTTAAAGAAAGCTACATCATAATTGATTAACCTTCCTCAAACCAGCTACCTATTTGTTGACTTCATGCTGCTCTTTGACCAAGTACACTCTTCCACTGCCCTTTGGCTAGGTTCGCCCTATAGAAATATCACATACATCCTTTATGAAAGCCTAGCCAGGAACCAAAAACCAGCTGGTGATTATTTGAACCTAGCATATAGTTGTAAGCGCTTCATCTATGAGTGTTGTTCTTCTGCATCCTTAATATGCAACTACCTGTGCAGCTCTGCTGGAATAGTGTTTTGTTCACCTGGAAATTTCTTATGGGTTAAGCTCAATCTAATCTGCCACAGTTGTGGAGTCCTTGGTCCTCAAATATGTATCCACCCATCTAGACTGCATACATATCATCAGTGCAGAGCTACTCCTTGTGGTGGTGGTGGTGCCAAGCATTGTTTAGCAAAGAATGTACTTTCTTTGCCATCTTAGTCATTGGGACCTGTCCACAAATATGAACGCATCACATGAATACTGCCCTCCATATTACTCTTTGATGATGTTATCAATAGCCCTCCCATTTTACGACTTCTGTTCCTTCCTACACCTGTTTTAGGAACATTTTAGACCCAGGAGTTAGCACTAAAACTGGTCAAAATTGCAGTTGTGCCCATGTGAGCACTGACTCACATGAAGTTTTGAGTATGAAGTGCCCTCCCTTTGTTGAAACACGCTTATTCACTGCAACTAGAGGTAGTTATCAGGGAAAACTATTGTCCAAGGGATAATAGCGTGGGACAATTGGGTTTCTGAGGCATGGTTACTTACACTGTAATCTATTTAAGCCTTTATTATCCTAATTGCTAGTCTTGAAAGTATTTACTTATCTCAAAGTGACCTTTACTGAAGCATTGCTTGTTCTCACTCTTACAGTAGCCTACTGTATTGTCCCTGGCTTACTAAGGTTTATGTTATTGTGCAAAAGTGCACAATGAGCCTTTTTCATTCATTCAGGAGATTAAGGAAGAAGACTTAATGGCCTTAATGAATATGCTAAAATCAGGGGCTCCTTTAGACCCTATACCTCCTCATATTCTTAGGCAGGGGTAGAAGTCAATCTATCCCCTTTTTCAAGAGTTACTTAACTTCTCCTTACATTCGGGTATACTGCCACCTATTTGAAACACAGTGTTAAAACATAGACTAAAATACTTAATGATCTTCTACAAGTGGAAAACTACAAGCCAATATCCTTGTTACCTGTTGAGGGTAAGGTACTGGAAAAACATTTGAATCAACAGCTGTCAGCATGATTGCAACAGAAAATATGCTTCTTCTTACGCAAACTGGATCTGATTGTGATCCGGTCCCAGCACTGTGATGGCTTTGTTAGCTGTGGTTGAGGAACTTAAAATGACTTTGGACCAAGGTGGGACTGCAGCAGTAATCTTATTAGACTTGGGTGCTGGCTTCGAAACAGTCTCCCACAAGTTGTTACAGCAATGAATACAAACAGAATTATCAGGTTCCACGCTGAGTTGGTTACAGTCATTTCTGGAGGATAGAAACATAAGGCATATAACAGACATTTCTTCTCCCTAAAGTGTTGAGTGACCTAGGGATTTTCACAGAGCCTCACCCTTTTTTAATTTGTATGTAAGTCCCTTAGTGGCAATTGTTCAGTCTAGGGTCTTTCAGTTGTATCATAGGCAGATGAAACACAGAGTATTATCTCTTTAACTCAGGATTACCATTTTAAAGTAGACCAGTGGAAATCATGAGCGAACGAGGTAAGATGTTGGATTGCATCATACTGTCTGAAACATAACAGGGACAAAATGGAGGTGATGGTGGTCGGCACTAATATTAATTGCTGGTCCACAGACTGGAGTAACTGTCTCCAGTCGAAGCCCATGAGTAAGATTTTGGGCAATTGGTTGGATAGCAATCTAACCTTAAGATGCAAGTCCGGAAGGTAGCTGCCAACTGCTGTTGTATCTTGAGAACCCTCAGAAAAATATTAGCTGTCCTACTGCCTCCTTTACAGAGGATAGTGGAATAAGCATTTGTTTTTACTTGCCTTGATTATGGAAACTCCCTCTACCTAGGCTGCCCATAAAACTTTGTGAGAAGGTTGCTGGTGGTCCAGAATACAGGAGCTTGTCTGCTGTTGAAGATCAATCTGTGTTGAGGTCTCTGGCCGCTCTGCATTGGCTCCCATTTAAACAAAAAGAATTCAATTTACATCTCTATATATTTCTCATTCCGCATATTACAAAAAAATGCCATCAACTACTGCAGCATATGATGCAACCTTATAGGCTTTTTAGACCCTTGAGATCCTCCTCCTTAAATTTAGTTGTGATCCAGAAGGTAGGTCTTTCTCCTCTTTAGTGGTACAACTGTGGAACAAACTGCCTGTTACAATAAGGAAAATAGAAGATGAACGCTGTTTTAGGAAACTATTGAAAACATGGCTGTTTGCGTCATTGCAATTTAATAATTACTGAATATTCTTGAGCATTGGGAGGCCCTTTTGGGTAGCCATGTACTGTATAAGCATGAATGAATTGAATGGAATATCTTTCTTTCAGTGAGCTGCTTCATTGGTTTTTGGCAATGGTGTGACTTCTTGGCCCTGTTCCTGTGCATCTTCTGTAGTTTGGCAAGCACTTCAAACGTGTGGCTCAATTCAATTCCAGCAACACTATTTTCTTGTATTTCAATAGTATCAGAAATGTACAAAAATTCTGTTCCTGGCAGGACAATGCTTTATTGTTGAGAATGTTCTTGATAAACGCTTAGATGAATAAACCAATGGCTAGGCTTGTGAGTTTACCTCTGCCATTCAAAAGCTGACCCAGCAGAAAGCTTTGTGATGTACACTGTTCTAATGTTTTCCATTGAGTTTAGGGATACAGTCAACATTTGCAGATAATTCCAACACGTACCTGGTGAATATTATAGCTCTCACAAGTAAATCACACATCCTCAGTGCTTTCTGCCAGGAGGATTGGCAATAGATAAATCGTTGTATTCTTTCTGATGTTACTTCTACCCAGAGCCTGAAACACAGCAGTCCTGCAGGAATCCGCTCTTGAACTAAAATGTATAATAAAACTTATCAGCTTATTCTACATGAACAATTGCAAGCATTTTTATTTGATATTTTCTGGGATGTCGATTCACATGTTTCTGGTACATGAAAAATAGTGACATCCTGTGCTTTTTTAGGGTCGAGCGCAAAGTGCTCTGTCCCTGCTGTAATCTCTCTATGGGCTTGTAACCACGTACACCCATGAGTTTGGTTGGTTTGCGGGCTTGCCTTTTAAATTTTGCTTGCTTTCATTAGTGGAAGGCATGCATACGTCATGCCTTTTCCGGTGTTTAGCACTCTTTGAGAGCACCGGTCAACTACAGAAAAAATACGAGGCTCTGTGTCTGCCGTATGGTTAATGGACTACTTTTTTCTATTTATTTTCTACGCAGCACGATCTCGCTGGGCAGTAGTCGAGCTCTTTACATCACATCGACCCTGTTACATGGGTAATTGCAGTTTGCCGATAATATGTTTGACTGGGAGCGAACTTCTGTTTTACTTATTATTTTCAATTTATGTGGCAAGAAATGTCCAGTTCGGAATTTACAATGCAAATAGCTCTTACTCGAGAAAAAACACGAGACCCATTGCATTATACATGCTTGTTTGTATCCTTTCTGTATTTGATGTGATCTTCGGACCTGCCTATGATATTATCACACGTTTCCTAGTATGTGATATTTTTCAGTCTTCTTTTCTGTTCCATACACACATAAGGGGAAAGGCTGATCAGTGTCCTAATCCATCCTGTTACTTAGGCATGTGCAATGCTCTTGCCTTGATGGACCGCATGTCTAATACTCCTCTTTTCTGTTGAAAGTAGCATGTGCCCTTAGTTTAGTGCAATTCTCCAAGACCTTCCTAATCTTTTGGGCACTCTTTTCTGTGCAGTGTAACTTCAAGGTCGGTGAACCTATGTGTATATCGCTATGAGGTCTTCATTCATGATTCTAGTAGCTGTCAGAAAATGTTGTCTGTTCATGGAAGATATGTCCATTGTCTACAATGCCCTAGGCGAGGAACTACATTACAACAGATTTCCTCTTTTAGTGAAGTCAATTGATTTACACCAAAATTGTAAACATACCCAATTGAAAACATACCCAACGGTACTATTAAATGTCAGCTAATGCTTGTTCCACAACATTTTTTTTGTGAATTGAAAATTAACCTTTCTTTGCAGGGAACCGTATTGACAGATTTTTTTTTTCTTTTTCAGATTTTAAACATGGATAACCTGTGCTGTGCAAACACCCACTTTGCTCTGGATCTCTTCCAAAAGTTGAATGAAACCAACCCAACAGGCAACATCTTCATCTCCCCTTTCAGTATTTCAGCTGCGTTGGCCATGGTGCTTTTGGGAGCCAAGGGCAACTCTGCTGAGCAGGTTTCAAAGGTAAGCAATGAAGGTATTCATTTTTTTCATTTTTCAACACTGAGAATTTTCCCTTCTACCAGGGCTTGATCTTCTGTTATCACTTTCAAATATTACTCTAGCAGCAGGTATTGCTTTTTAACTAAAGAGTAGGACCTTGCAGGATAGGATTGTGAAAAGTATTTTTGCCACATGCCTTGCTGCAGAAGGAAAGGTAGCCGAACACTGAAAGTAATGTGTAAGCATATTATGTTACAGCTGCTGGTGGCAGGTAGTAGTCAGGGAAATATTCAGCAACCTATATAAGAGCCTCCTATTTGATAAGTACCGTCTTAATTGCGAGGTACTTTTCTCCTGCTGTGGCGAGGGTACACCAACTGTCATATTCAGAGATGTCCGCTGTCCTGCGGACATCTTTTGCATTTCCAAGAACTGCCATCACAGAGACTCCTGGAAATACATTGGAAGTTTGATGGATGGCTCTGTCAACATGGCAGCTCCTTTCGTGAAAATTAAAACTCTTTTTTTTTATTTTCAAAAGGAAAATCCCAAAGCATTCTCCCATTGCTTGGGGGTTATTTAAATGTTTTCACTCCCAGTTGCCACCAGGTATTTCATTGCTTGACAGGCAGAGAAAAGTGGCCATGTGTCTGCTATCTATATACTGAAGGTATTCCATTTGCAATGGATTATCCATTTCGCCAATATTTAAGTCAGGCACTTGGTTTGTTAAGCCCCATTCCACTATAAGAGTACAACTCAAAAGTCCACCATGCCCTCAGTGGGGGCACTTAAAAACAGCCACGGTGTCAGGTAGAGGGCAACAGCAGGGTCCAGTCGAAGTCCAGTTGCTACTGGTCAGCTGGGTACTTTCAGGAAAAGGCCTCTTGTAGCTTATTGTCTCCCTGTTGCCAGGCAGGAATTCAGCCAACAGACCATTGGAGTTCTCTTCTTTGTCCTAGGTTCTAGAAGGAGCAAACTCAGTCCTTCAGGACTTTTCTCAGGTGACTGTCAGCAGGCTCAGTCCTCTCCTGATTTTCTGCAGGTTCAGAAACTGTTCTAAGAAAGGCCGGGTGAGGGTCCAGCTTTGTAGGTTACCCATGTAGGTTGGAAATACCCTACAACATTCCTAGTCCCTCTCTGCAAGCGTTTCTGATTACTTTCCTGTACACAGGCCCAAAATGCCATGTGTCAGGACATTTCCAAGATGGTGAAAGTCTTCGGTCACACTGAAATTGGGTTCTGAGGCTGGAGATGAGAGTAATGAGTGTACTTTAGTAATCCTAGTGTCCTCCCACATCTGACAAAATCCATCTTGAAGTAGGCACTGTATCCACAAAAAGCCCAGAGACAGATGTCTTGTAGGACAAAAGCAGGGTGCTTCAGCAGCCAGACAGGGGATACACAAGAAATGCCTTTCCGTCCTGTTCTTTCCCTTTCAAGTGCCCTCCAAGTGTTAAATGTGAGTCAGCAGACCTGTCAAGTAGGGTCTGATAATAGGAGGACCATATCCCCTACCCTGCGTATTCTGTTAAGCTTAGTCTCATCTCAGCCTATTCTGGTCATCCTATTGTTTGATCTTGGGAAGCATTGCACATCTGTTAAAGGCTGAGCACAGGATGGGAGAAGCTGGATAGCTAATGCACATTACTCTCCAGAAACTTAAGGTAGGGAACTATTACCAATAGTTGTTTAACTATTTTTCTAGAGCTCAATGTACAATAATTAGTATGTTAAACTGTTTTCTCAATAGGACAGCTAAACCTGCCAAAGTGAAAATAGCTTTTTGGGCCATGGCACTCTAGGTATATGGTAACATTAACTTTCTACATTTCCCACTTTTAAACACCATGCACCCCAGCTTGCGGGCTACAAGACTTACATAGGCTGACTTGCTTATAATTGAAGAGGTAGGTTTGTACCTATTAAAAAGGGTTATTTTAACAGTTCACACTGCAGGTTTTATACTGCCGTAGTCAGGCTACACAGGGTAGGCCTGTAACCTTGTTGACTGCCATTGTAGTGGGTGGCACAATAGGTGCTGCAATTCACAACTGGAATTTAACTTCTAGGCCCTGGGCGCACATTTTGCACCATAAAGTAGGGACTACCTCTAAGTTAAATGTATGAATCGGGAATAAGCCAATTGAACCATAGTTAGAGGGAGCACAGGCATTCTACTCCTTGTTAGCAGGGGTAAAGTGAACAGAGCTCTAGAGCCAGCAAAAATATAAGGTCCAGCAAAAGATGAGATGTCCTGGGTGGCCATGCAGAAGAGGGGGACTTGCTTACAGTTTACATCTGTTTTTTCTAGAACATGCATTCATACTTATTTGGCTTTCTAGTCTGCATTACAGAGCTATGTAAACCGAAGTACAGATAAGGAATTATGGATGACCTGTAGCACACATTGCTCTCCTCCCTAACTTTCAAGGGAGTTAGAGAAATCTGGAAGTCGTTACCTTTAGACAGTGTCCATACTTAAGGCAGGTGTGTAGCCAGTCTGATTAATGGAATTTGGATTTAGATTTAAATTCAGTTTACCTTTTGCCTTTTTCTTGGGGTGGGGGCGCCAAATTGATCTGGCTTCTCATATGAAGGTAGACATTGTTTTCCTGATGAGAGGGATCAGAATCCCAAAACATGACATTAAAATTAGTCAGAAGAAGTGATTCAGTTTTGCTTTAGTAAGGCTCATGAAAGGTATAGGTGATACATCCTTCTAGTTTGTTGTCTCAGATATTTTACTTATGTATTTCTTTATTTATTAATTTACTTATCCTTGTTCTACACAATGAGGACTTAACCTATGTCTCTTCCAGATCAACTGTACACCTAGTGAATGAAAACATAACCGCAAATGCCAGTTTACAATTGTTCTTAATAAATAGTGCACAGGGTTTAAATCAGATAGTGGAGGCAGGCACATAAGGTTATGTAGTGTTGTGCACCGGTGTTTAGAATAGCCTATTTGTCTAGCACAGCAACTGCTAATTTCATGTTAAAAGTAGAAAAGAGTAAGAAATGTAGTATGCGCTCTTGGAGAACCAATAGCGAACTGGAATTGGTTTATAGAAGTGCAAGATTGATGCTTGTGGAATGTGCAGATTGCGATCTGTCCCTCAGGAACAAATTGAGTCAATAAACCAGGGAGCTCTTCAAGCCCCCGGCTGATGGACATTGTTTCTGAAGTGGGACATATGATAAACAATGTTTCAGATGCCTCAGAAAGCTTAAATAATGATCTTGTCTATCACACTAGTATGTTGTCCATCCATTGAGGAATGATTCTAATGCTTCTCAGGGCAACCAGAGCACCTTAATTCAGATTTGAATGTTTGGAAACATTGTTAAAGTCCTGGTAGTAGTTGGTAATATTTGTGATGTGAAAATACATTCAGTAGCTCATCAAGAATTTGTTAGGAATTTCTTTGGTGCTGTACATTTGATTTCTTTTGCAATTGTGAATGGCTTCTTTATATGAAGCAAGGCCCGCAAAGGTTTAAAAGAATAATGGGAAGGACAGCTTGCTGTGACTCAGATTTTGTTCAGTGCAGAATATCCTTCATAAGAAACATTACCTATTTTTAAAGATTTTTACAGTTGAGTGGAGTATAGAATATGAGGTTGAAAATAGTTGTAATTAATGTCTTCAGTGGATTGTGTATGACAGGACAATCTTATCATTTCCCCCCACTCTGATGAGTGTGTCCACCGCTCCTGTTTGTTGCCCTGATCTCCACAACGTAAGCAATATTAAATAAGGCTTTTAGTGCGCAGTATAAATGTGTCCCGTATCCTACTCGGACACTTCCAAAAGTTAAAGTGGCACAGATTGTCTCCTCATTGAATTTCAATAAAAGAAATATTGCAGCCGCAGAATCCTGCATGAGATAACAGCCTACAACCACTGCCTCCTGGAAACAATTCTCCGCTAACCAGATTTATCTCAGTGCTTGCAGGGTCAGAGTGGTATATGTTAAAAGCTTCCTACCTACAGCATTTCTGGCCTCATTTTAGTCTCCTTTAGGAAAGCTCACAAACACATCAGATTCTCTTATACAAACCTGCGATCCAGCTAGGATTCTGAGCATGTGAGCTGGTATTCAGTATGCGATTTACTTATATCTAATAGATGAATAAATGTCAGAGCCGAGCAAGTGTAATGATCCTAGTTGTGTCAAACAGAGACAGAATCTCAGCATCTCCAAGTGCAAATTCCAGTCAGTAAAAACTTGGTTCTTGAGGTTAGCAGAAGCAACAAATTCAAAAGTAAAATACCTGTTCGGTATTTTTACATTTCTAGCTCTGAACTACTCTGACTTGAACTGCCTTGCAGTTAGTTAAAGTGTAACCACTGAGGTTAATTTGTGCCCCTCCCTGCTGTTAATTATAGTGTTGCTGAGAGACACAAAGTATCTTTGCGATTGTAATTCCAATTATCAGTTGATTTATAGCTTTTGCCTTGACGTATAGGAGGAACTGTTTCATGAAGCCCCATTAGGAAACTCTGAAGAATACACGTTACTCTGACCTTTGTACTGAAAAATCGTTCATATAACTCTATACGAATTCTGAGTGTTTTAATTGCCATTTTAAAGTTTATGCAACAAGTACAAGTAACTGGTGATTGCCGGTGCACCATGTAACCCACATAACAATACATCAACTGGTACAGTATTATCTTGCGTGTCCATGGTCTCAATTTACACAGAGTACAGTTTTCTGAATCCCATTGTGATGTGGCCATTGGATACATGTGTTAAGCTTTTTGCATGAATGATTGTCGCAGGATGCATGGCATGCTTAAGAAGAGAAATCAAAATAGGTACAACAACAAAATAACGAAAGCAAACTTGAACGTCCTGATTGCCATGAATTGTGTCTGAAAGTGTCTTACATCTTTAAGGATACAGAATGAGAGATGATAGTGTCACATAATGCCCTTATAACATTTGGCATGAGCATATGGTATATCGTCCCGGGGGTCCGTTTAGGGGCATTTATCCCCTGGAAGTGCATCAGGGAGAGGCAGCTGCCCCCTTGACCCACTGGTCTTTAGGTATTGCTGTGTCATGGTTTACATTCATCAAATTTCACCTCTTATTTTTTTCAATGTACCCATACCAGGACGTGAACTGTTCTCCTCTTCCTCCACTGTTGGCAGGGCTCTACAGCACCACCAGCTCTGCATAGGCCCACCTTAAGAGATACTGCCTTCAGCCCCAAGCAGAGGAAGCAATTTCAGCCTTCCATGCCATGGAGTGAGTCTTTTTGCAAGGATATGAGAAAAATATATTTACATGCATACCATCTTTTTCTTTTTGTACGGGTAAGCCCTCCAAGCAGGCAAATGGTGGGGTCCCTCGGTAGCAACCATCCAGTCACTTCCTTAAACTAGAACAGCCGATTGTCCCAAAAAGGCAATATCACTGGACATCGCCATACGATATGGAGGAAGTGCACTTCAATCTTGGGACATCTGGGGCAAACCGTGACAGCCTATGGGTACAGTTGACCTATGTCTGTACGAGCTCTGTTAAATGAACATTTAGTTCAACAGAATACTCTATTTAAATGTATAGAATTAGAAAAGCTTGGTATTCTGCAAAAGTCAACATCTTCTGTTTACTTTCAATCTGTTCATTTCAAACCTAAACCCAGCCCTGGATTAGGCGCATTCACACACCCCAAAGCTGGGACACCACTTGATGGCATCATTACAGTATGCAGATGACATCGATCTTATGAATCTAACTCCCATTGGTGTGCAAAACCCGCTTGATACTCTTGCCTCGCACTGTGTGATAAACCGGATGACAGTCAACTTAGACAAAACTAATATAGTTATCTTTAGGGAACGGCTGCAAAAAGGAGAGAAAATGGTATCTGAGCAACAGTCCAGTAGAAAGGTGCCCCAGCTACAAATATCTGGGGCTTCGCCTACAAGAGAGGCATTTGCCTAGGATCCACCTAAACTGTATGAAACCATGACTAGCTTCGCTGATTGCAGCTTTCCAAACATTAAACAGTAAGGGCCAGATGTAGCAAAGGTTTTTACCCATTCTGTGTCTATGGAAAAAAGTCTTCGTACATATGGCCCTAAATTCCTAACACCAACCTGGAAGCAACGTTAACAACAATCAAATCAAAGCCGATTCCAACGCTGGCTTATGGATCAGTGGCTTGCCCGGGACAAATGAACTCATTACTTAATAACGGCCAGAGCACAGTCTGTCACCTAGTATTTTATCTCCCACAGGTCACCCTCGCAACTTCAACTAGAATTTGAGCTCCTTGAACAAAGTCTAGCACAACAGTGTGCTCTCCTAAAATAGATGTCATCTGCCCGGGTGGGTTCCCCAAACACTTTGAAATCACTATTCTGGAAGGAGATTCAGGATTACAGTCAATCAAACCATTCTGGCCAAGGCGAGAGGCAAAGCCTTAAAAGCTTTGACCTCGCAACATTTGTCGGAATCGCTCCTATCACATCATACTTTCAAACCTGAAATTAACAAACAAGTAAGGCTCCTGTCCTGGTTGCAGGACAAGGAACGTTTAAACCAACGTTGACACTCATGGTTATGAATCAACACTTATAAATGTCCAACGCCACAGAGCTGTTTGTTTTAAGGCATCAGTGGCTATTTCAGGATCACATTTTTTGCATTAAAACTCGGCCTGTCACCATCAAAGGACGCAATGCCATCATGGGCCCCAGAGCCAGCCTCATTGTCATGCAGGCTGTGCCATGGGCTGAAGGAGACCTTCTTGCACATACTATGCATCTGCCTGACCTTGCTAACAGCACGTAGAAAGCTCTTACGGAATCCGTTCCACACTAACATGCTGTTAAGCTCTGTTATTCTGCCTGCAGGGTCAGAGCCCCCAGGTAATGGCAAGCTTATAAAATTTACCTTTATTGTGGAACAGCAATACTAAGCAGCTGTACAACCAAACTGAGGAAGTACATCTTAAATCTTTTGACCTCCAACATCGGCACCTTTTAACACATACTATTAAGGGCGTTATACTAAAAGCTCTCAGGGAATTGCACAAATTTGCACAAATATGGCAGCTATTTATTTGTCACTTTCCGGTAAACCGTGCTCTTGCCGCCTCTTCCCTTGCTGCAGTTATTTTTAAGGGCAGCATCAGCATTTTAGTTCATGTCTACAGACATGACTTACAACACTTCACTGAAGTTCTAGCTATGCCTCTACAGGTGGTAGCACGGATCCTTGATTCATTGTTGCAAATCTGGTAAATTGGGCCCGCCTTTCATGTCGTCCTTGCTGTGTACTGGCGACTAGGCAGCAGTAAGATCAACCGCTCTGAGCGCATGAACTAGCTTGATCAGCAAGTATACAGCGGAACGGCCAAGACACTCATTAATAAACTCTTATTTAGGCCCCTCTTAACTTAAACATTTGCTCTATATGCAAAGTATTATATTTTAAGCACCATTTATGGCCGAGGACATTAAACTTATTAGAAAGTAAGGTACATTTTTTATTGGTTAAAATTACATTCCTTTGTTTACCTCCTTCTTCATTTTTCTGCTAACCCTATTTATATAGCACTAGTTCATAAGCACTGGCCGTGTTAAAACTTGAGGATATTTCACTTTCGGGATGTTTTGTATAAATATTTTATTTATTCATTATGTCTTTTTATTGTTTTTAGTTCTGATTTCTTTTTTTTAACTACATCATTAAATGTTTTAAGTAACTATGTCATGATTAGTAGACTTGAACTACTATTTACTTTCATTAAAAGCGCAGACAGGATATAAACCCAACCAAACTCTTAAAGTATGAACAAAAGGTTAGCCTTGAATTACCAAGTCATGGATTTGTTACTTAAATCAAGATTGTGATTTCTTGACTTCTTGTAATTGCGATACAAATGGAGGCTGCAAATGTTGAACTGTTTATTCCACACTGAGTTTTATTTACCTCATTGGTCCTCATTACGATGTCCCTATATTTTGGTGTGAGTATGCCATGGGCCAAAATCAACCATTCCTGAAGAGTATCCCAAACTTACATATGAGGATTGCAAGTTATTTTCCCTAGAACGTGGAGTGACACACTGATCCGGAAATACTCTAGGTTGAATTCTGTCTTTTATGTTTATTGTACAGAAAATAATGGGCCCAAAACCTCCTCTATTTATCACCTGCCTTAAGCAGATGGTAAATGGATACCATGTCTGTGTTTTGGCCATCATTGAGTGGCAGTTGGAAGGCATAGCAGGTGGGGGTAGAGTTTGGAAGGAGCATCTTCGTTTGTTATGCAGTAGCTGGGGGGGTGGCTCGCAGTAGCTTGGCACAGCATTCGCAGCACTGCACGTGGGTTCGGGGTCCAATGATTAGAGGCCTGGATTACTAGATCTGGTATTTTTAGACAATCCTGGGCCAGGGAACACTAGACGAGTAAGAATGACCCACATTGCCCCCCCATCCTCACCATCGGGACACCACTCTGTGCCCCTCATAATGCGAGTTGTGCCTACTGCTCTTTACGTTGTTTGTACAGTAGTATTATACTGCAAAATGTGCCTCAAGAAGCAAATGACGCTCTATAATCCTATATCTGTTTTTGGTGCAGACACTTCACTTCGATGGCGTTGAAGATCTTCACCCAGGCTTTCAGTCTCTATCAACAGATATTAACAAGGCAGGAACTTCCTACCATTTGAATCTGGCCAATCGCCTCTTTGGAGAAAAGACGTACACCTTCCTTCAAGTAAGTTCATGTGACAGCTGAGTTTAGATTGACCAACCTTGAAGTAAATTACGTATTCAACATAACTAAATCCAGCTTGTCACTTAATTTGGTTGAATTATGTCTGTGGAGGTAATTCTCCAGCACAAACATTCAGAATACATGTCCTTTGTGTATACTTTATTTAGTAAACATGAGAAAATTATTTCAAGTACAAATAAGGTAACTGTTTATGCTAATATTCCTGCTCATTTTCAATCAAAGTACTAATGCCAAGCTTGAATTCCACTTCTGTATTTCAGAATTGCTCTTTTGCAAGCATTGTCAAGCGTTAATGGCTAAAATGAAGCAAATCCTGAAACGCCTAACCCATCTTTGTGGGGCTGAGCGCATTTGTCAGGTGTAACTAGGCAAAGCTCAACAAATTAGGTTTTCTCATTGTTCTCTGTTAAATGCTTAAGGTATTTGAGTCTTGTTCCAGTGCACTTAATGGTGACTACTACAAAAGATGTCTAGTGTGAAAAGTGATGTAGTCAAGCATCCCCTAATTTGCATAAGGGCTCTTCTTTGTGAATTTTGTTACTCAGGACTATGCCTGTTTCTGAAATATTAGGGATTTTGCCGAAAATTGAGAATCAGGACATCTGAACAGCCCCAGGTTTGGTAAATCATGATGGTGTCTGGTTTGGTCACTGCTGTGAATCTGGGTGTGGTGAAGATGAACGCACAACACACTTTGGAAATTTTGAATGTTTCACAGCTGGAAACAAAGATGATAGCAGATCCGTTCTTTTTTCCTTCTTGGCAGGTAGCAGCACATTAGAAATGTTTTACAGAGCGTTTTAGCAGTGGAAGACTCTCAGGTGTAGATGCTGGTGAAAATTGGATAGGGTGGAGGGGCCATAACATGGCAATTTAAGACATTTAAGCTACAGATCTGCTATTCCCAGGGAACAAGTCATTATAAGTCTGGAAACACTTTACTTGCAGTGGCGGATCTACTACAGAGTGGAACACTGAGACCTGCGAGACCAGTGAGTGCACAGTGAAGTGGCAACAGACGAGATGTCTTGGTACTCATTGGGTACTACAGCTCTTAGTAATCTCATTAATCTTGAAACTTTCCCATTTGCTAAGGGTCCTAATGCCTCAGGACAGATAATTATTTTCATTTTTGAATATCAATGCCCTAAACCGCAATCAAACCTTGAGGGATCGGCAGAAGCATAGTTTGTAACTGGTGTTTGTTAGAGAGCTAAGATAGGATTTAAGAATAGATAGGCCTCTTGTATGCCTCATGATCTCACCATTAGATTGGCAGACATTTCTCCTCAAGAATATAGAACTTTGGTCATATGTAGAGCATGGAGGATAGGATACGTCGTCAAAATGAGGCAGATGTTGCATCTTCAGAGTGCCATCGATTACAATGTAGTGTAAAAAGGCATGCAGGACATCAACAATGGGTTTGAGAAGACATCTGCTGTAGGTTTGAGAAAGTACCCTATTGGCAAACTCTAATTAAGGCCCCATGTCTCCAGTTTATCAGTACTGAACTACACCTGGAAGGGGGGATTTTATCAAGTGCATCAGTATTCAGAAGTCCCCATCCAGCATAAACCAACTGTCCACCACTTAGGAACACATACATAAATATTTACTTTTTTCCAAAGATGTCGATTGCCCAAAAGCATCTTACATCTACAAGTAATTTGGAATTCCGTTATCAAACCAAGCCTTTATGAAAAGAAAAGGTAGAGTACATGTCTTGTAGTCATCACACGCTTTACCCGAAGTCTAAAAGTGATTAAAAATTAGTTCCGGTAATTTGGGCTGTAACCTAATGAAATAAATAAGATTAGAAAAAGTTGTGGCTAGATAAATTTAATTTTTGGCTACTCTGTTTCTTACACACCCACTGATTGTGAACTGTCCTTCTTTGTACTTCCTGCGAATTGGTATAACTAATGTTTCTGTTGTTTTTCTACAGGAATATTTGGCTTCCTCTCTGAAACTATATGGCGCAGAGTTATCGACTGCTGACTTTATTGGTGCTGCGGACGCAGAACGCCAGGACATTAATAAATGGGTGGAAGGGCAGACCAATGGTAACGTACTATGGGATGAAAGTCAAGACTGCCTACATCTACTGTACAAAGAAACACAGATTGTGTAGATGATTTTCAACCAGACTGATATTAAATACCTCTGAGGAAACAAAACAGGAACTCCAAAGGTGAAAATGTGTAGCAAGGTATTCTGAGGAGAAAGTGAAGTGAAGTCCAGGAAAAGTAGAATACACGATTTCGTCTTGCATTTTCCTTGGCTTAATATGACATTTGTGTTTTCGAATATAAGGGACTGCTTAAAAGGCTTCATTTTTCAGGAAGATCCATGTTGGAGAATCCTTATTGTATAATCATCATTAAATTGTGCACTGTGATGACGATTTACTAAGTCATCTGCGGAAGGCTATGACACCCCTAAAGACATCCATATCGGTTACATTTCAGGCCCCTGCACAATGTACACTGCAGGAACTCCTGTCAGTGGGGTTCACAGTACAGGAATTAAGAGCCAGATGTACTAAGGATCGGAAAACTTGCAGTCAATGTTTTTGCACAGTGACACAATGTGACACATTTCATTTTTGCACTGCAACGCATTTAGTAATGTGTAACATTGTAAAAGGGCCATTTAGAAGTATTTGCAGAAATCCTGCCTCTTGTATGTTACTAAGGAAGCATTCTCCTTGTGAATTATTTCTAATTCATTGATAAAGTGCTGCGAGGAAGAGCAGGCCCCTATCTACATTCACAAAATCTTGACCATTAAGACATAAGGTACTATAATACAATACATTTGCATGATGTGAGGAAACATTGCAGAGGATGCATGAAGTGGTCCTATGGACACCTGTCTACTGTGTCAGTGCCTACAGTTCACATTCACATACTGGAAGCTGTCATGTGTTATGCCATCGGGGTCCCAGTATTTGTGATGTTCATTCCACTATCCCTGCCATCTTGGAGAATCAAACTGTTAGGCCGACCTACTCAAGCTAGTCTGAAGCAATGTGATGAGCATATATAATCCTTTCCTGTAGCGTAAGAGTTTTGTGATTTAGAAGGAGACATCCATTTGCTACAGTGTCCGTGACATGGAAAGTGGAGAAGGGTGTTCAACACAGGGCTATTCAGGAGGACATGATAGACGGCTACTCGTGACCTTTGGCAACCCACCTTGTTGGGACTCCAAAAATTATGGGAATTCCCATCCTGGAGGGAGTACCTCTACTCTTCATGTATTGCAGTGATGCTATAAACATCTTATACGTGTCTCATCCCGTAGGGAAAGTGACCAGCTCTTGGCATGGCAGGCTTCACAGATTTGGCAGGGCATGGCCAGAATACATCTTCACCAGATTGGGTAGCTGGTAAAGAGGCTTGCTGCACATGTCTAAGGCCCCATTTATGGTATCTCTCATAATTCCGAAGGGGAGAGTAAACACAGCTACCAGCCCCTGCAGAATGATGAGATCTTCAGAAATACCACAGATGCACTTTGTTTCACCTGGAGATTTCAGCAACCCAGGTCTCTAGGTGAAACTCTAGGAGTAAGGAGGAATTGCAGTGGAAATAGGAGCTGGAGTTATTGATTCCTTCTTTAATTCCTAATTTCCAAGGGGACCCGCAGGGTCCTACATATAGCCAGAAGTTAATCTGCTGCCCCAAAATTTACAGGTGTCCAAAGTATTGATTATTCCTGCAGGGCAGAGTTACCTAGGTAGGATACCTGGGCACTCAGAATTAATTCAAGAGGTGTGTTTTTAATGCACCAATCAAACTGCATTTGTCAGAGGTCACACAATACAATAACCACCACCACATAGAAACAAACTTCCCAACCACACTGATGCATTCAAATTACTAGTAGCACAGGAATCCCTTAAAAATTGGAATTACCCCAAAATACTAAATTGCGGGATACACATTTGGTGGAAGACAAGAACGCTGTTGATGTAAAACCTGCTGCCAGTTCTCAAAAGTTGTGCTTCTATAACAGTAACCAAGTATAACACGTTTTTCAGAGTACAAATGTTCTGCTAGCACATTTTTGTCTAAATGTTTTCTTGTAGGATTTAAGGAGTTGAGAAAATGCAACTTTTCATCAAATTTGCACTCAACATGTGCTTAAGCAAAAATGTTTTCACTCTGAATAAGAATGTGTGTATAGAAGGACCATAGCTGTGGAGTGTTGGAGTCCATGCTGTTTGAGGTGGCAGTAGATCAGTCTCCATGGCTAGCCTAAGAAGCATGTCCTAGACATTCTAAATGAGCAATCTCACTGGGAAGGGGATTCTGACCAGGATACTTCTAAAAACAAAGGATCAATGACCACACTCCATTGGGGAGAAAGGTGTGTCCTGTCTAATAAGCCAGACATTAGCTTTTTCCCAAAATATTGAAAACTGAATACCAGAAACTCATGAATGTCAATGTATATATTTATTATTAAGGAACATACATGTGGCAATAGATATAGTAAATCTTTACTTACCTGTATATACGTAGCTTCATATATTTTTGTATTTTAATATTCTGACTATAATATTTTGGTAGCACAATGTTTAAAACTCAATGTTCTCATAAAATGCCCTCACGCACAGAGACTTTGGAACTGGGATCTGGTGAAGAAAGTAGTGTTTTCAGACTAAGACATCCATATCTTTTTCAGTGATATGCTTTGAAGTGAATGAAGACAACTCTTACATGGGTCATACACAGGAATGAACATTAGTAGAAATGCATGCAAGTGTTTCTTCATTAGCCTTTGTTTAACTGTTTGTACAATCATATGTATTTGTCAGTGCTTTTCTGCCAGATACTGCACAAAAACACACCAGAAGATGGACGGAATGCAGAACAAATCAAACACTCACCCCAGTCACAGATCTGGGTTTTATCCATAATGTTTTGGGGTCCAAACTGAGGTGGCATGGTGAGCAAAATAATTGATGGCTTCAACCCAGATCTGTGACTGGGGGTGAATGTTTGATTGGTTCCGCATTCCGTCCATCATTTGTGTTTGTTTGCCTCTGTCGCCATAAGTGTGCCGGGTATGCCCAGACGTGGGTCCCGTGCTCACTATGTCACTGGATGCAAGCTAGCCTGGCTAATGAAGGGTGATACCAGGATACTTGTTTCCAGTCCAGGGAGGACCTGGCCTGGCAGTTGGGGCTGAACTATTCCCATGGGGAACAGGTCAAGGTTGATTTGCATATGATTGGGTCCAAAGTGGGGTGGCATGGTGAGCAAAAGAATTGATGGATTCAACCCAGATCTGTGACTGGAGTGAATGTGTGATTGGTTCTGCATTCCGTCCATCATTTGTGTTTGTTTGCCAGATAATGCACAGCAGTGCATGTACGAAGGACCCAGTCTAAGTGTGTCTCTTAGTAACAGTATGCTGATTCAGTGACCTTGAGAGAGGTGTTCCCCTTCATTATTCTTGTGCCGTGAATAAGACATAAGCCCATATTTATACTGTTTTAGCACTGTATTAATGTCATTTTTTGACACAAAAGTGGCGCAAACTTACAAAATACAATTGTATTTTGTAAGTTTGCGCCACTCTTGCGTTCAAAAGTGGCACAAATGCGGCGCTAAAAAAGTATAAATATGGGCCTTAATGTGTCAGTAACTAAAGGGTATGCTTAAATGTATTTGATATACTGTGATATCGGGGAGTGGTTTGGCATTGGCTAAAGACAAAGTTCCACAAGGATATGATGCCTCCATTGGATGGCATGCAGCTAGTCCTCAGCATCATCATATCATGGCAATCCAGGAACCGGACACTTGTTTGAATGATACAAAGCTCCACATTAATTAACATTTGGATATTCAGGGTGTGCTGTGTGTTGGTGTACCCGGAGATCTGCTGCCTGGCCTTTAAGGGAGCAAGTGAGAGACCAGAGTTGAGAACATTGGGATAAGCCGGAGAAGTCTGAAATCCATCACCAAATTGACTCCCTGCAGGTCACAATGATCTATGATGTTTTTGTGAAAAAGCTGGAGCAGTGAATTGGTGACCTGTGTGTAGACTTGTAAAACCGTGGATTGTACCACATATTTCCTTTCAATTTCAATTTCTGGTTTTAGGTAAAATTCTGGATCTGCTGCCTGATGGATCTATTGATAGCTCCACAATTCTAGTTCTGGTGAATGCTATATATTTCAAGGGAAACTGGGCAGAGAAATTTAATGCAGAGAACACTGTGGACATGCCATTCAGGCTGAATAAGGTAATTCTTCTTTCTAAACGGGAAAAAGCAATCAATTTGAAATCTTACAGAATGAAAGATGTATTACGGTATGGATTATTTAGTATACATCAGAATAAAATCTTAGTTAGTTTAGTTTAAGGGAAAATGTGTGCATTATATTTGTATTTGTTGCTAATCTGAGAAATTACTGCTGTCATTTATTTTGCTCACCCTTCCAGTACGCTCTTTTATGGTGTCCTCGTGACCTGGCCTGTGGGTATTCCACATCACTAGACTGACCAGCTAAAACAATGGTGATCACTGTGACAACATCATAATCAGTAGGTCTGCCACACACAGCTGTCACCAGGCAGAGCAGCCTGGGCCTTATGTGCGAGCCTATAAAACGTTTTTAGCCTATAGCAAGGAATCTTTCATTAATATTTGCAATGTCACTGGCTTCAGAAGACAGATAATTATATTCTAGCTGGAGCTTGCCCCACCTACTGGGGCTCTGAAGCACAGAGATTACTATTCTACTCTTTTGCTTCTGCAAATTGACCCAGTCCTCTCTCAGTTGCTTAAACATCAAACAGGCCTTTCGCATGACAACAGACTTTCAGGGTTGCTTTGTGAGGTATATTTCACCCCCAGGAAAATTACCATATAAAATCTGCACTTTATTCATTTCCCAATGCTGATGATTTTGTGTGTTAATATCCAGAAAGGTTGGGAAAATTGCCTCATATTGTTTGCATTGGAGAGAGCTCCAGATCCTCATGGCAAGTGAGATTGCCACCTGACCATTCCACCCCTTTTGGGAATTTAAAAAGTGGTTTGAGTCTGTATATCCATCAGCTTGACTAAGAGTCATTAACTATTTTTCCTCCTTAAAGTAGAAGGAAAATTCCTATGTTTGTATCTGTAGTATTTCCTTTGCTTTATTTGAATTCATGTTTCTTGAATAAATAAAATGATGTCATTTTCTTATCAGAATGAACAAAAGACAGTGAAGATGATGTATCAAAAGAAGAAGTTTCCTTTCCGTTACATTATGGAAGCAAACTGCCGTGCTCTGGAGCTTCCCTATGTTGGCGATGAGCTCAGCATGATCCTCTTGTTACCTGATGACATCACTGACGATGCAACTGGCCTCAAACAGGTGAAGCCACATGTTCTGACAAGCTGTCTACTTTCAGCTGCTTTATGTTGTTAGAAATAACATCTCCTCAGTATTAAATTCTCAGGAACTCTAGCTTCAGTCGGTTTTCACAGTTAGAATGTCCATTTCTGTAAAGTGAGAATCCTCGAACATTCCAGTTTGCTCCCGGAATCCAACAGATAACCAACAATAGCTGGCATGACATCATATACCCTTTGACCCATAATGACATCACCTGACTTCTAACCTGATGGTATTGCCACAAGTGACATCACAGCACTGTCATTTATGTAGGAATATTAACTTAAACAAGTTACTAAAACAAATAAGACAATTTTGTTACCACACATATCAGGAAGGGTGCTGCTACGAGGGGTAGGCCAGTTTATGCCAAGGCCGCGGGGATCATATGCTTGGGTGCAAACCTTTATGATCGATTACAGCTTTAAATAGCAAATGTAATCCTCAAATGCTTGTTCACAGACACCATATGCCAAGAAAAGATCACTACCCAACCTCAACCTCAGACAGCCCTATCTATCCCAAAAAAGCTTCAAATACTTGGATACAGACTATAATACCAAGGCTCAAGCATCACATTACCCAGACTCATCCACATTGGGCCCAGGCACAAAAATCATATGGCCAATTTGCCTAAAACTCTCAGGAAGAACTATTTTATGTACAGATACATCTTCAAACAGATAACAATTACCTCTGCACTGCAACTACCAATTTATAATTAGCCAATTAGATTGCACCAGTTATTAATAGTGGCATGCATCCGTGCTCTAACATTTTGAAGATTATGGGTTGTTACCATTCAGCATTACTTCCCAATAATTATTACCATCTTAGGGTCCACTCCCCATTAATTATTTACATCTCGTGCTGTTGCCCATGTATTAATTACTCACAGTATTTTGTCAGAATTATTTTCCAAAAGTGCTGTCCCCTTTTAATTATTACATGTCAGTGCTGGGCCTCATGAATTATTACCCTATAGTGCCGTGTCCTTCAAACGACTGCCTCTCACTGCTGTTACTGCGTCGTCTACATGCAGTTTTACTAACTAAATATGGCCCCTTCTTTCGCCTTGTGACCCTCATTTGGAAAGTGGCTGGCCTCATTTTAATCAGTAATTTCTCACTTTCATAAAGTATCCTTCAAAGCATGACCCAGTTAGTAAACGTCAATGGAAGGCTAAAGGTGGAGCATCATTTCAGTGCAACTGTGACAGCTGAAAAGCTTTGCTCATTTATTAAGTGAAGGGGGCAGTGGTCCTGCTATGTTCTTCTGTGTCTACTAGACTCACTCCATTCTCAGGGGATGTGCTGATGAGTTACATTTACCTGCCCTGAGCTTGACCTCAGATTTTGCATTGTGCATGATCAGCAGTAGCATTTGAAAGCCAGGACAGCAACGCATTGACTAGAGAAGGGACTTTAGAGCCCATGAAGTTCTTTTCTGAATATATTCTTCAAAAACCCTTAATTCAGCATGCAGCGGTAGCTCTTAGGGGAATGTGCGTTTGACAACTTCAGAAGCTATGCATGGCCAGTGACTGGTTGTAGGTTGATAAACAAATATGCACAGCACGCCTCTCTGGTACAGCTGTGCTTTGTTTGTTTATTACTCTAGCATGGTTTCACATAAACCCTAATTATTGGGCTACTGGTATTACGTTTAGATTGCTTAAATTTATCTTTTGTTACTGGTTTTGTAGCAGAAATGTCTCACAAGAATTGTAAAACCGGATGTGTGCTGCATCAGTTTCTCTCGCCATAAGAATTAGTGTCCACCTTGCATACCTTTTACCTTGTGACTGTCTCTACCATGGTGACCTTGTGCACAACCTGCAACATCTCTAGCTTTTGCTAGATTAGTGGATAACACTGGACAAATGTATGCATGTAACATCCTCTTGCAGCTGCAGCTTTGTTCCAGCTGCACAGCTCCTAAGCGGTAGATCGCTACTTCACAAGCACCCAGTTCACTGCATCCCAGGTCTTCTTGAGTCTTTCTTAAAAGACCTTCCACAGTTTGTTTTTGAACATCATTCAAAGTGCTAGAAAGTAGTGTAAATGTTTTTGTAGTGTGAATGAATACATCTAACATAATAAATCTTTCTGGATGATTTTAAAGGTTTCCTTCAGTCACTGGACATAATATTTACCCTTCAAAACCTAAATCTTTGGCCTCTTGCTCCATCATATGGCATTGTACGGTTGAAAATATGCAAACATGTAAAATAGTTCACATTACACCAATTTGCAACTAGTAATTTGTTACAAAAACATTTAGGATCTAATTAAATTTGTTAGTCACTGTCATAAAACTGCTTTAGCTTATAATATATGGTAGCATGGAGAGGAATTCCATCTTTCGTACAATGAAATATAGCTGCGCACAAAATAAATATGCTACCCCTCAATTGCTCCTTTCTGCTAATGAATGTTCATTACTGGAAACCATTTCAGAATGGCTGAAAAGTTGGGTCACTGTTTAGAAATAAACTGTCACTCTTCTCCTTGATCTGCCTGAATGCTGACCAGATGGCCTTTGTGACATTTAAGTGCAACCACAATGAGATGCTTGCTACATGTGAGTACTGATGCATGATGCACAGAAACCCCTTGAGTATGAATGGCTCTGCTTCTCAAGAATTATTACTGTAGTCCGGATGTTAAGTGAACACTGTGTACCAATACTTTTCTCACTGAGATATTTGCTGCTGAATGTCACCATGATTTTTTCTGTTGTATATGCCATAAATAGATCTTCAAAAAAATTAATGATTACCGTAATCTCTGTTGGAGCAAATTTGATATATCAGGTTTTGAATTTTCAAGCATACTCTCATACAAAACTAAGAGGTTTCATAAAAGGCATTCCTTGTTTGTGCTCGGAGGCCATAGAGTCTTTTATCATCATTATTACTTCCTGTCTGAGTAGCTCCACACTTATTGTGATGACATGTATTACTAAATTCTTCTACTCTAGTTGTGTACATTTAAAATGTCACTTTGCCCTTGAATGGTAGAATGGTTTTTAGTTATATTCTGTCTTTTTCTATTTTGAACTGTAGTTGGAAAGTCAACTTACCTTAGAAACCATCAAGGAGTGGACTCTACCAGAAAATATGGATGCTATTGATGTTCATGTCCATCTGCCCAAATTCAAGCTAGAAGACTCCTATGAGCTGAAATCAACTTTGGCCAGCCTGGGTCTCGTAGACATATTTGTAAATGGTGTGGCCGACTTGTCAGGAATGTCGGGAACACGTGATCTTTTTCTATCTAAAGTTGTGCACAAATCCTTTGTGGAGGTAAACGAAGAAGGCACTGAAGCAGCTGCTGCAACAGCAGGCATTGCAACGTTTTGCATGCTCCGGGAAGAGGAATTCAGGGCTGACCATCCTTTCTTGTTTTTCATCCGGCATAACCCATCAAAAAACATGCTTTTCTTTGGAAGATATTCCTCTCCCTAAAGATTCAGGGCTTGAACGTTTTGTTACAAAATCCAAGAATCATGTAATTTGGTACTGTTTTGCAACAATTGTTGTTTCAATTTATCTCAATAAAGTTCTATACCTTGAATATGGCACTTCTTGTTCTCTGTGTAAATTCTGCCTTTTTATCAGAATTGTTCATCACATGGAAGAAAAGTTAAAGTGCTGGAGCACATCAAATGTTTTGTTAGTGTTGTATCATTCTTTTAAAAAAATGCTTTTATTAATAATTTTCAGAGTTACAGTGAACTCAATGCAAGTATCCAGATAGCGAGTCGAAATCTAAGCTTATATTATACATTGGTGCAAATAGAAGAAAAATATTTACCTAAATTGAGACATGATCTTATTATGCTCAACCACTAGAATGTAGACCAGAGACCTAAAAGGAGACGAGTCTATACAGGAGCAGGAGACAAAAAGAGTGGAAAAGGAGTATTGAGGAGGTTGGTGGGCATTATGAACCAGCATTATAAAGAGAAAAATGTTTTGTTTCACAATAAACAAACCTAAAACCTAATCATAAGCAACTATATAGGTTTAAATCCAGCTGGACACCCTCAAATATTTCAAAAGCATTCTATATTAGTTTAGAGCAAGACAAAGTATTGGTCACAGTCTCATCTGTTCGTCAAAAATAATAACATCATGTGATGCTACAAAAATACCAATAGGAAAAAATATAAAAATATACTTTTCACCATTGATGCCAAAGCATGATCAATAAATAGAATGTGGAAGTGAGTATTACAAGTGCTATAAAGATGGCAACAAGCTTCTTCAGAGAAGCGCATTCAGTGAATGCCTGTATCAAAATGTATATTTCAAAATGATTCTGTTGGGGATATGTCTTCACAACAAAGTTTCACTTTTTGGTCAGGTGTTCTTTGACATGTAATGTATTGACATCCAAGGAGCACACCAGTTAGTTAAACTAAATTATATTTAAATAGACAGAGAAAAAGATGCATCAAGTAAGAGTGTTCCACAAGCTGAAAACCAGCGGAATGCTTGTAATGGTGAGGTCATAACAAAACAAACAGACAACATGTAATACATGGATAAGAACTTGTAAATAATTTGTACATAATCAATATGGCAAACAGTCAAGTCCCTATTCTGCCTCTTAACAATCAGCACTCATTGAGTTCTTAATTTATTTAAGTATCGATGTTTTGACCCATATATGTATGATTTGAAGTTGTGTCTTCATCAGAACAAGGGAAGGGGATACTCCCTCAAAAAAATCATTTAATGGTGGATGGGGGTACATGTTTAGTCATTCTTGCCGACAGGCGAACAGGAATGTGACCATCCACTGTTATAGCTATGTGGGTCAATGGACCCTGAAGATACACTGCTGTTGACTTGTTTAATTATTGGAGCTCCTCATCCAAATGGGTAACAGTATGCCTTGTGAGGCTAAGGGTGAGTGTATTAATAGACCAATTAATGTAGGGGTCAGTGAGGTAGTAAAAATAAAACAATCATAAAATTACCTGTTAGTTTTTAAGTGTCCAGAGGTCAAGCTAACATTGTCTAATCCATTGCAAGAATAATGGATGGTTCCTCATGAGAAAGAAAGGTGGAATGAAGCCCAAGCAGATAGGATAACACTTTTGGGGCAAAAAGGTAACATTTAGCAAACAGGTTACGTATTCATGAGAATGCCTTTTCTTGGCTTACTTCTCCTATTTTTGCTGCTTGCTTTCACACATGGCATATACTACTGCCAAAATCTGCACATCAAATGTTGAAAGTGTTCACCTGGAATTTTATTCGACTGCAAATCTGGTATAAAAGATCACACGTATTTAAATATTTAGAACTTAATACTGCAGGAGGGAAATCTTACAGTTTCACAACCAAAATGGCCAAGTTTGACTGTACACAAAGTGTAGACGTAAAGTTGAACAACAGTAGAAAAGAGGTTTGCAACCATGTAGACTAAATTGAGCACAGTTGGCACTTATGGATGCAACCTAGAATAATTACTTATGAATGATCTTGATTCTCCAACTTACTATATGGGAGGCCAATCCAATATATTAAAGGGCTCACTAAAAATCAAAACGTAGTAGAGTGAGTGGGCGGGATATATAACTACAGCACGAATTTGGGAAACACTAACATCTCTTTAATAAGTATATTAACCCCAAGGGTTTATGAAACAACAAGCTATTTTACAGCTATTTGACAGCTCAGTAGCATGTACATTTCTCAGTAAGAATGTTGCTAGCCACATAGCTTCAGCTACTTTCCTTACATGACAATGTCTTACCATAAGAAGGAGCGGTTTCTTCCTTAGCGCCAAACATATTACACATACTCTAAAGAAATGTTCTTTTGTTTCCTTTCTATTTCCACAAATGTCAAAAGACAAAGTTACAATTGTGAGTGCAATCAGGCACTGTAAGTACAGTAATTGGTAATGAGTGTATAGGTTTCGATGTTTGCAGGGTATACGGTATCCCAAAACAATCTACATAAAATGAATTAATTTTGTGATCAAAATATAGAAAACAGGAAAATAAAAATAATGATGGGAAGAATTATTGAATTAATCTGCCATTAGTCCTAGATCTGGGTCTTGTTCCTCAGCATCACTTCTTTTGCCCACCACACCACCTGCAACAAGATCCAGCCATTAGGATCTGAAAAACATCTGATGGGCAATGACAAACCCCATTTTTCTTTTTCTTTCATAAAGGGCTCCAAGCCAAAAGACTCACTAGTAAGAGTTGCTCTACATAGACATAATGTACATACTTTGCACTCCCAATGGAGTCTCCCCCATTGTTGGGACATTATGGATGTTGTCATTGCTTGGCATGTGAATACACGTTTGACACCAGAATATTTTCTCATTCAAATGTTAAAATGGACTTGAAACATTTTACGAACTGTAACTTGAGAGATGTAATTTATGTAATTTGGTGTCCATGTAAAAATCTTTATATTGGTCAAAGGTCACAAAACATTAAGAGATTAATTATACAACACTGAAACCAAATAACATACCGCTGAGGATATTTTGTGGCAATTAATTGAGCAACCCCAACCAGAAGCTGGAGGAGGAGATCTTACTAGTCTACTTTCCAGAAAAGAACTAAAGTGGATAGACCCACTGGCTACGATCAGCAATGGACTGAATAATTTAGAGGATGGGAGACAAGCAGCCTTTTTTGGATGCTCTATGTCTGCTGTATAACATATTAAGTAGGAGCTATGTTTCTTTAATAACATGTTATGGAGATGTAGTATAACCATGTCTGTAATTATGAAGTGACTTTGAGCAAGTACATCTTTATATTACTGTCTTATATTCATTTTACCTATAGTAGATGGGCAGGTCTTACACGTTATAAAGTGAGTCTCCCTTTTCACAGTTTTTTTTTATAAACATTTTTATTGATTTTTCATTAACAGTACTAAACAAAAAAACATGACGAGAGCGTACATGCTATTGTACAGAATATCGTAGGACTGAGTATCTTCTAAATCTGCTCTAATAATAGGGGTTACGTCTTGATTGTGGTACTGAAAACACAGGGGCAGAGTAGCAGTCTCCCTGCGCGGGATTACCATATCAATTTTCCTGCACATGTCTCAAGGTCATAGTATGCAATCCAGGGGCTATTCTTGCTGCAGGACCGAGAAGAGCATCAGATCTAATTTTCTCAATAGGTCTCCACCTCTTGTGATCCCTATAGTGTCCCAGTCCCCGGACCCTTTCAATTTATTGATCTCTTTTAGCAAAGTTCCTACCCATAAAGGAGTCTCTTGTGTTACTTTACCCGCCCAACTAATGCTTTGAGACGCTCTATGCCATGCCTCGATCACCACCTGGGTTGCAGGTGTGAGAAAAGGCCTCTTTTTGAATGGTTAGCCCCCACTTTTTACCTGATGTATGACGTAGCCTAGAAATTGTAGTGGCAGGGCCCATGCTAACCAGGTTCCCTGGGCCAGAGCTCTTTCCCTAACACTGTTGTGATGCATTGGCCCAATTGGACACACATTTAGCTACCACTATGTAAAAGGTACTTGGGTACCCAGGGCATGGGGTACTAAGGGTAGCCTCCTGAGGGCAGCAGCACTGATCATGTCACCCTCTAGGACCATGCATCCAGATGCACCCAGCACTGCAATTGCAGGCTGGGAGTCCTGGTGCAAACCTAAAAACACAAACTCAACATGGCACACTGCCTGTGTGCCCTGTCCACCATACACTGAATACACTATGGATAAGACACCCCTAAGGCAGGGTGCACCATGTTATATGTGAGGGCATAGCTGCTTGAGTAATATGCCCCCACTGTGTCCTTGCCAAATCTGGGACATATTGAGTGAACATGTGCTGGACACTGGACAACACGAGTTTCCCAGCTACATGATGGCCACTCTGAACCCTGGTGTGTTTGGTATCAAACAACTCAGAATGATAAATCCAAACTGGTACCAGTATTGGATTTATCCCTAAATGTACCCAGGAGTCACCGTAGAGGTGCCCCCTTCAAAAGCTAACTACCCTGGCATAGTTGCGGACTGGTCCCATCCAGCCTTCCACCTCCAGACACCCAATCTACAAACCTTGGGGGAGAGATCCGTCTCTCTGGTTTGTAGAGCAATGCCCTTCCTGGGTGGAGGTGCTAACACCCCCTCCCTCAGGAATGTGCACTGCCCTGGCAGCGAGCTTCAAAGGGCTTACTGCCTTTGAAACTCAACCCCCAGGTGTGCTGCGCGCAGCAGATGGTCAACCCCCCTTGCAGACCCGCACTTTTGGTAGGAGCAAAGGTGGGAAACTACACAAAGACTAGGGGCGTGGCCCAACCTGGCATGCACCACCCCTAAGGTGTTGCCTGCGAGGTGGCACTCCATTTCATTTTCCTCCATCTTAGATGGAAGGAAAATAGCCAATCAGGGATAGAGAAGTGACCCTTCCCAGTGGAAGTGGTCACTGTAGTGTGTAGCCACCCAAAGGTAGGAGTCCCATTGGTCACTACCAGGTTCCCCCTAAAATGCCCACAAAATTAAGTATTTAGTGGGCATCCCTGGACCACGTAATCAGATTCGACAGCCACTAACTCCTGAACCGGGAGTCGCAGTTGGACCCGATGATACAGCAATGACCGTAAGGACAAACCCTGCAAGTTTGCCAAGTTTGGTGGCACTGCGCCCTCCAGTTGTCAAACTGTACCAATACCCTGGGTATTGGTCAGCTAATGTCAGACACCAGGAAAACCAGCCTGCCCAGGGCTGAAAAAGGACCAGAAGGAATCCCCATTCAAGAGACTCCAGGAACACCCTGGACCTCCTGCCAGAGTGCTCCCGTTGTCCTGCAAACGACCCTTGAACTAACTTACCTCCAGCTCCAAAGGGCATCCTTGCCAACAGCTTCTGGCTCACCGATTCGCTCTGCACCCGGCCGCCCTGTGCCCTGTGCCAAAGAACCTGCTCCCCCACTCCTTGTGACCTTCACATTCTAAGGCCACCCCAGGGAACCACCTCTAAACTTACCTGTGCGGTGCTTCTCCAAGTGGTCCTTCGTTGTGGCCCGGCACCAGTTCCAGAGAACTTTCATCGCTGCTCCAGCCGGAACCAGGAGCCGCTTGAACTTCTCCAGCTGGCACAGCATGCCCACTGATGACCTCGACCAACCTGCAAAAGAAGAACTTGGTAAACCAACTGTACGATTTTCTATGTATTTTTAAAGGTGACTATCAGTCAATTGATTCCTATGGTGTGTAATTACGCACAAAAAGACTATTTTTATTATCCTTAAAAAATTCATATCTCAAAAAGTACTTAACCAGTTTTGATAATCTTGGTCTTAAAAATTGCATAAAAATCTGAAGTATTTTTATAAATTTGTCTTGATTGTTTCCTTTGAGTGTGTGAGTTGCATGATTGATACTGTGAGTACAACAAATGCTTTGCACTTTTCCAAGATTGGCCTAACTGCTCGACTAAGCTACCTTAAAACTTAGAGCATTAGGTGATCTAATTTTAATCCCCTATAAACCAACTTGTGGTTGCCTGGACACCCTGCACAGTGTGCCTAGCTTTGCACACTACATAGATGGTCAGCCTCCTACAGCAGACATGGGATGTCACACTCCTCTGCTTCCACATAGATAGTGCAGGTGGGATTTGGTCTGAAATTGCATTCTTTCCAGCGCATAAGTGGGATGGGTCTCATCTGCATGATTCCAATCATTGATTACCAATAGGTGTGATACCCAGTAGTACGTCCTAAGGTCTGGGAAAGCAATTCCACCATTGTAACAATTTTTCTGTAATGTTCAAAACATTAAGAGATTAATTATACAACACTGAAACCAAATAACATACAGCTGAGGATATTTTGTGGCAATTAATTGAGCAACCCCAACCAGAAGCTGGAGGAGGAGATCTTACTAGTCTACTTTCCCGAAAAGAACTAAAGTGGATAGACCCACTGGCTACGATCAGCAATGGACTGAATAATTTAGAGGATGGGAGACAAGCAGCCTTTTTTGGATGCTCTATGTCTGCTGTATAACATATTAAGTATGAGCTATGTTTCTTTAATAACATGTTATGGAGATGTAGTATAACCATGTCTGTAATTATGAAGTGACTTTGAGCAAGTACATCTTTATATTACTGTCTTATATTCATTTTACCTATAGTAGATGGGCAGGTCTTACATGTTATAAAGTGAGTCTCCCTTTTCACTGTTTTTTTTTATAAACATTTTTATTGATTTTTCATTAACAGTACTAAACAAAAAATCATGATGAGAGCGTACATGCTATTGTACAGAATATCGTAGGACTGAGTATCTTCTAAATCTGCTCTAATAATAGGGGTTACGTCTTGATTGTGGTACTGAAAACACAGGGGCAGAGTAGCAGTCTCCCTGCGCGGGATTACCATATCAATTTTCCTGCACATGTCTCAAGGTCATAGTATGCAATCCAGGGGCTCCACTTCAAGCAAAATTTACGTGGGCAACGTCTGCTTTTATATACCACCCTTTCTGCCGCCATGTACATGTCCATCCCTTTCCTACATTCAGTCATCGTCGGGGTCTCACAGGCCCTCCAGTATCTAGCTATGTAACTTTTGGCTATCACCAGAGCTAAATTACAAAGTGTCAGGTGCCTGCAAGGGAGGTCTATGTCACCAGGAAGCCCCAGCAGGATATATTTAGGGTCTTCCAGGAGATCAGTGTCAAGTATGTTCCCCAATTCAGTAAGCAGTAGTCTCCAGTATGTGCGTATCACTGGAAAAGTCCAGAACGAGCGGCAGTAGTCTCCCCCGTATTCCCCACATCACAAACAGTTAGGAGAGGCCACTCGGCCCATGGCATGAAGGTGTGCTCTATCATAATAAATCTGATGCAGAATCTTAAGTTGAATGAAGCGTAGGCGGGACCTAATTGCTACCTCTCTAGGGAACATAAAAACCGCTTCTCAGTCTATATCCTGTAGTGTGCTATTGCTGCCTCCCAATTGGACCTTAATTTGATGAGGGTATCTAGCATATTATTATTAAGCATCTTATATATTTTGCAGAGACTGCTTTCTCTGGTATTTCCCCCATGAGTAATCTGCCCTCTAGGGGAGAGTACTTCGATTATTCGGTTGGCATTTTTCCCACCCTCGATGCATGTTGGAGCTGGACATACTGGAAACTTTGTACGTCATGAAGGTGATATTCTTGCTGCAGGACCGAGAAGAGCATCAGATCTAATTTTCTCAATAGGTCTCCCCCTCTTGTGATCCCTATAGTGTCCCAGTCCCCGGACCCTTTCAATTTATTGATCTCTTTTAGTAAAGTTCCTACCCATAAAGGAGTCTCTTGTGTTACTTTACCCACCCAACTAATGCTTTGAGACGCTCTATGCCATGCCTCGATTACCACCTGGGTTGCAGGTGTGAGAAAAGGCCTCTTTTTGAATGGTTAGCCCCCACTTTTTACCTGATGTATGATGTAGCCTAGAAATTGTAGTGGCAGGGCCCATGCTAACCAGGTTCCCTGGGCCAGAGCTCTTTCCCTAACACTGTTGTGATGCATTGGCCCAATTGGACACACATTTAGCTACCACTATGTAAAAGGTACTTGGGTACCCAGGGCATGGGGTACTAAGGGTAGCCTCCTGAGTGCAGCAGCACTGATCATGTCACCCTCTAGGACCATGCATCCAGATGCACCCAGCACTGCAATTGCAGGCTGGGAGTCCTGGTGCAAACCTAAAAACACAAACTCAACATGGCACACTGCCTGTGTGCCCTGTCCACCTTACACTGAATACACTATGGATAAGACACCCCTAAGGCAGGGTGTACCATGTTATATGTGAGGGCATAGCTGCTTGAGCAATATGCCCCCACTGTGTCCTTGCCAAACCTGGGACATAGTGAGTGAACATGTGCTGGACACTGGACAACACGAGTTTCCCAGCTACATGATGGCCACTCTGAACCCTGGTGTGTTTGGTATCAAACAACTCAGAATGATAAATCCAAACTGGTACCAGTATTGGATTTATCCCTAAATGTACCCAGGAGTCACCGTAGAGGTGCCCCCTTCAAAAGCTAATTACCCTGGCATAGTTGCGGACTGGTCCCATCCAACCTGCCACCTCCAGACACCCAATCTACAAACCTTGGGGGAGAGATCCGTCTCTCTGGTTTGTAGAGCAATGCCCTTCCTGGGTGGAGGTGCTAACACCCCCTCCCTCAGGAATGTGCACTGCCCTGGCAGCGAGCTTCAAAGGGCTTACTGCCTTTGAAACTCAACCCCCAGGTGTGCTGCGCGCAGCAGATGGTCAACCCCCCTTGCAGACCCGCACTTTTGGTAGGAGCAAAGGTGGGAAACTACACAAAGACTAGGGGCGTGGCCCAACCTGGCATGCACCACCCCTAAGGTGTTGCCTGCGAGGTGGGCACTCCATTTCATTTTCCTCCATCTTAGATGGAAGGAAAATAGCCAATCAGGGATAGAGAAGTGACCCTTCCCAGTGGAAGTGGTCACTGTAGTGTGTAGCCACCCAAAGGTAGGAGTCCCATTGGTCACTACCAGGTTGCCCCTAAAATGCCCACAAAATTAAGTATTTAGTGGGCATCCCTGGACCACGTAATCAGATTCGACAGCCACTAACTCCTGAACCGGGAGTCGCAGTTGGACCCGATGATACAGCAATGACCGTAAGGACAAACCCTGCAAGTTTGCCAAGTTTGGTGGCACTGCGCCCTCCAGTTGTCAAACTGTACCAATACCCTGGGTATTGGTCAGCTAATGTCAGACACCAGGAAAACCAGCCTGCCCAGGGCTGAAAAAGGACCAGAAGGAATCCCCATTCGAGAGACTCCAGGAACACCCTGGACCTCCTGCCAGAGTGCTCCCGTTGTCCTGCAAACGACCCTTGAACTAACTTACCTCCAGCTCCAAAGGGCATCCTTGCCAACAGCTTCTGGCTCACCGATTCGCTCTGCACCCGGCCGCCCTGTGCCCTGTGCCAAAGAACCTGCTCCCCCACTCCTTGTGACCTTCACATTCTAAGGCCACCCCAGGGAACCACCTCTAAACTTACCTGTGCGGTGCTTCTCCAAGTGGTCCTTCGTTGTGGCCCGGCACCAGTTCCAGAGAACTTTCATCGCTGCTCCCGCCGGAACCAGGAGCCGCTTGAACTTCTCCAGCTGGCACAGCATGCCCACTGATGACCTCGACCAACCTGCAAAAGAAGAACTTGGTAAACCAACTGTACGATTTTCTATGTATTTTTAAAGGTGACTATCAGTCAATTGATTCCTATGGTGTGTAATTACGCACAAAAAGACTATTTTTATTATCCTTAAAAAATTCATATCTCAAAAAGTACTTAACCAGTTTTGATAATCTTGGTCTTAAAAATTGCATAAAAATCTGAAGTATTTTTTATAAATTTGTCTTGATTGTTTCCTTTGAGTGTGTGAGTTGCATGATTGATACTGTGAGTACAACAAATCCTTTGCACTTTTCCAAGATTGGCCTAACTGCTCGACTAAGCTACCTTAAAACTTAGAGCATTAGGTGATCTAGTTTTAATCCCCTATAAACCAACTTGTGGTTGCCTGGACACCCTGCACAGTGTGCCTAGCTTTGCACACTACATAGATGGTCAGCCTCCTACAACAGACATGGGATGTCACACTCCTCTGCTTCCACATAGATAGTGCAGGTGGGATTTGGTCTGAAATTGCATTCTTTCCAGCGCATAAGTGGGATGGGTCTCATCTGCATGATTCCAATCATTGATTACCAATAGGTGTGATACCCAGTAGTACGTCCTAAGGTCTGGGAAAGCAATTCCACCATTGTAACAATTTTTCTGTAATGTTTGTAGGCTAATCCGTGGGTGTTTTTCTTGCCAAAGACGTCATCTTAATACTCTGTCTTTTTTCAGAAAAAGTTCATCTGGGAGCACATTATAGCACTTCCGTAGGGCATAAAGAAACTTAGGGAGGGCAATCATTTTAAACATGACAGCTCTGCCCATGATAGTAAGAGGGGCTTGAGAATTATCCCGAATGTGACAAGCCAGTGGTTCCAGAGTGAGAGCAAATAGGAGGGGCGATAATGGACATCCTTGACTGGTGCCTCTCTGGATACTGAAGGTGTCCTACATCACAACATTTACCCGCATGGCCACACAGGGTTCCTTATACAATAGTGCCACCCATGCCAGGAATGCACCACCGAAACCCAGTTGTCGAAGAGTAGCCATCATAAAACGCCAGTGCACTGCATCAAAAGCCTTCTCGGCATCTAATGACACAAAAAAACAAAATGTGGCTCTGTGCAGGGCTCCTCTATCGCATCCAGTTATGGGGTCTCTTTAGATTAACTGTATTGGAACGCTTCGGCATGAACTCTGACTGATCCTGATGAACGGGATCCTGATGAACGGGGGAGGCAATGTTTCTGGAGAGTCTGGTGGTGAGCACCCTAGCCAGGACTTTAGTTTCAACATTTAACAGAGAGATGAGGTGGTATGATACACACTTTGCTGGGGGTTTCTCCGGCTTGTGAATAACCACTATTGTGACTCAGCATGTCAGGCAATAGTATCCCCTCTTTCAGACCCACCTTCTATAACTTATGCAGACAAGTGACCAATAAGTCAATCTGTTTCTTGAAAAAATCTGCAGGGACTCCATTAGAGCCTGGATTCTTGCCTGTGGTGAGCTTTGCCACCACTGCTCTCACCTCTTCAAGGGATAGCTCACATCTAGGGTTTCTCTGATGGTGTCCGACAGCACCAGAAGGGGAATACCATCTAGATATTCCTTTATTTGGTGTTGCTCCACCTGGGGACGTTTCCTATAAAGGGCCGCATAGAACCTGGCAAATTAATCTGCTATTTCCTTATTCTACACAGATAGGACACCTCGGTGTCCCTCTATTTGGGTCACCCACCTCGTCTCTAGTTCCCGACGGCCCAACCATAAGAGGAGCTTTCCCACCTTGTCACCCGTGTCATATAGGCGATACTGAATCACTAACTAATGGCTCGCACCTTATATTCAGTTCTCAAGGCCTCTAGCTGCCTATGGTTCAGAGAGGAGGGTGTGTTTGCAGCCTCTGCTTTTAAACGTTTGAGCCTGCCCTCTGTGTCGCACATTTCTGTAAGAACAGTGTGCATCCCCCTTGTGTCGTTAGATGCCTCCATAGGCAAGAGGAATCAGGCAGATGAGACAGTCTCTCTATTTCCATCTTCCCTTTCCCCCAGTTGGTTCTCAGGACGGAAGGCTTAACCCGTCACAGGTAGCGGTGGCGGGAACTGAGGACTAATATTCTGCTCCTGAAGAAATCGAACCAAGGAAATCTTGACAACCGCATTTCCATCTGACTCTGGGGTGGACTGGGCGCTCCCACCCCCTAGGAGAATGGGATGGAGTTGCCTCCTCTCACCTCATGTAATTCAGGCTACATCTCCCCACTCCTTTCCAGCATCTGTTGATGCCCCCCCCTCACTCTGATCCCGCCGTCCCTCCCTACCCCGCGCGGCCAGTCGGTGGAGGCATGCAGTCCCCGGGCCGCGTCTGTCTAGCCCGGGCCGCTTCTGGTTCTCGCGGCCCGAAGGACTCGGCCTCCACTTTGCCTACAACTCTCGCCTCGCAGGCCGTGTCTTACTCGGGGGGCCCATGAGTGGACCCGCACCTCACAGGTACCTCATCTTAGGGGGATGGCAGGGTCCAGATCAGCCCGGCGATCTCACCTGTCGGCATCAGAGCAAGGGCGGTTATTAAAATGACATATCTGGCGTCAGGCTCTCACCACGCTCCTGGCTGGTGCCATCTTGCCACTTTCCCTCTAGGACCGACCCTCCTCTGTTCTCTGTGCTTGGCCGTCTCATCTGCTCCAGGGGCACCGGACTCCCTCGGATGATATCTCCGTTACCTCCAATGTATGGTTGGAGTCCGAATGCGAGCCCATACCAGGATTGTATCAGGATATCAGTGGGTACTGTCAGAGCTCCCACTAGACACATCTAGCCCACCATGATGTTGGCCATGCCCACCCCTTTTTCACTGTTGATACTTGGGGACTTTTCCCATTCCTATTTTAGTTTTTGGGGGCATATGAACTAAAAACAATTGTCAGCGTTTTTACAATTCTTTTTTCCAAGCTCCCTTAGCTCTACTTGCCATGACTTTTCTTTAATGGTACAACCCCCTAATTTTGATACAATTCAATAGTTTGTTTAACATACTGCCCGCATGTATGTAACTCATATGGAGGCAATCCTGCTGATATTTAGAAGGGTTGAACACGTGAGATCCAAAATTTAGCAGATGGGACACTGCTGAAGCTGCCACAAGTAAGTCCTCTGCTTGCCAGTCGATGGCAATGCCTAACAATTTTCGGTTTTCCTAACTAGTTTTTTCTTTTTTTGACAGTATGTGTAACAAGCACTGACCCTCTAGAGGGCGTCGATTTTGGGAGAAACATTGTTTCCCAAACATGTAAGTGGTTTCGCGGTCGTTAAAACACTTGTTTTTGGTTTTTAATGCATAAAATCACTGGCGATCTCTGCTTTTTCCTTCGGGCTAAGGTTTACCCCATCTTTCAAATATATACATACCATGCATGGAGGCATGTTATGGTGATAACGCCGATTCAGTATCATTATTTTTTCAATTTGTATTTTTTTTTGTCACTACACACCACGCTCTGACAACTCGTACTTTACACCATGGCTATTTGATACTCACAGTTTGTTGTGATAGTACTTTCCACCTTCTCCAAATGAGCGTTATACAGATTTCTTACAAAAGAGGTTTAGTGTTAAAGTGTCAGATATACTATTTTTGTGGGTTTATTTTTCAGAATGGAAGTGTTAAATGGTGAAAAGAAGCTGCTCCATATATCCTTCCTTTCTTTGGCGATCAAATAGAATTTGAACCCCACTTTTTTTATCCTTTACATTGAGTAATCCTTTTTTGTATACCACAACAATGGCTAAAATGTTAAATTAATTCTTGCAAAATTAGTAAGGTGTTCTCTGTGTTTGGGATGTTTGGGCAGACTTTCATTGTTTTAATTTATTGTAGGGTGCTACCAATCTCTAGCCCTGAAGAAGACCCTGTTGAAGTTATCGTAGGGGGTCGAAATGTTGATTATCCTGTTGACTGCAATTAATATAGAAGGGACAAAAAAACTTTCGTTAACATTGCTTTGTTGTAAATGACTTCGCCACAAAGTCAACAGTATGTTTATATATTCTTTGTTGGTTTTATATCACTGGTGCACCAATTATCACTTCACTCACGTGCACTGGCCCGAATTTGGGGGCAGCTATTTTTCTTACCACTGTTCAAAACAATAGTAATACATTTGTATGAATACAACCAAATGTCAGGTTTTGTTTTTCTCTTTGGTATTGCGTACTGCCAAGAGAGCATAGGCTGATAGCCCTCTCTGAGGAACTCACTATTTGTTTAAGTGTAGCTTACATAGTTTGGTTTCTGTGGCACAGTGAGTTGGAGAGCCACATTGAGACATACCAGTCCCACACGCAGTGCACTGAAGAAAACAAAAAAGTAATAGGTGTAATGCTTAAATAAAACGCAGCCACAATTAACTACTTGAGCCCACATTCCAATTCACTGATTTTTTTGCCCATCATACCACCTCAGACAGCAACCAGACGTCCAAATCAGCTTTGTTCCTGCTCCAGGGTTGCTAGTTTTTCCATCTGGAGGGGACTTGATCAGGCAGTTTGGGATAGAACAGCAGTGGCATGTCGTTAAGGGCGGAGGAGTCTCACCCCTCTACCTTTTTGCGATGCATGAAGAGTGCCTATCAGGCTGAGCAAATGTCAGCCTGACAAACACTCTTATTGTTCAGATCAGGCATCTAGCCAATTTACCTGTGCCTGGCTTCCTGAGCCGAAATTGCTGAAGTGCCCAGAGCTGAGTGTTCATCAGTGATGCTCATCATAGAGTGGGGTAGGATCAGCAAGTCTCACAGACCACATCCCACTCTCTGACAAGGTAAGAAAGGTCCTTCTTTCATTAACTAACCTTTGAGAAGGTCAGCCAATGATATGCAGGGGAATTTTCTTCTGTCCTTCCTTGAGGAAACAACAGAGGCTTCCCTCCTGCCACCAGAAGCCTCCCAGTACACTTTTGTTCTGTAATGTTGGGTATGTGCATGTGTGTATGATTGAATGTGTGTTTGTGCATGCATGCACTGAATCTGTGTGTGCCTGTGTATGTGCTGGGTGTGGGTATGTGTTTGTAAGAGGATGTGTGTGCCGGTCACACCTCTGCTGCACATTACGAGTGCCACTATGATAGACGGTTCCTGTTGGTGTAAGTCCAAGGCTTAATTGGATATAGCAGGTGTCTGTCTAGAGTGGCTTAGCGGGCAACGAGCATTGGCTGATATTAAAGCAAACGTATTCCATCACTTTGTTGTTTGTTGGAAAATACAGTAAAGCATTAAGATCCACTTGCTGTTGCTAAAAGTTAATTATCAGATTCCAGTATAGCCATTTGACTAAACGGTACCTTATTAATTAATCACTACGGAGGTATTCCAGAATACACGATTCCAATATCAATTAGAGCTTTTGTAACATAGCACATTCATGGTACCTTTGAAGCAAATACAGATTATTTGGGATGGATTAGAGCACATGTATAGCCAGTGAAAGAGACGCTTAATGACTTTATCAGACACTATCATTCCACATATTCTAGTGTGCAAGGTATGATTGGTGTATTCTGAAGGTGGTATGATAGCTTTCTATAAAATGTGACCTCTGTAAAGGTACGAGGGGCAGCAATACTGCTAATTACCGCAGTTTACTCAATGTAATGCAGTAGAACAGCACTTGTCTGAGTAAATGTTTTAAGGAAGTGACCATGCACAATCTTCATGCACTTTATTGAAGTGGGCGAGTGAAGCCTCCCCTGATATAAAACGTGCCTTTGCTTTTTGTAAATGATCAAAAAAAGAGCCTGAGCTATCCTAGATCAAACCTTTCAACCTTTGCCCAAGAGGAATTACATAAAACAAAATATTGAAAGAATCCCGGCTTCACTCTCTTGAGATTGAAAATTGTGGAACATTTTATGACTGCTGGTAGGATCTGATACACTTCTAGAATAACCTTTAACTTATGTAAGACATTTGATATAATGTGGTCGTGACCAGAAGTTTTAATAAGACTTGATTAATCCCGGTGGTAAGCAAAAAATTTAAACTATATGAATCATGCAAAAGGTAAAATGCTGCCTTCACATACCAGGTACGCACAGCATTCTGATATCAAAACACTAATGTAATACATGTGCTTAATACCCTTATCTTTGACACTCTAAATCTTTCCAAATTCAAGGGCATACGGACAACGTTTCATGCAATGATTCTGCAAAATTGTTATTGCACCCTTGACATTTCCTGCAGAATAAGGCAGAAAGTAAGATGGGCCAGCTCCAGCTGGAAGACAGGCGAGTAATTCATACACTGGCTCAGGTTCTCACTTGACAGCCACCTCCTCCTGCTCCCGCCTGTTCTTACCAGAAATCAGGTGTGTCCCTGGCAAACTCTTGCACCTGCTAATAAAAAGAGGTAGATCCAAGGGGTCGAAGCCAGTGCCATCGAATTGATGTCTAAAAGCCATGTCGCTTTGAACTACTGCGGTAAATATACACTGCCCTCGACCTCACTAAAGGGGAAGTTTAATACTGTGAACCTATGTTTTCTTCGAAAATCTCAATCGAAACAGTTTTTAAAAAAGTACGAGGTCGGAGCCAGGCCTATAAATTGTCACTCATAGTGGAAGGAGATTAGGGATGGGAACATTCTTTTAACCAAGGTAAGTTATTTAGCTCCATCCAGGGAATTTGTTGTATTTCTAGTGTGTGTGATTCCCAAGGACGTGTATAAAGCGGATATGGAGCCGCAACTGTTTCTGTGTCAGATATGCCCGTGTTCCTTAATTATCTCTCACTATTAACACACAAAAACATATATTTACCAGAAGCATAAGAGAAAAGACGGCTTCACAGCGCTAATGAAAATGTAACACGAGCACAACTATTATACACTATGGTTCTTCACAATAAGCAAATCAACCTTTTAAATTCATATTCCATGTCAGAAGTGTTTATGTCTCCCTGACATCATGTCTATCAGTTTGATATATGAATTATAATATTAAGGGCGCACAATATCTCTTGGTGTATTAATTTATGTTTCATTATTGCCCGAAATTAATGCCCACGGGATTTATGGTTGCTGCAATGCCATTTTTCTAGAAAAGAGCCGTGGAGTCAGCATATACGTTACAAAGTGCTTTATTGCCAAAACTCCAAGTTAAGGGAGCAGTATATTAATAAATAAATTGTGTGTGTGTGCTTCCCTGCTCCCTTCCCCAAAAGGGTGGGGGGGGGGAGGAGAGGGGGATTTGGAATACTTGGACTTTTTTGCCTAGGATAGCAACAACTCTAGTGCGAACGGTTGAGGTTTCTCTTTGCCTCCAATTCAAGCCACACACTCCCGAACACCCACAAAAAATCAGAGAGGCTAAACCACATTCCAAATCATTTTGAAATGTCACCTCTTGGGTGAAGTGAATCAATAGGGAAAACAAATAGCAGGCTGGGTCATCAAGGCCCATATTTATACTTTTTGACGCTAAACTGCGCTAACGCAGTTTAGCGTCAAAAAATTTTGCGCCGTCTAACGCCATTCTGAAGCGCCATGCGGGCGCCGTATTTATTGAATGGCGTTAGACGGCGCAATCAGACCGGCGCTGCCTGGTGTGCGTGGAAAAAAACCACGTAGACCAGGCAGCGCCGGCGTTGGGAAAAAATGACGTTAGGGCGTCTTAAAATGGCGCAAGTCAGGTTGACGCTAAAAAATCGTCTTAACCCGATTTGCGCCATTTTTTCGACGCCCAGACGCCATTTAAATGACTCCTGTCTTAGTAAAGACAGGAGTCATGCCCCCTTGCCCAATGGTCATTGGGCATAGAGGCATGTAGGGGGGCACAAATAAGGCCCCCCTATGCCACAAAAAAAATAAAATAAAATTATACTTACCTGAACTTACCTGTACTTCACTGGGATGGGTCCCTCCATCCTTGGGTGTCCTCCTGGGGTGGGCAGGGGTGGCAGGGTGGGTCCCTGGGGGCAGGGGAGGGCACCTGTGGGCTCATTCTGAGCCCACAGGTCCCTTAACGCCTACCCTGACCCAGGCGTTAAATTCAGGCGCAAATGCGGGTTTTTTTGACCCGCCACCTCCCGGGCGTGATTTTTGCCCGGGAGTATAAATACGACGCATTTGCGTCGCCGTCATTTTTTTAGACGGGAACGCCTTCCTTGCATCTCATTAACGCAAGGAAGACGTTCACGCTAAAAAATGACGCTCTTTCTTCATACTTTGGCGCTAGACGCGTCTAACGGCAAAGAATAAATATGGCGTTAGTTTTGCGCCGAATTTGCGTCGAAAAAAACAACGCTAATTCGGCGCAAACGGAGTATAAATACGGGCCCAAACGTCACACTAAGGTCACTGACTCTGAAGATACCTGATAGTTTTCAGCGTTTTCCAAAAGCATATGATCATTAAATAAATAGAAAATATTAATACTTTTGAAGGTCTGTCATATGCGTTCAAATTACTATTATTTTTACATTAAAAGTGTATTGCAGCGTTATTCCATGAAATAGGAGAAACGTTATAATACTGCTGGGTAGGTACCAACGCGCTGTCACTCTGTGGCATTCAAATCCGCCCCTATCTGATCCCTATCTGATTACAAAGAACAACATATGAAATTAAAACCTTATTTTAAACAGAGGGCATCCAAGACAAGTTCATATTTGCATTACCTTCAGAGACTTGACACAGAGGGGGCTTCTAGAACCTTTTCCAGAATTTGCAGGCGGCATAATGTCCATAATTAACAAGCCTGCCTTTGATGTGAGCCCCACTAAAGTCTCTGAACGGCAAATGTAGAGATTAGCAACATGCCCAGTCAGCGTGACACAGAACTGAGAGGGGATGACGCATTTCATAAATGGACGATTCCTATTGCCCCAGCCTCTTCCCCCGTTTATAGTGTCCAGTGACCACAGATGAGGTGAAAGATTATTCTGGGGTTCAGCTAGCATCCCCACTAACTGAGGGCATGCTTGGAAGTGTTCGAAGTAGTATCGCGACCAGTCGGACCCACGAAAAAAGGAACAGAAAGCAAGATGGTTGGATTGTAACCGATTATGTACATAATGGTATGAGTTAGTCTGTATGCATTAGAATTAGTAAAAGGGCAGGCAAGATAGTCATTTAAAGGACGCCGATCAAATTGCCTGAGCACATTGATGGTCAGGCAATTCTAATCCGATTCATACTGTTCAATCCAAAGGAGAATAGCTAAAATATAAATTTATGTTGACAATATGGTTCTTATTGATTGAGGTATAGTACAAAACCTTATTAGCAAGGCTGTTTTGACAATCAGATTGTTCTATTTAGGTGGCTTAGCACCTGGAGACAGAGAGAAAATATTAATGATTTATAGCCTCTGATAGTCTAACACAGTAGTTCCCAACCTGTGGTCCAGGGACCCCTGAGGGCCTGCGAAGCCTCCTCAGGGGTTCCACGACTGCTTAGAAAAAGAAATAATGTTAACAGATCAGGTCCCTGACTTTCAGTAATGACTCAGCGGGTGGTCCCTGGATTCCAGTAATGATAAAGTGGGGGTCCACAGAAGTCAAAAGGTTGGGAACCACTGGTTTATGGTCTTGAACAGGAATCAATGAATCAGTCAATCAATCCAAGATTTATAAAGCGCAGCAAATCACCCATGAGGGTTTTGAGGGACTGAAGTTGGTAACTGCTTAATGGTGATCTTTTCATTTGAATAGCTTGGTTCTTAAGTCCTTTTCTGAATGACTGGACTGATGAAGTGTTCTTGAGGTGGGGGGGAAGGTCGTTCAAAGCGTTACCCCCCACGTTTTAGAAGGAGCGTCCTTCGCTGTTGCCTCAGCAGATCCGGGGGTTGTCTGTGAGGAAGAAGGAGGCAGATTGTAGGTGTCTAGTCGGTGGGTAGAAGGCATGAGTTTTGTTTATGTATGATGGGCCGTTCTGCAGGGCTCTGTATGCGTGGTTCAACATCTTGAAGTGGCATCTCTTCTGGATTGGGAGCCAGTGTAGGTTCTTGAGCTGTGGGGTGTGATGTTGGTCCATCTGGCGAGTCTGAGGATGACTCTTGCTACTGAGTTTTGTATCGTCTATAGTCTCTTCAAGATACGTGCGGTGATTCCTACATAGAGTGTGTTCCCGTAGTCCAGCCTGCTGGTGACAAGGGCCTGTATGGTGGTCCTACTGATATTGACTGTGAGTCCCTTGAATCTCTTGCGGAGCATGTGTAGGGTAAGGAAGCAGGTGGATGAAACTGTGTTTACCTGTTTTTTCATAGACAGCTTGTTGTCCAAGATGTTGCCAAGGTTGCAGTCGTGGTCTGTCGGGAATGGGCCGAGTTCAGCAGATCGCCATGTGATGTTCCATGGCGAGGTGCTGATTCAAAGATGAGGACTTCCGTCTTGTTTGTGTTGAGACCATTGTCCTTCATCCAGTTAGCGACGTTCATCATGCCTCTGTGGAACTGGCTCAGGTAGTAGAGGGGTCTTCTGTCAACGAGATTGTGAGTTGGGTGTCGTCGGCATAGGACATGATGTCGAGTCCGTGCGATCTGACAGTGTTGGCCAGAGCTGCCTTGTACAGAATAGGTTAAGGTTGACAGGGGGCAGTAAAACAGTATATCAAAAGTAAGTAAGTGAAAGAGTATGTTAGAAACAGAAACATGCACCCTGGCATTTTCCTACCAAATCCCCATGTAGACAGCAATTAATCTTCCTGCCCTAGGTCCATATATGCTGTGGACAAGCTGGATCTTAGCAAGAACCCTCCAGGGCACCTCATGTAAAGGACCTAACCTTTCGCCATTAGGCTTAATGTGGTAAAACACAGATCACTGGGTGCCTTGGGTGAGTGAAGGTCAAGCAAAAACCCCGCCTCCCAAAACATGGATCCCTGGGTGCCCTGGGGGAGTGAAGATCAGGAAAAAGCCCCCGCCCCACAGATTTTGTGGGCTAGTGGCAGGATCTACTGTGTCAATGAGGTTCACAGGCTTGCTTAGTGGAGGAATGGTTTGGGGCACCAGCATACAGGACAATCCTTTTGTGTAAATTCTGCACACCTGGAGGCTGTGGTCTTTTATTACATTCCTCATTGTCTCCCTAATTTTGGTTTGGTACCTGTGTGGTTGTAGGCTGGGTTTTCAGGTTAGGTTATGACTGACAAAATTTGCAGATGTTTTTGATGGAACAGGTCTGAGTTATTTGGGGGAGGCCTTGCAGCTGACAGGACAGGTTCTGAAGTCTTTAGGCATGATGGAAAGCATTGGAAGGCAGTACTGAGGGCTGGATCCTTATTGATCGAACGAGTCCAGCTTGGCAGGTGTGGCAAAGGGAGAGTGTGTGTTCATCTAAGTTATTTTTGTTGGTTTGAGGGAAGAAAAAAAGAAGAACTTTTAGGTTATAATTTGGTGTATTAATGAGGTGGGAACTGTATTAAGCTGCAAGGCTTTTGGTGATGAATTGTTCATTACACTTCGACCTGTTCTGCTAAAGCGGCCTTTCTCGCTTCATTAGCTGGTCCGTGCTTATAGTACAATGTTGCCAAATGTATTTATAGGATTATAAACATTAGAAAAACTTGCCACAGAAGATAGTTTAGACCAAAGACCCCAACAAGTGAAAAGTAGCTTCTACCACACTAGATATAATTTCCTACCAAGTTTTATTATTGACTATCTTGTACCGGAGGTTAGTTAAGTTACAAGACAAACACTGAACTTTCATTTCTTTGACTGGACTTTTAATGACCTAATACACCTTACACTCTACCTGTATATGTGGTCACCTATGCATATAAAATAGAAATGTGAAATACAAACTAGGGAAAACAATAAAGGTCGCGACCCCAATAATCACTTAACAACATAGAGCTACAAGCAGGCTTATTGCTGTTCCAGTGAGGCCCTGCCTCTGAAGATAAGTGAATTCCTACATTCTACAAAATGTGTAGCTATTCATACACACCTGGAACATAATTTGCTACCATGGAAACTCTTACAAAAATGATTATGTCAAAGGCAGTGGTAAGTGCCCACGCTGGGACATTGGAGAGAATGGCATCATATTTGATGGGAGTGTGGAGTAGGAGGTTTCTCTACAAAAATGTGTTTCTCTTAGGGAAACAGAAGCAAATTGCAGAAACTATATGCATGTGAGTACTCCTAGAAAACTATGTTTGTCATATTATTCCCAGAACTCTTTGAAGTTTGCATAGCAAATTGAGCTTTCTTCCCATATGAGCAATCTTGTGGTACAAATTTCTAGCTTTTGTACCTGTTTTATCATATCTTCAATGCCACCTGCTCTATCTGGGTGTAGGTGGACTGTTCATTGATACACAGTGCTGAGAGTTCAGATGTTCCATGTTGTGTCACTTATCTGGTGTTGACCACCAAACTAGCTATTGCTAAACAATCCACTACAAGCATGGGAGTGGTACCTTAAGGTGTTATCCCCCGGTATTGTGGTTTTAATATTGCCTTCCAAAGATACCGTATCTACGACGTCAACTGCCTTCATATCATCAAAAAGTAGATGTGGAGTTTAGAATAGTAAATCTAAACTTCCCTATGTGTACATCCTTTATGTACTTACTTTGACGATCTATTTGTCAACGATATTACGAGTAAGATATCTTTGCAAATTGATATAAAACACACAATATTGTGGCTTATGTTCGTAACTGACATTTACATGTATACAATTGCCTAATGTGACCTTTAGATACAGATCCAAGCCATCTCTGTCGGTCGTTGTGTAAGATATTTAAGGCAGATATTCATTGTTTGGCATTTAAAGCTGGTGTTCATTGTTTGCCTTTTGCTACTTCACTATCACATGATTTTTTTTGTGCAACTTTTGTATGATTCTCAGGTGATGCTAACAAAATTGTCTTTGTAAATGGCACAAGAATATTAACATTTTCAGAAAGTTATAGCTCTATGTTTGACTCTCAGGTGATGCTAACAAAGTTTACTTTGTAAATAGCACAAGAATATTAACATTTTCTGTTAACTGCGTGGCTTTGGATCACGTATTACTGAACCACAGCCCACGTGACAATTTGAAATGATCGAAGTGGCAAATATGTTATGTCTGAGAATTTATATACCAGCTTAGTGGTTGTCCCAGAGACACTAGAGTTTTTTGAGTAGTTTGATTGTAGGCCGTGGACACAGGCTGGGATTGTATGCATGAGAAGCATGTATGACCAGGACAGATCAAGCAGCTACTTGACTTTCATGGACAAATTCGACGTGGGCCCTTGTCAGTTCATACTGCATGGTGCAATGCGGCACAGACTGGACCTATGTTTGCCCATCGAAATCAGTCAGTGATGACAGGCAATAATGCCTACTAGCATGCAGCAGTACATACAGGGCCATGTTGAACCTTTATTTTGCATTGCATGCATATCAGCCTTAGGGCGGTTTTCCCCCAAACGTTTTGCCTCTCCTCCATTATGCTGGAGTTATTTGTGTTGGTCTTAGAACTCTGTGCACTTTGCGCAGGGCCATGTCGGTCCTTTATCCTCTTCGCAGCCAAGCCTTTTCCCCCTCCTGTGCCGAGCCTTTTTTGGGCTATTTGGGGCAGTTTGAGCTTAGGCTCTCATAACTTTTTGTTCACATAAGCTACCCACGCCAAATTTGCGTCCTTTTTTTCCAACATCCTAGGGATTCTGGAGGTACCCGGACCTTGTGGGTTCCCCTGAAGGAGACCAAGAAATTTGCCAAAATACAGTGAACATTTAGTTTTTTTTTCAAACAAATGGGGAAAGAGGGCTGCAGAAGGCAGCTCGTGTTTTTTCCCCTGAAAATGGCACCAACAAAGGGTTTGCAGTGGCAAGATCTCCATCTTCCCAGCTTTCAGGAACAGGCAGACTTGAATTGGAAATCCCAAATTTTCAATACAATTTTGGCATTTTACTGGGACATACCCCATTTTTACTATTTTTTGTGCTTTCAGCCTCCTTCCAGTTAGTGACCAAAATGGGTGAGAAACCAATGCTGGATCCCAGAAAGCTAAACATTTCTGAAAAGTAGACACAATTCTGAATTCAGCAAGGGGTTATTTGTGTAGATTCTACAAGTGTTTCCTACAGAAAATAACAGCTGAAATAAAAACATATTGAAATTGAGGTGCAAAAAAAAAGCAATTTTTCTCCACGTTTTACTCTGTAACTTTTTCCTGCGATGTCAGATTTTTGAAAGCAATATACCGTTACGTCAGCTGGAACTCTTCTGGTTGCGGGGATATATAGGGCTTGTAGGTTCATCAAGATCTCTAGGTACCCACAGCCAATAAATGACCTGCACCTTGCAATGGGTTTTTATTCTATACCGGGTATACAGCAATTCATTTGCTGAAATATAAAAAGTGAAAAATAGGTATCAAGAAAACCTTTGTATTTCCAAAATGGCCACAAGATAAGGTGTTGAGAAACAGTGGGTATTTGCACATCTCTGAATTCCGGGGTGCCCATACTAGCATGTGAATTACAGGGCATTTCTCAAATAGACGTCTTTTTTAAACACTGCCTTACATTTGGAAGGAAAAAATGTAGAGAAAGACAAATGGGCAATAACACTTGTTTTGCTATTCTGTGTTCCCCCAAGTCTCCCGATAAAAATGGTACCTCACTTGTGTGGGTAGGCCTAGCGCCCACGATAGGAAATGGCTCAAAACACAACGTGGACACCTCACATTGTTTCACAGAAAACAGAGGAGTTTTTTGCAAAGTGCCTACCTGTGGATTTTGGCCTCTAGCTCAGTTGTCACCTGGTGAAACCTAACAAACCAGCGCATTTTTGAAAACTAGACACCTAAGGGAATCCAAGATGGGGTGACTTGTGGGGATCTGACCAGGTTCTGTTACCCAGAATCCTTTGCAAACCTCACAATTTGACCAAAAAAACACTTTTTCCTCTCATTTCGGTGACAGAAAGTTCTGGGATCTGAGAGGAGCCACAAATTTCCTTCCACCCAGTGTTCCCCCAAGTCTCCTGATGAAAATGGTACCTCACTTGTGTGGGTAGGCCTAGCGCCCACAAAAGGAAATGGCCCAAAACACATTGTGGACACATCACATTTTTTCAAAGAAAAAAGAGGTGTTTTTTGCAAAGTGCCTACTTGTGGATTTTGGCCTCTAGCTCAGCATGCCCCATGGGGGGCAGAAATGGCCTAAAATAAATTTGCCCCCCAAACCCCCTGGGGAGCGACCCTTGCCTACCGGGTCGCTCCCTCTGCGTGACATTGGTGCAAAAAAAAAGATCCCCAGTGCCTAGTTGTTTCTGCCCCCAGTTGTTTCTCCTAAAATTGGCCAATTTGCCCCCAAGTGGGGCAGAAATGGTCTAAATACAATTTGCACCCTAGGGGAGCGACCCTTGCCTAATGGGTCGCTTCCCATCTCTAAAAAAACAAACAAACAAAAAAAAAACATGAAAAAAAAGTTAGCCCTGGCGCCTAGAGGTTTCTGCCCCCCCTGGGAGCAGATCGGCCTAATAACAATAGGCCGATCTGCCCCCAGGGGGGGCAGAAATGGCCTAAAATAAATTTGCCCCTGACCCCCCACCCTCCCCGGGGAGCGACCCTTGCCCACGGGGTCGCTCCCCTTGCGTGACATTGGCGCAAAAAAAAAAATCCCCGTCCTAGTTGTTTCTGCCCCCCTTTGGGGCAGATTGACCTAAAATCGGCCGATCTGCCCCCAAAGGGGGCAGAAATCGCCTAAATACAATTTGCCCCTCCAGGGGAGCGACCCTTGCCTAAGGGGTCGCTCCCCATCTGTAAAACAACAACAACAACAAAAACATCCCCGGTGCCTAGTGGTTTCTGCCCACCTTGGGGGCAGATCGGCCTAATTAAAATAGGCTGATCTGCCCCCCGGGGGGCAGAAATGGCCTAAAATAAATTTGCCCCCCAGGGGAACGACCCTGCCTAAGGGGTCGCTCCCCTTGCGTGAAATTCGTGAAAAAAAACAACTTCCTGGTGTCTAGTGGTTTCTGTCCCCCTGGGGGGCAGATTGGCCTCATAAAAATAGGCCAATCTGCCCCCCAGGGGGGCAGAAATGGCCTAAAATAAATTTGCCCCTCAGGGGAACGACCCTTGCCTAAGGGGTCGCTCCCCTTGCGTGAAATTCGTGAAAAAAAACAACTTCCTGGTGTCTAGTGGTTTCTGTCCCCCTTGGGGGCAGATTGGCCTCATAAAAATAGGCCAATCTGCCCCCAAGGGGGGCAGAAATGGCCTAAATATAATTTGCCCCCTAGGGGAGCAACTCTTGCCTAAGGGGTCGCTCCCCACCTCAAAAATACAAAACAAAACAAAAACAAACAAAAAAAAACATACTCCCTGGTGCCTAGAGGTTTCTGCCCCCCCGGGGGCAGAAAAGGCCTTTAAAAAAACAAATGTCCCCCCTGGGAGCGACCCTTGCCCAAGGGGCCACTCCCTCATGCCACTTTCATTTAAAAAACAACATCCCTGGTGTCTAGTGGGCGTTTTGACAGCCGGTTTGCTTGCAATCCGGCTGCCAAAACGCTAAGAGAGACTTCAAAGGGAAGGAAAGTTATTTCCTTGCCTTTGAAGTCTCTCGGCCTCCTCCACGTGATCGGAAGAGAAATGCTTTTGCATTTCTCTTCCGATCGCGCAGGAAGCTGAGCTTCCAAAGCGATGGGAGGAGGCCTTGTGACAATCAGCACGCGCTCGTGAGCTGATGTCACGGGGGGTCGGGGCCCCTGCCTTGGGGGGTTGGAGGGGAACCCCACAGAGGGAGCGCTGGCGCTCCCTCTGTGCTCTGTGAGCAGGACGTAATGGTTACGTCCTGGGCACACGAGCACTCTGCCTCAGGACGTAACCATTTCATCCTGGGCACAGAAAGGGTTATATCCGGCATCGTGGAACTGCCTTTAGCTTCAGCCCTGTGTCTCGTCCTGCTGGAGATGTTCCACTTCCCAAAAAGACCCTAAGGGCCTGATTTAGAGTTTGGCGGAGGGGTTACACCGTCACAAACATGACGGATATCCCCGTCCGCCATATTACAAGTACCATAGGTTATAATGGAATTGTTATATGGCGCACAAGATATCTGTTATGTTTGTGGCAGAGTAACCCCTCTGCCAAACTCTAATGCAGCCCCTAAGTCCTGGTGTAGAAATCTTCACCTTTGCTTCGACTCTAGGTCTCCCAACAATGATGCTCCCTCCTCTGACTCCGCCTGCAGCCTTGCCCTGTTGAACTTTACCTTCACAAAACGTTTATCTAAAAATTTCTTTTGAATCAGAAAGCAGGCTCTGACTGGGCCCAATCCACTTCTTGTTACGAACCTTGCTCTATAACGGTCGTCAGCATTTTTCAACATTGACCCAGTTTCGCACTGCAACATGTCTGCGGTTTGCACTTTGAGCTTTTAGGAACTTGTTCTTAATAAAAATGTAAAAATGAATAACTTTGGTCCTCTGTGGGGACTGCTATGGAAACTGTAATTTCAGTGTTTATGACTATTGTTCTATGCATAAAACAGTAAAAATCTTTACAACAGAAAAAATATGTTTCTAAATTAGTGTGGGAATGCCGTTGTGTTTTCACTTTATCACTGTTCATGTGCTGCATAAACACTGCATTTAAGTTAAGCCTGACTGCTTTTTGTGCCAAGCTACCTAGGGCTAAGTACAAGTTAATTTAGTGACATTTTGTGGTTCACTCAGAAAGAGATTATGGTGGTCATTACAACCCTGGCGGACAGTGTTAAAGCGGCGGGAAGACCGCCAACAGGCTGGCGGTAAAAAAATTGGAATTACGACCGTTGCCGGAAACTGCCAACAAAGACAGCCACTTTAACACGCCGACCGCCACAGCGGTACAAACAAACAGCATGGCGGTCACCGCCAACAGACAGGCGGAAGACAAAGTACTGCCCACAGTATCACGACCTACCAATCCGCCACCTTTTCCAGGGCGGATTCAACGCGGACAAAAACACGGTGGAAACAGGACTTCGAAATGAAAACGCTCACCTCTACACACCCCACGAGGAATCTGGACACCATGTAACCCGAGCTGCACATCCTGCCAGCCCTCATCTTCTTGCTCCTCTACCAGGAGCACGAACGCCGGTGGCGAAGACAACGGTGAGTACTGCACCTCCGACACAGGGGAGGGAAAAAACAGGGACACACACACGAAACACGCAACACCCCCACCCTCACCCACTACAACACACACACCAATACAGCATGATACATTACAATTACAACCCCCAACCCTCCCGGAAGAATGCAAAGACAAAAGCAAATGAGTGTAACCATTGTAATATATTAAAGTACGCAAAAATATATATATATACACTATAAACAAAATATACACCAAGCTTAATAGTCCAGGTAGTGCTCCAATGAAGTCCGTGGAACACAGGGCCATCACGGTATGGGCGAGGCCCACACAAGATCCCCGACCATGATGGAGAGAACACTGCAGGGGCATCAGAGAGCAAGAACACAGGCCCCTCAGGGGGAGAGAAGGGGGAGCACCTCAGCCGGTTGAGTGCACGAGGCCAAATCCACGAGGGGGCCACATGCCCACTGTTCAATCCTGGGGAGTGCAAAGCCGCAGTCTCTCAAGTCCCTACAGTGGGTGGGTTGCCCACTGCTATATCCTGGGGAGTGCAAAGCCACAGTCTCTCAAGTCTCTACAGTGGGTGGGTTGCCCACTGCTATATCCTGGGGAGTGCAAAACCACAGTCTCTCAAGTCTCTACAGTGGGTGGGTTGCCCACTGCTATATCCTGTGGATGACATTCTCCACTGGTTCTGGAGGGGGCTTTGTGCCCAGAGTGCTTCATCCTGCTAAGGACAGAGGTAGTGGATGACAGTCTCCACTGGTTCTGGAGGGGGCTTTGTGCCCAGAGTGCTTCATCCTGCTAAGGACAGAGGTAGTGGATGACATTCTCCACTGGTTCTGGAGGGGGCTTTGTGCCCAGAGTGCTTCATCCTGCTAAGGACAGAGGTAGTGGATGACAGTCTCCACTGGTTCTGGAGGGGGCTTCGTGCCCAGAGTGCTTCATCCTGCTAAGGACAGAGGTAGTGGATGACAGTCTCCACTGGTTCTGGAGGGGGCTTTGTGCCCAGAGTGCTTCATCCTGCTTGTGGCGGACTCAGTAGTGGCAGTGCCCTTGGCGCTCATGGTCCAGCGGTGCTTGTTGCGGCGGTGCCCTGTTCAGCGGTGCTTGTGGCGGCGGTGCCCTGTTCAGCGGTGCTTGTGGTGGCGGCGCCCGTTCAGCGGTGCTTGTGGTGGCGGTGCCCTGTTCAGTGGTGCTTGAGGCGGCGGACCCCTGTTCAGCGGTGCTTGAGGCGGAGGTGCCCTGTTCAGCGGTGCTTGAGGCGGCGGTGCCCTGTTCACCGGTGCTTGAGGCAGCGGGTTCCTCTGCAATGACTCATCTGCTGGCGGTCCTCTCTAGCCCAGCGGTGCTTGTTCTGGCAGTCCTCTCTAGCCCAGCGGGGCTTGTGCTGGCTGTCCTCTCTAGCCCAGCGGGCCTTGTGCTGGCTGTCCTCTCTAGCACAGCGGGCCTTGTGCTGGCTGTCCTCTCTAGCCCAGCGGGCCTTGTGCTGGCGGTCCTCTCTAGCCCAGCGGGGCTTGTGCTGGCTGTCCTCTCTAGTCCAGTGGGGCTTGTGCTGGCGGTCCTCTCTAGCCCAGCGGGGCTTGTGCTGGCTGTCCTCTCTAGCCCAGCGGGGCTTGTGCTGGCGGTCCTCTCCAGCCCAGAGGGGCTTGTGCTGGCAGTCCTCTCTAGCCCAGCAGGGCTTGTGCTGGCTGTGGCCTCCTAGGCAACAGGGCAGGTGCTGGTGGTGGCCTCCTGGGCAGCAGGGCAGGTGCTGGTGGTGGCCTCCTGGGCAGCGGGGATGATGGCGGTGACCTCCAGGGCAGCAGGGCAGGTGCTGGATGTGGCATCCTGGGCAGCGGGGATGATGGTGGTGGCCTCCTGGGCAGCGGGGATGATGGCAGTGGCTTCCTGGGAAGTGGGGATGATGGTGGTCTTCTCCACCGTGCTGCTCTTCCCAGACTTGCCGGGTTTGTGTCCCTTCCCCACCTTGGAAGGTGTCGCAGCTGACTTCACAGTCCCACCGGGACCCCTGGGAGCGGCTTTGGTGGCTGGAGTCTTCCCCCTCTCCCGCCGGGCACTGGCCAACATCTGATGCTTGACAGGTGGGGGACTGTCCGTACTGTGGCTCTGTGCCGCACTGGCTGCCCTGGTGGCCGGTGAACTCCATATTCCGGTGACTACAGGCACCACTGGTCCTGGAGATGTTGTGGCTGAGGTGCTAGTTCGGGACCTAAGAGACAGACGGGGTGGGGAGGTGTGGGAAAGAGGTCAAGGTTGGACAGGAAAAGTTTTTTGGAGACACTGGGACGGGTAGCTGGAGGGGGTTTGGGAGTGGAGGAAGAGGTTGTGGTTGTAGGAGGTGTTCGTTTGGTGACTTTGGGTGAAGGTGCATGCGCTGGAGGCTGTTGTGAGGCTGTTGGGTGGGTGTGTGCCTGCGTTTGTATATCTTGGGAGGTGGCGTCACAGACACACTGGGAGAGGACACAGGGGACGTGTGAATGGTAGTGGGGGTGGTGACTGCACGTGAGCGGGGTGTGGTGGTGTGTTTGCTGGTGATGGCAGTAGTGGCTGTAGATGTAGTGTATGCAGGTGTGAGTGTAGACAAGACTGGGAGGGAGGAGGGAGACGAGGAGGAGGGGGACACAGTGGAGGCAGTGGATGTTGGTGTGTCTGCATGTGTGTGATGCTTGCGTGAGTGCCTGTGGGATGTGTGGTGCTTATGTTTCCCTGAGCTTCCCTTGTGTGTTGACGTGTGTGCATGCTGGTCTGAAGGTGTGCTTGGGATAGGCTGGGGTACAGGGGATTGGGTCTGGGTGGAGGAAGTTGGAGGTGGGAGGCTAGAGACGGGGACAATGGCTGCCATCAGTGCTGAGGCCAGAGTCTGAAGAGCTCGCTGAAGGGCCGCCTGACCAGAATGAATGCCTTCCAGGAATGCATTTGTTTGTTGCCACTGCCTTTCTACACCCTGGATGGCATTCAAAATGGTAGACTGCCCAACAGTGAGGGACCTGAGGAGGTCAATGGCCCCCTCACTGAGGGCAGCAGGAGTGACTGGTGCAGGGCCTGAGGTGCCTGGGGCGAAGGTGATGCCCACCCTCCTGGGTGAGCAGGCACGGGGCAAAGGCTGAGGGGCTGCTGGGAGGGCGGTGCTGATGGGGGGTGGCGGCTGTACCTGTAGAAGCGGGGGGCACAGATGGTGCCACCACCACAAGGGAGCTCCCATCAGAGGACGAGTCCGTGTCACTGGTGTCAGCTCCTGTCCCCGCCGTGGAGCTCCCCTCGCCCTCCGTCCCACTGGTGAACTCCGAGTCTGTTGTCTCGCCCACCAGAACCATGTGGGATGCAGCTCCCTCCTGCTCCGGTGCCACTGCTCCTCCACCTGATGATGCTAATGCACACAAGAACAGGGAGACCACAAAAAGGGGGGACAACAGAAGAAAGACATGTTGAGTGCATGCATTACCGCGACAGTTGGCGGACACGACAGACACAGAAGCCCCCTGCACTAAGCGGCGCTCTTGGGCTCCACTGTTCAATCCCTGGGACATGGCCTACAAGGCTATGGACGACATCTGCACACATGGATGACACAGGGGCATTACTAGGTGTACTTGGCACTCTACAGAGGTGGGGTGGGGTGCCACATGGCCTGCCTTTCGGAGGGACCTTGCCTACTAAACTCGCCCTGGCCTAGGGAAACCCACAGCCCACCTCCCCCACCCAAACACTTCCACTGCGCGCAAAATCAGCAGGATGAGAGTGTACTCACCCCCTTGTGTCTGCTGTGATGCCCTCAAGCGCCCATCCATCTCTGGGTACGCCACCGCCAGGATCCTGAACATCAGGTGGGTCATGGTGCGACGGGCACCCCTCCCACGTTGGGAGGCCATCCCCAGCTGAGCCTCCGCGGTCTTCTTGCTCCAGCGGCGGATGTCCTCCCATCTTTTTCGGCAGTGGGTTCTCTGTCTGTGGTAGAACCCCAGGGTCCGGACGTCTTTGGCGATGGCACACCAAATATCTTTTTTCTGGTGGGCTCTGACCTACATGATTTGTACAGGGGGAAGAGAAATTTTATTACCAACTGCACCGTCACTGTCATTGGCCCCCCATCCCTACTCTTGCCATGTGGCACATGCATTCATCGCCGTTTCATGTACGCCTCATTCTCCCCCCCATCTTTCATCCACCCCACTCCACACAGGCATAGGCCATACAGCATACTCCCAGTGTACTTACCTGTTTGTCTGGAGGACCGTAGAGTAGCCTGTACTGGGGGAGGACCCCATCCACAAGTCTCTCCAACTCCTCCGATGTGAAGGCAGGGGCCCTTTCCCCATACACTCGAGCCATTGTCTCTTCCAGACCGAGGTCACAGCAGCACTTGCAGTGTAGGTCCTCTCCTATCGAAGATCAGGTATCAAGTGATTGAACAGATAGAAAATGTCGGTCAAGTCTGCGGCGGTGCGTACCGTCACCGCCAGCATACATCGTCATTGGTTCCTGGGACCCACAGGGTCCACTGTTAACCAATGCAGCATTGCGCCGCGGTCTTCGACTACCGCAAAGGTGTACAACGCCAGCGCAGTTACCTCACATCCCATTGTCCCACTTTAGAGGTCAGGCAGCTGCCATTTCAGGGGCCCACATGGCTTAATTTTTAACTGCATCACACATACCTAGGCCTAGCCTCAACACACATACAGGCCACTTTTCGGATTATGATTCGTGTTCTGTGTAAGCTGTGTGTACGTACCTCTAAGTTGGTTGACTCTGTGTTCGCTGTTGTCCTTCATAGGAACCATCCGCTGGGAGATGTGAGGAGATGGCGGCATCCTCCGGTGTACAGACCGCTGGTGGACCTGTTGACAATGGAGGAAAGACATGTGATCATCATCTACAGGCTTGACCGTGCCACAATCATGAACTGTGTACCCACCTGGAGCCAGACCTGTTGTCAGCTATCCGCCATCCCACAGGAATCCCCCCTCAAGTGCAGGTGCTGTCAGTACTCCATTTCCTTGAAAGTGGGTCATTTCAAACAACAGTGGCCGTAGCATCAGGGATGTCCCAGCCTATGTTTTCCAACGTGTTGTCCAGAGTGTTGTCTGCCCTGCTGAAACACATGCAGAGCTACATCGTTTTCCCTCAGGTGGAGGATTTGCCTATAGTGAAAGGTGATTTCTATGCCCTGGGACATATCCCCAACATCATAGGTGCCATTGATGGGACACATGTGGCCTTGGTACCCCCCGCAGGAGTGAACAGGTGTACAGAAACCGGAAGAGTTATCATTCCATGAATGTGCAGATGGTGTGTTTGGTAGACCAGTACATCTCCCATGTGAATGCCAAGTTCCCTGGCTCAGTGCATGATGCCTACATCCTGCGGAATAGCAGCATCCCTTATGTGATGGGTCAACTCCAGAGGCACCGTGTGTGGCTATTAAGTGAGCACCTGGAAGCAAGACAGTGGGAATGGTTGTCTGGGTCTGGGGATATCCCTACAGGTTAGTGTGTGTCTAACAGTTGTCCCTCGCCATTTGCAGGTGACTCTGGTTTCCCCACCCAAATAGACTCTGGCTACTGACCCCAGTGAGGAATCCCAGGACAAGGGCAGAGGAACGCTACAATGAGGCCCATGGGCGAACTTGGCGGATTATAGAACGGACCTTTGGCCTCCTGAAGGCCAGGTTCCGGTGCCTCGGTATGACAGGTGGATCCCTATTCTACTCACCAAAGAAGGTGTGCCAGATCATCGTGGTCTGCTGTATGCTTCACAACTTAGCTTTGCGACGACAGGTGCCTTTTCTGCAGGAGGATGGTCCAGATGGTGGTGTTGTTGCAGCTGTGGAGCCTGTGGACAGTGAAGACGATGAAGCAGAAGAAGAAGACATGGACAACAGGAACTCGGTGATCCTGCAATATTTCCAGTGAGACACAGGTAAGAGTACAGACCTGCCTACTGCATGTACTTTAACACTACTACCTCTTTACTGCCTGTCGTTTTCACCCAGTGTATGGTCACTGAGTTGTCACTTTCCCTTACGATTTCACAGATGTGGGTCCCACTGTGTGACATCTGCTTTGTTTCCTCATGGGCTAGAGCTGTGTGACTTAGGTATGCTGACATTACATTTGAAAAAGCATTTTGTCACTGTAATTGCTAATACACAATTTCGAAATCACAGACTGACTCCAGATTGTTTTGTGCTTCAAGGGTGTTTATTGAAGTGCTCAATATTGGAGGGGGTTGTAAAACGGTGAGGGGGGATGGTGGAGGAATGTCCATGGCAGAGTCCAGTTTATTAGTCTCACAGGTGCATTGCCCAAATGGGCATAGGAAGTGGAGCTGGGGCAGTTTGAGGATGGACAGGGTGACAAAGTGGGACCGAAAGATGACATTCAGGGTGGTCTCATTTCTTGGTGGGGTTCTTGGCATCGTTCTCTGTCTTTGTCCTGGATCTCAGGGACCGTTTGCGGGGTGGTTTTCCCTCTGCACGGGGTGGGGTGCTGGTGTGGTGGTCATGTGGCAGGGCGTCCTGTCCACTAGCGCCGGCGGAGGTGGTGGGCAGTTCATCGTCCATGCTAGTGTCAGGGGCCCCTTGTTGTGCTACAATGTCCCTCCTGGTGTTGAGTACTTCCTTCAACACCCCTACGATGGTGCCCAGGGTGGAATTGATGGTTCTGAGTTCCTCCCTGAAGCCCAAATACTGTGCCTCCTGCAGGCGCTGGGTCTCCTGAAACATGGCCAGTATCGTTGCCATCGTCTCCTGGGAGTGGTGGTAGGCTCCCATGATGGAGGAGAGGGCCTCGTGGAGAGTGGATTCCCTTGGCCTGTCCTCCCCCTGTCACACAGCAGCCCTCCCAGTTCCCCTGTGTTCCTGTGCCTCCGTCCCCTGGACCGTGTGCCCACTACCACTGCCCCCAGGTCCCTGTTGTTGTTGGGGTGGTGGGTTAGCCTGGGTTTCCTGTAGTGGTGGGCACACTGCTGATTGACGTATCCTGGGGACAGAGGTATGTGCCCGCTGGGTGGGTGCTGTGCTGGTGTTTCCAGAGGGAGGAAGGTCTGTGGTGCCTGTGACTGTGTGAGGGGAACCGACTGTCCAGAGGTCCCCGATGGCCCGGGCTGGTCATCTAGATCCAGTTGGACAGAGCTGCTGTCATCACTGTGGGCCTCTTCTGTTGGTGGTGTGAACATGTGTGGACCCTCCTGTCCGGTGACGTTGGGTAGGGGTCCTGCAGGGGTATAAAAGGATGTTTATTACATCTGTGTATGCCATGGTGTGCAATGGGTGGGTGACCTTGTACCCCAGTGCTTGCATTCTTGTGTGGGACCTTGTGTGATGGTGGTTTATGGGGTGTATGGGTATGTACAGTGGCCATGCTTTGGTGATGGGTGTCCATGCTTTGGTGTTGCATGCAGGGCTTGGTATTAGGATGGGTGGTTTGTGATATTGGGACATTTGTGAGGAGTAGGAGTGATGGGGGTGAGGGTGGGGGTATGTGATGGCATGCAGGTAGAGTGGGGTATGTAATAGTTAAGATTTGACTTACCAGAGTCCATTCCTCCATCTACTCCTGCGAGGCAATCAGGATGCAGAATCGCCAAGACCTGCTAGTCCCATGTTGTTAGCTGTGGGGGAGGAGGTGGGGGTCCGCTGCCAGTCCGCTGAACCGCAAGGTGGTGTCTTGAGACCACAGAACGCACCTTCCCCCGTAGGTCGTTACACCTCTTCCTGATGTCATCCCTATTTCTTGGGTGCTGTCCCACTGCGTTGACCGTATCCACTATTCTTTGCCATTGCTCCATCTTCCTAGCTATGGAGGTGTGCTGCACCTGTGCTCCGAATAGCTGTGGCTCTACCCGGACGATTTCCTCCACCATGACCCTGAGCTCCTCCTCAGAGAACCTGGGGTTTCTTTGCCGTGCCATGGGGTGATGTGGGTGATGTGTGGGGTGGTGTGTGTGGTGATAGGTGTGCTGATATGTAGTGTTGTGTTGTGTGAGGTGTGTGGACGTTCTGTTGGTGATGGTATTTTGTGCTTGTGGATGCTTGGTAGTTGTTTGTGGTGTCTCTCTCTGGCCTTCTTTCGGAATTTTTGGTAGTAGGGGTTTGTGGGTGATGTGGGTGTTGGTTTTATATTGTAATGGGTGTGTGGGAGTGGTGTGTGTATGTTTATCAGGTGTGTGTATTTGGATTTGTCCAATGTGGATGTGTTTTGTAAGAGTGTGTGTATTTTGAGCGCGGCGGTGTGTACCGCCAATGGAGTACCACGGTTTAAAGACCGCCGCGTGGATTCGTGGGTTGTGATAGTGTGGGCGTATTTCTGTTGGCGTGATGGTGGATGTTTTGTTTTCGCCAGTTTATCACTGACCTTTGGTGTGGCGGACTTGTGTTGGTGTCTGGATTTTGGTGGATTCCGAGCTGTGGGTCGTAATAGCTGTGGCGGATTTCCGCAGCCGTGGCGGTGTGTTGGTGGTCTTCTGCATGGCGGTAAGCGGCTTTTACCGCCAATGTTGTAATGACCCCCAATGTCTGTTGCTTGCCTAGGGCTCACATCCCTGTCAACAAAACATCCCAGTTTCTCACATTGTTTAACTATCGTGCTCATGCCTTGATGCCAGGGCTAAATGGACAGAGTGCCTCAATTGCAAATTCTCAGATGAACAGTAGGCAGTAACAACAGTCTACCTCAAATAAATCTTGCAAAATGCAAGACTATAGTTTAAGTATCTCCATCAAACATACCTGTTCCCGAAGAGAATAGGTTGCATGTTTCCAGGTGTGAGCTTCGAGTGCCCCAGGTGTGGCACACCCAATGCACACCTCTTCCATATGTGTGGGAGTGCCCTGTGATAGCAACACCCTGGAGAGCAGTTTTGACCGAGCTAGCGGAGTTAGCGGGAAGGGAGCTGGACCCTTAGCCTCAACTCTGACTCCAGGGATGGTTGTCTAGGACTAAAGAACACAGGTTGAAATGCAGCTTGATAGATCTAGTATTGGTGCTGTACAAACACTGCATCACAACGGCATGAAAGGCGTCAGAGCCCTCTGTGGTCTCATTCTAGTGTGGCGACTTGAAGAAATGGGCAATAGCAGAGCAACCTGCCATCACCAACATCAGCAAGAAGAAATGCCAAATGATCTGTGTAACAATCTCAGATGTGTACATAGTTAAGCTGGAGAGACACATAGAGAATAGAGCTTCCTGAAAGCAAATGTCCTTCCCTGCACGGAGTGTTTTGTTGACAGTACTCCCTTTCGTGGACCCTGGATGTGGGGTGACCAGCCGGCCCCAATGTTTTAGCCTAGTATGCAAGGTATATGGTTGTCGGTACTGTGGGACCCAAAAAACTCAACTTGGTAATAGCAAGGAAGAGGGACTTTGCATATGGGTTTGACACAGCAGGACCATGAGGGAGGATCTAAGACCAAGCAGGACTGTCTTAGTGAACTTGTAGATATTGATACACAATGAGGGGTCAAATGTTCTTTATATTCTATTTTTATTTGTTATTTTCAAGTTTCCCTGTTCCACCCTTGCTAAACAGCTCAATAACGACTAATTGCTATGATTTTTGGCTTCCTGTTCCACATGATGACTGTGACCAGAAGAAAAGGGAATCAGGAAGAAATACATGTTTCCTGCCATTGGTTTTGAACTGTGTACAACATGCCGTAATATAATTTGTAATAACAAGAAAGAGCTATTAAAAAAACAGTAAATGTTCTCTTGACTTGAATATTCTAATGATACACCAATTATCGACTGGATTCACTGCCAGCAACATTTTGAAATCCTGAATTGTCCCAATACATTTTGAATATCCTAACTATATTGACTCTTCCTGCATGTATCCTACTGTGCAAATGTTTGCATGTAGGATAGAACATTAACTGAGGTAAACATGTGTGCTCAGCATTTGCATACAAACCTGATAATTATATCTGTGGCCTAGTCTTTCCCATTTTATTTTCTTATTTTCTGAGGGATCCTCTTGTAAATCTCTCAGTTTGCTTTGAATCCATAAAGAAACAATTTACATTACCTGCATTTTGTACCAAATTAGTTTTCAATTCTCCATTTGCACCTCCTTCTATAACTGTCTCATCTTGTAATGCACTATATTTGCCACTTGGGGGCTTATTTACAAGCCCATTGTGTTACTGGTGCGTTACCTTTGCCCATATAGAAAGTGACACACCAACGGCGCAATGGGCTTGTAAATAAGCCCCTTTGTTTGCAAACTTGTTTTACAAGAGTAACCATATCCTTTCCACTTTTATGGGCTACACATTTACCAGCAGCATTTGTTTGTTTGCCTTTTTATGTCTTTCAATAAATCTAGTATGTAAACATTGTTTTATAAATGTGCCTGAAGATGTGATAAAACCCTTTTGCGACCTTAGATGATCATAGTCATGGACAACTCCAAACCAATACTGGCTGCCAGCACATCTAAATTCCCTGATAAACACCAAGCTCTTGTTAATGTACCACTTCTGCCACTTGTGCTGAAGTTCTGTGTTGCGTAGGAGATGATTCTTAAGTCTCAGAAATGTAACATACTGTCTAGGAAGCGCTCAATGATTTATATTTGTCAAACAAGAACCATTGATGAACAATGTCAGATCAGCCATTTTTAAAGGTGTTTTTTTCATATCTGGTCTTGGTTTTGTACTTAACTCAGACACTTCTACACAGTCATGTTCTGGTTCGTCAGCAATCTCATTATTTTCCTTGTCTTCACAATTGTTTTGTGAAATAGGACACAGTGTTGCTGAGTTTAAGACATTTGATTGTGTAACAAAGATGTTCTCTGCTGCAAGCTTGGTCTGCTCATAACGAGTCAGTCTACTGTTGGTTATATATTGTGTTCTTGTTCAGGTCAAAAGAATTTTACTTCATGGGTGCATGATTCAAAAATCTCTTTCAGTTTCTTAAACGTATCAATGCGTTCATCATCAAGTGGTACTGTATCTTAAATATTATTATATGTCACATTACTAAAGACTTTGCAGTCATGGAAAGTTTGGAATCCACTGACGACATTACAAAACAATTTCAAAACATATTTGAACCTCCCTCTGGGTAGTTGGTTGACTTATTTTCAGAACTGCAGAACCACGTTTTTTTATTAGACTTTCCTTACACTGTTCTCAATATGGTGTCCAAGACAGATTACTTCCTTCTTTCAATACTGCATTTTAGCCGGGGGGAAACCTTATCTCCGTTTTCAGCTAGATGATTTAACAAGGCAATTGTATCAAGTTTATAGTCCTTTATTGTCTTAGTTGAAACCAGTAGGTCATCAATATATTGCACTAAGACTGATTTACATGGCAATTTCATATGATCTAGATTGTTCTTCATGATTTGCCTAAAAATAGAAGGACTTCTGTGTTCCCTTCTACACTATACAATAACTTTATTCAAAAATTTAAACAAAAGGGAATTGAGATTCCTCAAGCAAAGGAATTGATAAGAATACTTGACATAAATCAATGATAGTATACCATTCGGTATATCTGCTACATTTGGTACCACTGGACAGCATGGGAAAGCAATCTTATTAGTCTTTCACAAATGCTGTAAAATGCACCATTTACCATTTAACTTTCCAATTGCCATCACAGATGAGTTTCAAGGACTACTAAATACCTCCTGAAGGATTCTCTCCTCAATCATTTTTCAACCACTAGTTTCATTCCCTCTTCTGCCGCTTTTGAAATTCTGTATTGTCTCACTATAGGAAATATCAAATTTGGTTTGATCTTTATTTTAACTAACTTTTCTCTTTTAATCCGTCCAATCTCTTTTCCCATAAAATTTCATATGTCCTCTTTGACTGTGTGTTTTAAACCCAGTGGCAGATCTTCCTTGCTAATGACTGGGAATAACTCAACTCTCAAATCTGGTGAATTTATTTTAATTATTGAATTCTCCTCTTGTGTTTTAATTGTGCCACCGGCTGTGCAGTAAATCACAGAATTCATCTAAGCTAGCGTAGAGGGTTAATGTGCCTGTCACAAAGAACGTGTAATATGCAGATCACTGAACAGTATTTTATCTGTCTGCAGTGCTCAGTGGCATACTGGTTTTGCCACAGAGATCTTTTTGTTCCTGTCCAGTTTATAAGTTACAATTATAATCTAGCACAGTGTGTGATGAACTGCCATTGATGAGTTGAATGCGAACTGCATGGTAAAGATTAGAAAGTTACGTTTTTTCCAGTCTTTGACTGTCATCATTTTGCTCAAAATGGTTTGTTTGGGTAGAAATAAAGTATAAGTAAAGTCAGACCTAACCACTGTGTTGCACTCTGAATCCTGAGTTTATGCTTCCCCAGACCAAGCACTCTTACAAAAGTTCCTACCAGAATGGATGACATGTGTATCCTACACCTTGAAGTCTTCTTTGTCTTAGTTACCATGCTAAAAATGGGGTATCCAGTTGTCAGAGTATACACCCTTGTCCAAATAGGGACCACAATCCTAGTCAGGGTAAATCACACACAATCCAAATTATCCTGTGCCCACCCTCTGGAAGCTTGGCACTGAGCAGTCAGGCTTAACTTAGGAGCTAATGTGTAAAGTATTTGTGCAATAAACCATACAGTAACACAGTAAATACACCACAAAAATACACCACACAGGTTTATAAAAATATATGGTATTTATCTGGTTAAATTAAGGTCAAAATGATAAAGATTCAGTGAGCACAAGTTGAGATACCACAAGCAGGAATAAAAATCTCAGAAATCAACAGTTGTTTCTTGTTTACATAAAGTACCTGGTTTGCATCAAAAATAACACACACGGAGACCGGAGAGGAGGAGATGCGTGGAAAAATAAGGTATGTGTCAGATTTTCTGAAGCGGCACAGACAATGCTTTGTTTCTTTTCACGCTGCAAGGGGTTTTGAGTCGATTTCTGGCGTGCAGTCTTGTTCCCTCACTGCGATGCAAGGCTCTTTTTGACACCCTGGGATGATGCAGGGAAATCCTGGGTGTGTGGGAAGAAGTCACAGGCGTCGCGTCGATCCGGTAGGCGATGTGTCAAATGTTCTGTTGCACGCAGGTGCTGCGTCGATTCTTCACCCTGGAAGTTGGGCTGCATTGTTCCGGTCAGCTATGCGTCAAATTTCTGGCTACACGGCAGGCACTGCATCGATTCTTGACACGGTAAGTGGGGCTGTGTCGTTCCGGCTCGGATGTACAGTGATTTCTCGGTCGCAAAATGGCTGTGCGTCGTTTCTGGTAGGCTGTGCATTGATTTTCGGCTCACAAGCAGTTTCTTGAAGAGATTATGGCACTCATTACGACCCTAGTGGTGGGTGATAAAGTGGTGGTAATACCGCCAACAGGCTGGCGGTAACTACCCCCAAATTATGACCATGGCAGTGATAACTCCCATAGACAGCCAATGTATCACATTGACTGCCAGGGCGGAAACATCAGTCACCACAGCGGTAGCAGCCTACAGCCAGGTGGAAGACAAAGTTCCACCCACCATATTATGACACTACAATCTGCCACCTTTTCTGGGGCAGTACCAATGCCATCAAAAGCCTGTCAATAACAGAGCACAAAAGTCAAACGGCTCACCATTGGACACTCAGGGAAGAGCCACCATGGAACCCGAACTGCAAGTATTCCCCATGATCTTCTATGTTATGCTCCACCTGGAACATCAATGCCGGTGAAGACGACGACTGTGAGTACAGCCACCTAGTACACAAGGGAGGGTGGGAGGAAAAAGAGAGTGACACTCACATGCACAACACACACCTGACACACCAACACGCCATACACACAACCAGATGCATTACAAAAACAATTTAACCCCGAAAAACTGCAGAATAATGCAAGGACAACAGGAATTGACTAAAGTGATTGTAATCAGTCCAACAATAAAATCAAGAATCCGATTTGGCCATGAAACAGATATGTACACTTGTATGAAAAAAGGTACACTGCCCAGTCCATAGTTCAAAGGGCCCACATGGCCATAGGGCACAGTCCAAGGCCCCACTCGAATCCTGCACTAATCCAGATAGAACACTGCAGGTGCATCAGTTGTCAATAAGGCAGGCACCTCAGGGGAGGGGCGGGCACCTCAGCCGGATGTGGCAACAAGCCCACTGGTTCTGGAGGGGGCAACATGCCCTGTGCTTTTTTTCCTGGGGAGTGCAAGGCCACAGTCTCTCAAGTGGGTATCTTCCCCACTGGTTCTGGGGGGGCAACATGCCCGGTGCCTTGTCCTGGGGAGTGCAAGGCCACAGTGTCTCGAGTGGGTGTCTTCCCCACTGGTTCTGGAGGGGGCAGGCTGCTCAGTAGCCGCTGGAGGCTGGACTACATGGCGTGAGCCGGCGGTGACAGCTGCACTGTGGTGGTGGATGTGGGAGGCTCCTGGTCAGCCCCTGCAGTCTCTGATGGCTGCACTGTTGTGTTGGTTGTGGGAGGCTCCTGGTCAGCCCTTGCACTCTCTGATGGCTGCACTGTGATGGTGTTGTGGGAGGCTTCTGGTCAGCCCCTGCACTCTCTGATGGCTGCACAACCATGTCTGGCGGTGGGGGCCCTGTGACAGCTGCTGGTGGTGGCGGTGTTTGGCTGACAGCTTCCGCTGGCGTATTTTGCTTCCTCTCGTCTTGGTCATGGGTTGGGGATCCCTTATCCTTCCTGGCAGGGGTGGATGGGCTCTTCCCCCTCTGCCTGGTGGTGTAGGCTCCTTTCCCCTTCTTTCCAGCTGGTGCAGGCTCCTTCCCCTTCTTTCCAGCTGGTGCAAGCTCCTTCCCCTTCAGTATTGCTGGTCTTAAATCCCTACCACCACAAGTAGGTGGTGCCACCACTGGCCCTGTGGACTGTTTGTCTGAGGTGCTGGGCTGGGTCCTTGCTACCCTGCCCATACATACAGTACGGCGGGATGGGTAGGGAAGTGGTCAATCATGGAAAGGAAAAGCTTTTTAGGGACGTTGGGGTGGGAGGATGGAGGAGTAATGGGAGTGGAGGATGAGGGAGTGGTTGTTGGAGGTGTATGTCCACTGGATTTGGGTGCAGGTGCACAGGCTGATTTCTGTTGTGAGGTGGATGGCGGTTGGGTGTCTGAGTGCTTGCGTTTGTGTCCTTTAAGTGGGGGGTCAGACACGGTGGGAGAGGACACAGGGGACGTGTGCATGGATGTTGTGGAGGTGTCTACCAGTGAGGTGTGTTCTGCTTGGTGTGGTGATGATGCTGGTAGTGGATATTCATGTAGTGCATGCAGGTGTGAGTGTAGACATAACTGGGTGGAAGGTAGAGTAGGAGGAGGGGGGGAGGCAGTGGAGACAGTGGATGTTGTCGTGTCTGCAATTGAATGGTGTTTGTGTGAGTGTTTGTGGGATGAAGTGTGGTGCTTGTGTTTGCCTGTGCTACTCTTGTGTGTTGTCTTCTGTGCATGCTCGTCTGACTGTGTGCTTGGGATGGGTAGGGGTTGAGGAGTATGGGACTGGGAAGTGGAAGTTGGAGGGGGAACGGCTGAAACAGGGACAATGGCTGCCATCAGAGAGTAGGCCAGAGCCTGAATCGATCTCTGTTGTGCCACCAATCCACCGTGAATGCCCTCCAGAAATGCATTGCATTGCTGCATCTCGGCTGCCAGACCCTGGATGGCATTCAGAATGGTTGATTGCCCTATAGAGATGGATCTCAGGAGGTCAATAGCCTCCCCACTAAGGGCAGCAGGGCTGTCTAGGGCAGGGCCTGGGGTGCCTGGGGCGAAGGAAATGCCCACCCTCCTGGGTGAGCGGGCACGGGCAACGTGCTGAGGGGCTACTGGGAGGGTGGTGCTGGTACAGGGTGGTGTTTGTACCTGCAGCAGGGGTGATCACAGAGGTGTCCACCATGACCAAGGAGCTCCCATCGGAGGAGGAATCAGAGTCTGTGTTGTCCCCTCCAGTCTCCGCCATGGTTCTCCCCTCGCCCTCCGTCCCACTGGTGCCCTCAGGGTCAGTGGACTCTGCCTCCAGGATCCTGTGGGATGCAGCTCCCTCTGTCGCTGGTGCCTCTGCTCCTCTGCCAGATGATGCTAATGCACATAAGGACAGGATGACAAAACAAGAAAGGGGGGAGAGAGACAAAGGATACACTGGGTCAATGACTGCACCAATACCACCGTTGGCATGCACGCACCATCACACACAGGGAACAGGCCTACGTACTATGCATGGCACTTCCTGTGAAATGGCTAGTCACCAAGGAATGAGGAGGGGCACACACTGCCAAATGCAGCACACCTGGGACTCACACAGCCCTGCCCCGAAGTGAATACTAAGAAGCTAGGTAAGCAGTATTTCACATTCAAACCCTTAGCCACCAGAGGACCTACACTGCTAAGTCTGGCCTGGCCTAGGGGCACCCACTGACACACAACCACCACCTGGATACCACTCAACCAGCCGTGAGTTGTAATTATAGCCACTGTACTCACCCCCTTGTGGCTGCTGTGATGCCCTCCAGTGCCCAACCAGCTCAGGGTAGGCCACCGCCAGTATGCAGGCCATCAAGGGGGTCAGGGTCCGACGGGCACCCCTTCCTCGTTGTGAGGCCATTCCAAGCTGGGCCTCCTCAGTCTTCCGTGCCCAGGGTCTCAGGTCCTCCCACCGTTTGCGACACTGGGTGCTCCGCCTGCCATAGATCCAAAGGGTACACACCTCCTTGGCAATGGCACGTCATATTCTCTTCTTTTGATGGGCGCTGACCTGCAGAGGCAATACAGACAAGACAACACCACTAGACAAACAGTCCAGCCTGTCACACAAATAGCTCACTATACCCGTTTCCCTCACCATTGGCACACACATAGCCCAGCCCACAACATGTACACCACCAAGAGGACATCCACAACCCCCCTTACAGGAGGCCTTCACACACAGCTCCATGCCTTCATGCCACCTGCATTGTGCCCACAGTGCACTCACCTGTTGGTCTGGAGGCCCATGCAGCAGTTCTTACTGGGCTAGGACCCCATCCACCAGTCGCTCCAACTCCTCCAAAGTGAAGGCTGGGGCCCTTTTCCCAGTCACACGGGCCATGGTAGGCTCCAGACACAGGTCACAGCAGCACATGCAGTGTAGGTCCTCTCCTATAGAAGGTCAGGAAACAAGTGAGGAATCAGATAGAAAATGGCGGTCACGTCCACGGCGGTGCATACCATCATCTCCAGCGTAGATCCCCATTGGCCACTGAACCCCATAGGGCCCAATATTAACCAATGAGGAATTGCACGGCGGTTCACAACTGCTTACCGCCACGGCACACCACGTCCACGGAATTATCTCACTTCCACCTGTCCCTACACACAGGATAGACAGGCGGTCGCCATTTCGGGGAGGGGATGAACAGGCCTATCGATAATTGCTGTGTCACAGGATCAATAGGCACATACTTCACAAATTACAGTGTCCCATAATATGTTTGCACATTGTGGACTGCTGTTGTGGCTCCATTGTTCAGTTTGTGACAGCCTACACACTCTTGTGTCCCTTAGATGTCTACCGCTGCTGATGAATAGGAGATGGAGACATACCCTCTCGTACAGACCACTGGTGGACTTGGCTACGCTGGAGGACAGGCACATAATACTCACCTATAGACTGCTCAGGACCACGATCACAGAGCTGTGTGCCCAATTAGAACCTGACCTGATATCAGCTATCCGTCATCCCACTGGGATCCCCCCTCTTGTGCAAGTGTTAACAGCGCTCCATTTCCTGGCAACAGGTTTTTCCAAGTGACAGTGGGCTTGGCAGCAGGAATGTCACAGCCAATATTCTCAATCGTAGTAACAAGAGTCTTGTCTGCCCTGATAAAACACATGTGCAGCTACATTGCTTTCCCCCAGGTGGAGGATTTGACCACTGTCAAGGCTGGGTTTTATCCAATGGGACATATCCCCAATATCATTGGCGCGATGATTGATGGAACACATATTGCATTTGTTTCCCCCTCCCCCCGCCAGAATGAACAGGTGTTCAGGAATCGTAAGAGTTTCCAATCCATGAATGTGCAGATGGTGTGCTTGGTGGAGCAGTACATCTCCCACGTCAATGCTAAGTCCTGGGTCGGTGCATGATGCCTTTGTCCTGAGGAATAGCAGCATCCCAAATGTGATGTCCCAACTACAGAGGCACAGGGTGTGGCTAATAGGTGTGCCCTGGTTCCCACCCAGTATATGTTGGTGTATGCCTATGGTGTTGGCCATATAGGATAGTGTGTGGCTAAATGTTGTCCTCAATATTTGCAGGTGACTCAGGTTACCCAAACCTATCATGGCTGCTGACCCCTGCAAGGAATGACAGGACAAGGGCAGAAGAACATTATAATGAGGCACATGGGCAAACCAGAAGGAACATTGAAACAGCCTTAGGCCTCCTGAAGGCCAGGTTCAGGTGCTTCCATCTGACAGGTGGATCCCTGTGCTACTCACCCAACATGGTCTGCCAGATAGTAGTGGCATGCTGCATGTTGCACAACCTGGCCCTCAGACGGCATGTACCTTTTCTGCAGGAGGAGGAAACTGAAGATGCCCATGTGGCAGCAGTGGACCCTGAGGACAGTGAGGATGAGGAGGCAGAGGATGAGGATGTGGACAACCGAACATCAGTGATACATCAGTACTTCCAATGACACACAGGTGAAATGGTGCAACTTCACATTTCTATGAGTATTGGTGCATTCTGTGTGGCATTGGCATGCTAGCATTACCCACTTCTTTGCCCTACTTATTGTTACCTATGGATATTATTTTTGCAGATGTTGGTGGTATGACAACATTCTCCTGGTGTGATCACAACAGCCAGCTACAGGTCATTAATTATATGCTCATTCTATGTACAGTTCATTTGCAATGGTTGTAGCTGTTTCAATCAATACATCAAATTTGCTATACATGAAATACTAGTAGTCGAGTGTTACCCAAGGGTGTTTATTGTTGTGCTAAAATATAGAGGGGTAAGAGCAATGGAATGGGGTGATGATGGAGTAAAGTCCAGGGTATTGCTCTAGTCTGTTTGTAGCACATGTACATTGTCCATGGGGACATAGGAAGGGGAGCAATGGCAGTTCAAGGTGGACAAGGTGACTGAATGGGACATAAGGGGGACAATAAGGAGAGTCTCATTTCCTGGTGGTGGTCTTGGCAAGTGTCTCTGGCTTCTGTCTGGTTCGCAGGGAATGTTTGTGCAGGGGGAGGGTGCTGGTGGCTTTTTGGTCCTCTGGTGGGGCCTTCTGGCCACTAGCGGAAGTGGAGGGCTGTTCAGATGACTGGCTAGTGGCAGGGGCCCTCTGGTGTGCTCCAGTCTGTTTGTAGCACAGGTACATTGTCCATGGGGACATAGGAAGGGGAGCAATGGCAGTTCAAGGTGGACAAGGTGATTGAATGGGACATAAGGGGGACAATAAGGAGAGTCTCATTTCCTGGTGGTGGTCTTGGCAAGTGTCTCTGGCTTCTGTCTGGTTCGCAGGGAATGTTTGTGGGGTGTATCACCTTCTGCAGGGGGAGGGTGCTGGTGGCTTTTTGGTCCTCTGGTGGGGCCTTCTGGCCACTAGCGGAAGTGGAGGGCTGTTCAGATGACTGGCTAGTGGCAGGGGCCCTCTGGTGTGCTATTGCCTCCGTCATGATGTTGGCCATGTCTGCCAGCACCCCTGTTATGGAGATCAGGGTGTTGTTAATGGCCTGCAAGTCATCCCTGATCCCCTGATACTGTCACTCCTGCAGCCGCCTGTTCTCCTGCACGTTGTCTAGGATCTGGCCCATCGTGTCCTGGGAATGTTGGTAGGCTCCCAGGATCTCAGAGTGCCTCCTGGAGAGTCGGTTCCCTGCTCCTGTCCTCCCCCAGCGCACAGCAGTCTTCCCAATGTCCCTGTTGGCCTGTGCCTCTGTCCCCTGAACCGTGTGCCCACTGCCACTGACCCCAGGTCCCTGATTGTATAGAGGGGCGAGGTGTGGCCTGGGGTCCCTGTACAGGTGGTCACACTGCTGATTGAGGTGTCCTGGGGACAGAGCTGTGGGTACGCTGGGTGGGTGCTGTGGTGTTGGATCCTGATAGGGGAGGCTCTGTGGTGGTCTGTGGCTGGGCTTGGGTGACTGGCTGTCCAGTGGTCCCTGATGGGCCAGATAGATCGTCCAGATCCTGAAGTCCAGAGTTACTGTCATCACGGGGAGCCTCTTCTGTTTGGGGACTGGATAGTGGTGGCACCTCCTCTCCAGTGACATTGGCTGGGGGTACCTGTGGGGATGTAAATGATGTATTATGCCTCAGGTGTCTGAAATGTGTACTTCTGTAGCTTCCCCTCTATGGTTGTTGTTCCCCTGCCAGCTTTTGCTTGTGAATGTTGGTGTATTGTGGTTATGTTAATTTCCCTATGGTGTGCATGCTTTAGTGATGAGTGTCCATGCAGGGCTAGGAGGGGTGTCCATTCATTGGTACACCATGCAGGGCTTGGCATTGGGATTAGTAAGATGTGATGTGGAGTGTGTGGGATTTGGTGGAGTGATGGGAGTGAGGGTGAGGATGAGGGTGTGTGATGGCATGCAGGTATGGTGGGTGATAGTTGTTAAAAGTAGACTTACCAATGTCCAGTCCTCCTCCAACTCCGGGGAGTAGCTCAGGATGCAGTATTGCCAAGACTTGCTCCTCCTATGCTGAGAGTTGTGGGGGAGGAGTAGGGGGTCCACCGCCAGTCCTCTGGATGGCGACGTGGTGTCTTGCTGCTATGGAACGTACCTTCCCCTGTAGGCCGTTCCACCTCTTCCTGATGTCGTCCCTCGTTGTTGGATGCTGTCCCACGGCGTTGACCCTGTCCACGATTCTCTGCCATAGCTCCATTGCTATTGATATCTGCTGCACCTGTGCTCCAATCAGCTGTGGCTCTACGCTGACGATTTCCTCCACCATGACCCTGAACTCCTCCTCAGTGAAATGGGGGGACCTTTGTGGTGCCATGGGTGATGTGTGATGTGTGATGTGTGTTGGTGAGAGTGTGATGAGTAATGTGGTGGTGAATGTGATGTGGAGTGCGTGAGGTGTGTATGGGTGTGAATGGTGTGTGTGTCTAGTTGTCTCTGTGCTGATCGTGTCAATCTTCTGGCAGTAATTGTTGTTGGTAAAGGGTTGTGGGTAATGTGGGTCGGTGTTTTATAGTGGTGTGGGTGGGGTGTGTGTGTGGGTATCAGGTGTGTGTTGTCTGAATTGTGCAATGTGGTAGTGTTTTGTCTGTGGGTGTCGATTGTGAGTGCGGCGGTATGTAGCACTGTGGTGATTCATAGGTCATAATGTGATGGGAGTTGTTCTGCTGGCATAACGGTGTGGGTTTTGGAACCGCCAGTTTATCACTGACCTTTGGGCTGGCGGATTTGTGTATGTGGCTGTATTCTGTCGGCTTGGTGTGTGTCATAATATGGTCAACGGATATTCGCCAGCGCGGCGGTAAGTTGGCACCCATCAGCACGGTGGTAAGTGCCATTTACCGCCAATGTCATAATGAGGGTGTTAGACCTGACAGCCTTAGGAGGGTCACCCCCTAACTTTTTGCCTGCTAAGCAGTGGTAAAGGTCATATTCTCTCTCCCTTTAAACATGGTAAAATTGCATCATACCCAATTGGACTATTTAATTTACTTATAAGTCCCTAGTAGAGTGCACTATATGTGCCCAGGGCCCGTAGATTAAATGGTAAAATTGCATCATACCCAATTGGACTATTTAATTTACTTATAAGTCTCTAGTAGAGTGCACTATATGTGCCCAGGGCCTGTAGATTAAATGCTACTAGTGGGCTTGCAGCACTGATTGTGCCGCCCACTTAAGTAGCCCCTTAACCTTGTCTCAGGCCTGCCATTGAAAGGCCTGTGTGTGTAGTTTCACTGCCAATTCGACTTGGCATTTAAAAGTACTTGCCCATGGGGACATAGGAAGGGGAGCAATGGCAGTTCAAGGTGGACAAGGTGACTGAATGGGACATAAGGGGGACAATAAGGAGAGTCTCATTTCCTGGTGGTGGTCTTGGCAAGTGTCTCTGGCTTCTGTCTGGTTCGCAGGGAATGTTTATGCAGGGGGAGGGTGCTGGTGGCTTTTTGGTCCTCTGGTGGGGCCTTCTGGCCACTAGCGGAAGTGGAGGGCTGTTCAGATGACTGGCTAGTGGCAGGGGCCCTCTGGTGTGCTATTGCCTCCCTCATGATGTTGGCCATGTCTGCCAGCACCCCTGTTATGGAGATCAGGGTGTTGTTAATGGCCTGCAAGTCATCCCTGATCCCTTGATACTGTCACTCCTGCAGCCGCCTGTTCTCCTGCACGTTGTCTAGGATCTGGCCCATTGTGTCCTGGGAATGTTGGTAGGCTCCCAGGATCTCAGAGTGCCTCCTGGAGAGTCGGATCCCTGCTCCTGTCCTCCCCCAGCGCACAGCAGTCTTCCCAATGTCCCTGTTGGCCTGTGCCTCTGTCCCCTAAACCGTGTGCCCACTGCCACTGACCCCAGGTCCCTGATTGTCTAGAGGGGCGAGGTGTGGCCTGGGGTCCCTGTACAGGTGGTCACACTGCTGATTGATGTGTCCTGGGGACAGAGCTGTGGGTACGCTGGGTGGGTGCTGTGGTGTTGGATCCTGATAGGGGAGGCTCTGTGGTGGTCTGTGGCTGGGCTTGGGTGACTGGCTGTCCAGTGGTCCCTGATGGGCCAGATAGATCATCCAGATCCTGAAGTCCAGAGTTACTGTCATCACGGGGAGCCTCTTCTGTTTGGGGACTGGATAGTGGTGGCACCTCCTCTCCAGTGACATTGGCTGGGGGTACCTGTGGGGATGTAAATGATGTATTATGCCTCAGGTGTCTGAAATGTGTACTTCTGTAGCTTCCCCTCTATGGTTGTTGTTCCCCTGCCAGCTTTTGCTTGTGAATGTTGGTGTATTGTGGTTATGTTAATTTCCCTATGGTGTGCATGCTTTAGTGATGAGTGTCCATGCAGGGCTAGGAGGGGTGTCCATTCATTGGTACACCATGCAGGGCTTGGCATTGGGATTAGTAAGATGTGATTTGGAGTGTGTGGGATTTGGTGGAGTGATGGGAGTGAGGGTGAGGATGAGGGTGTGTGATGGCATGCAGGTATGGTGGGTGATAGTTGTTAAAAGTAGACTTACCAATGTCCAGTCCTCCTCCAACTCCGGGGAGTAGCTCAGGATGCAGTATTGCCAAGACTTGCTCCTCCTATGCTGAGAGTTGTGGGGGAGGAGTAGGGGGTCCACCGCCAGTCCTCTGGATGGCGACGTGGTGTCTTGCTGCTATGGATTGTACCTTCCCCTGTAGGCCGTTCCACCTCTTCCTGATGTCGTCCCTCGTTGTTGGATGCTGTCCCACGGCGTTGACCCTGTCCACGATTCTCTGCCATAGCTCCATTGCTATTGATATCTGCTGCACCTGTGCTCCAATCAGCTGTGGCTCTACGCTGACGATTTCCTCCACCATGACCCTGAACTCCTCCTCAGTGAAATGGGGGGACCTTTGTGGTGCCATGGGTGATGTGTGATGTGTGATGTGTGATGTGTGTTGGTGAGAGTGTGATGAGTAATGTGGTGGTGAATGTGATGTGGAGTGCGTGAGGTGTGTATGGGTGTGAGTGGTGTGTGTGTCTAGTTGTCTCTGTGCTGATCGTGTCAATCTCCTGGCAGTAATTGTTGTTGGTAAAGGGTTGTGGATAATGTGGGTCGGTGTTTTATAGTGGTGTGGGTGTGGTGTGTGTGTGGGTATCAGGTGTGTGTTGTCTGAATTGTGCAATGTGGTAGTGTTTTGTCTGTGGGTGTCGATTGTGAGTGCGGCGGTATGTAGCACTGTGGTGATTCATAGGTCATAATGTGATGGGAGTTGTTCTGCTGGCATAACGGTGTGGGTTTTGGAACCGCCAGTTTATCACTGACCTTTGGGCTGGCGGATTTGTGTATGTGGCTGTATTCTGTCGGCTTGGTGTGTGTCATAATATGGTCAACGGATATTCGCCAGCGCGGCGGTAAGTTGGCACCCATCAGCACGGTGGTAAGTGCCATTTACCGCCAATGTCATAATGAGGGTGTTAGACCTGACAGCCTTAGGAGGGTCACCCCCTAACTTTTTGCCTGCTAAGCAGTGGTAAAGTGCATATTCTCTCTCCCTTTAAACATGGTAAAATTGCATCATACCCAATTGGACTATTTAATTTACTTATAAGTCCCTAGTAGAGTGCACTATATGTGCCCAGGGCCCGTAGATTAAATGGTAAAATTGCATCATACCCAATTGGACTATTTAATTTACTTCTAAGTCCCTAGTAGAGTGCACTATATGTGCCCAGGGCCTGTAGATTAAATGCTACTAGTGGGCTTGCAGCACTGATTGTGCCGCCCACTTAAGTAGCCCCTTAACCTTGTCTCAGGCCTGCCATTGAAAGGCCTGTGTGTGTAGTTTCACTGCCAATTCGACTTGGCATTTAAAAGTACTTGCCAAGCCTAAAACTACCCTTTTTCTACATACAAGACACCCCTAAGGTATGCCCTAGGTAACCCATAGGGCAGGTTGCTGTGTAGGTAAAAGGCAGGACAGGTACATGTGTGTTTTATCTGTCTCTGTAGTGGAAAACTCCTAAATTTGTTTTCCACTACTGTGAAGCCTGCTCTTTTCATAGAATAGCATTAGGGCTACCCTCATATACTGTTTGAGTGGTAGATTCTGATCAGAAAGGGGTAACCAGGTCATATTTAGTATGGCCAGAATGGTAATAGAAAATCTTGCTTATTGGTGAGGTTGGACTTTATGTTACTATTTTAAAAATGCCATTTTTAGAAAGTGAGCATTTCTGTGCACTTGAAATCCATCTGTGCCTTACAGCCTGTTTCCAATCAACAGCTCGGCTGGGCTGGTTGACAGCTTCCTTGTGGATTTCACCCAGTCAACCACAAACATAGGATACTCAGTTGCACCTGTACTGATCTGCATACTGAATGGGGTCCTCCTGGGCTGGAAAGGTGGAGGGGCATGACACTTACATTTCAAAGGCTAGTGACCTGCCCTCACACAATGGACTGCCACACCCCCTACTGGGACCCTGGCAGACAGACTTGTACTGAAAGGGGAACTTGTGCACCTCAAAACCACTCTTTGAAGTCTCTCCCACTTCAAAGGCATTTTGGGGTATATAAACTGGGTCCCTGACCCCACGAAATCAGACACTTCTGGAGCTGTACCTGCAACCTGTCAAGAAGGACTGCCTGGCTGCCCAAAGGATACATTTGGACTGCTTTGCTGAGAAGGACTGCTGCCCTGGTGCCTTGCTGCCCTCTGACTTTGCTGAGAAGTACTCTCCAAGGGCTTGGATTGAGTTTGTAGTAGTCAGACTCACTTGCTGTACACCCTACAAAATTTGCCAGGGCTGCTTTGGGTTCCCAGTTTGGCCCTGTGGAGTGGTGTAGAATGGAGTAGAGTCATAGAGTGGAATGCTGCAGAGTGGAGTAGAATTGTAGAGTGGAATGGCATTTAGTAGAGTTGATTGGCATAGAGTGAAGTGGCATGGCTTAGCCTGGAGTATGCATGGTGTTACACAGGCAACATTTTTTCAATTGCAATGACCATTACATCATTTTTCAATCATTAGTTTCATTCCCTATTCTGCCTTTTTTGAAATTCTGTATTGTCTGATTCTATGAAATATCACATTCCATATGATCTTTATTTCAAATGGATTTGCACTTTTAATCAGGCCAGTCTCTTTTCCAGTAAAATCTCATAGCTCATCTTTGACACTGTGTTTTAAGCTCAGAGACAGATCTTTCTTGCTTATAACTGGGAATAACTCAACTCTAGAATCTGGTGAATTCATTTTACACATTGAGTCCTCATTCTGTGTTTTACTTGCACCATCTGGTGTGCAGTCAATCACACAATTCATTTTGCAGAGCAAGTCACTTCCAAATAAATTCACAGGATTTGCGTCACACAAAATAAATTGGTAGTTGTGTTCTGTTTGACCAATTATAAGTGGAGCATCTGCTGTAACCTGATTTACAATTTGATTATTGCTGATCTCTACAACTTGGATTTCACTCCCTGAGAGGGGTAGGTTTAGGACTTCCACAGAATAGACTGTAGAACAGGTAGCCCCTGTAACAAACAAAAATGAAATGGGATGGCCAGTAACCTCTCTATCAATGTATGGGCCACTTTGGTTTACCTTTAGGACTACTCCAGGCATGCAATTCTCTTCCCCTTTCATGCACCGCCATTGTAAACTCATCATTCAGAATCAATAGATATTACTGGTTCATTGCATCATACGTGATTTTGTTCTTCATGTTCTGCTGCATCAGTGGGGCTGAAGGCATTAACATTCACTCTGCACAATTTGATCAGGATTTTGCATATTTGTGACCATCACATTATTTCTCTGCATCTGTTAATGTTTTTCTATATTCCCCTGAATCCTGTAAGGATTCTGACGGCACTCTCTTTTCCAGTGCCTGATCTTCCCACAGAAGTGAAAAGCTGTATCCATTATCATCAATTTAACATTCATATTCATACCATAAACTCTATCACCATCTGTATCTGATTCACTCCATTGATACCAGACTGAACAAAATTCATATTCAAACCCTTTTAATGTTGAGATCCCTTTTCAAACTGCTTTGTCTGGGTGATCATCAACTTCTTTTTAAGCTTCTTCTGCTTTGTTTAAAAATAATTACTACTATTTTTTACCTGCAAGATCTTGTCTATGTTCTTTGTCTCCCAACTCAATTCACTCTGTTGAACATGGTCTTAATCCTGCCACAAAAGCAGCCACAGATCCACTGACCGCATCTTTTTCGGCATTCTCAACTCTGCTATGTGTCTAATAGTTATGTATAAGCCTTTCATTAAAAGAGTGTACTGACTCCTTCGGCTCCTGTGTAGTTCTCAAAATCTTTTGCCAATTTATATTGTTTTCAGGAACTTGTTTTTTTCAGATATTCAACTATAGCCTTGTATTTATTTGCTACATCTGCAGCTGGTGCATTATTAGAACCAATTATAGCCGGTTCTTGTATCAGCTATCCAACTATAACCTTGACTTCTGGTTACAAAACAGCAGGAACTACACTCTCTAACAATGAATTCAAATCCGTCTACAACACATAAAATATGTGTGCCAATTCGAGTATCATAAAATGCCACTTTGCTGAATCTTCACAATTTCAGGTTATTATTAGTGAATGCATGCAAATCAGCTCGAGTCCATGGTACATGCACAATATTCCCTCCTTGAGCCTCTCTCGAAAGATATTCCAGAGCTACTCCTGCACCAATTTCTGATTCACTTGCGACACCTCTCACCCTACCTTCATTCCCCTTCATTCTCTTTTTATTTGTTATCCCTTTCTTCCGTCTTTCTTATAATTTTTTTCAAATCACTTCAGTCCCTTGTTTTCTCTATAAAATCTTTAGTATGGGCTTTTGCTGTAATCAAACCCATCTTTTTAGTTTACTCGTGTCAAATCCATTTTGTAATTTTGTTTTAAATTTTCATCTTGCTGATGGCAATCTCTAATTCTTCAGCAAATTCTTCTAATATATTGTGTATTTAATTGCCACATCTGGCTGCTTCTTAATCCAGTATCTCATTTCAGAAGCACTGTAAGTCAATAACCTATTTAAGTCAAGATTTCCCTGCAGCATTTCACCAAAGTTAATTTTTAAAATACAGATATTAATTTGTTTAAGGAACTTCTTCAGCTGCCACTTTCAGGTGCAGCAGCTTGAGTCTGTACTCTGGTTGTGTATTAACGCTCATAATAGGCACAGCAGCCATCCCTGTCTCTGTTGCAGCACGCTGTACTACAACAGTAGTAGTATAACTGCACGCCAGTACTGCCATCTCTCCCAGCACCTGTATCAAGTCCTGAGCTAGTCTCACCTGTCCCCACTGTGTCTTGCTGTGCATGGAGAAAGTCTAGAATTCAAAATCTCATAAAAAAAATTATCCTCTTAATCAGATTCATTATTCTGCTTCTCATTTGTATTTAATTTGTGTTTTTTATCTTTCTAATTAATTATGTCAGGGAATGTTTTCACATATTCAATCATGTCCTCCATCTTTCATGTTTCTTGTCTGTCCTATTTGTTCTCAAGGCACTGTCTAAATTAGCTTTTCATCTGCTTTGTTTCTTTGTTTCTCCTTATCTCTGTCGCCATGCAATCCCATTTATTAAGCATCTCAAACTGTGTAGATCCGGGCATTGGATTCATATCAAATATGGTTTGTCTTTAGAAATCTAACTTTCTAATGTTTAAGGTAACTTCTAATGAAAACTGTAAAACGTCACCATGGGCAGTGTATTTTTTCTAATCTGAAATCCAGGTGTATGTATAGAGCCCAATCTCTTTCATCATCTCCTAGGTCTGGGTTTCTTCAACCAGTAATTTCTGACCCTCCACAGCTACCACAGCAATCTCCGGATTTACTAATAAACTTACCATTATTTTCAATTATTTTTCAAAACAACTCAAAAGGTTCTTCAAAATCACAACAAACAAATTAGGAAACTGCAACCAATCTCAGTCAGGCTCTGTCAAAGATTATCCTGTAAGAATGCAGCTTTGTCAGCAGACAATCAGAGCACGCTTTGTGGCGATGTCTCACCAATCCCTGAGTGGCTCCTTGGCTGACTAACCAGTCACAACATGACATCTGTTTAATGGAAAACAATTACAAAACTAGTTTCAAACAAAAAACGAAAATACCCTTGTCTATTTACTCGGCAAAGTAAGGAAAAATCAGTAAACCAAGCAAGACAATTCAATCACAAACCATGAAACTTCAGAGACAAGAACAAAATTTTATATGAAGATAGGAAAACCAAAAAGAAATTAATAGGCTTTCTCTTTGCTAGACAGACTCCCATACAGCGTTAATCCATACTAGCCAGTGCACTCGCTCCCATGTACTCAAGAATGAGAACCACCAATCCAATTTAGGCAATCAATCTAAAAAAGAAAACTTTTAGTTGTGAATCCCTATCAATGTGTATGTGGCGCCTCGCTCTACACATCACAATTACAGGCAAGTAAACCCAGTACATCTCAAAATCTTGGATTTCGTCAAAACTGATAACCAAACCAAATCAAAAACAATGGAACCAATAAAGCCTCAAATGGGTTTACCAATATGAATAATACATCAGAACAAGAGTAATCAGGCCACCATTGGAACCCAAAATCATAATTCCATATCCAAAGAAATCATAACAGAAATAGAAATCCATCTCACAGACACATACTTCAATGCGCACTCCTAAAATCAGTTCTCCCTCTTCATACCTAAACTCCAAGGCCCATATTTATACTTTTTGATGCAAAACTGAGCAAAGGTAGTTTGGCGTCAAAAAGAATAGCACCGGCTTGCGCCATTCCTGAGAACCAGCCGGGTGCCATATTTATGTGATCCGCAAGCCGGTGCACTGGTTGGGCTAGCGTCAGATAAAATGACGTTAGCCGGGTGGGGGTGGTGGTACGGGGGGAGGGGGTTTAGCCTACAAAAATGACACTAGGCTGGTTAGAGGCAAAAGAAATGCCGTTAACCCGCCTTGCATCATTTCTTAATGCAAAACCATTCATACCACATGGCTCCTGACTTATAAAAGACAGGAGTCATACCCACCACCCCAATAGCCAGCACAGGGGACAAGTGTCCCCTGGGCATGGCCATTGCACCCAGTGCCATGTAGGGGGGCCCATTTCAGGCCCCCAGTGACACTTAAAAAAGTTTCCAAAATACTTACCTCTACTTAACCTGGGATGGGGTCCCCCTTCCTGTGATGTCCCTCTGGTGTGGGTGGGGTATTCCTTGGGCTTGGGGTGGGCACCTGTGGGCTCTTTCCATGGTGTTTGATCATGGAAATGGGTCTACAGGTCCCCTAACACCTGCTCTAACCCAGGTGTTAAATAATGGTGCTAAGCAGGCTTAGCGCCATTATTTAGGGACGCCTCCCCCATGCACCATTTTTGCACAGGAGAATAATTAAGGCGCTAGGGGCTTTGAGTCATTTTTTTAACAGGAATGCCTACCTTGCATCTCATTGGCCCAAGGTGGTGTTACGCATCCAAAGAATGACTTCAACTCCAATATTTTGACGCTAGATGGGTCTATCGTAAAAATATAAATATGGAGTGAAGTTTGTGCAAAACAAAATGACACTAATTCAGCCCAACAAGAGTATAAATATGCCCCCAAGTTCTTCAGGAATGCTCAGCAAATACAGTAACTTGCTGTGCACTTCTCGGGAGTCTCTGGCTCTGAACATTTGTCAAAAGTCCAAAAACTCCTTTCTTCCTTCGACTGATCATTAAACAGTCAGAAATTGCAAGAACATCTTTTGGAGACCCCTACCACAAAGTAGATGCTCTTGCGCAACCATCCTCTGCTACCATTTTTGTGGGAGCTAAACCCCAATATTTCACAGAACCCCAACATTTTCATCATCCCGAAATTTACCTCTTGCCTCTTGGCACCTGCACCCTTGATCTTGCAATAAGAGTTGACACCCTCCTTGACATGAGTCCATCAAATTACCAGAGTAAATTAAAATAGCGACTGTGACCACTCAATAACTGAATTCTAGATCAAATAAAAGTTAAAGAGTTTTATTACAAAACCTCAAAATAGGCAATAAAGAGAAATTCAGTATATGTCATGAAAGCCAGATACATGGTACATCATCACAAATCAAGACCCAATAAGCAGTTACAATCATGAAGACAGCATCTCTAATGGAAAAAGAAATCCCTAAATAAATGGACAGCTCCCCAGTAGAACAGGAAAAATGTGTGGTAAACAAGGCAGTCATCTGGCTCAGAAACAAAACTTAGAGGTTTTTATACACAATTGAATAATAGAAAATAGGCAAAAGTGCAAATTCAGCATGGCATAACTAGTGATAACACATACTGAGCAAATCAAAATAATGATTGTCATAAAATAACACTAATCCATTTCAAAGGAGAAAGAAAACTCCATTAGCTTCCTCAGCAACAGCAACGTCGCACTCTGGATATATGAAACACTTTCACACAAAGATTCATACACTACGATATGTAACAGGCCTACATCAGGACTTCCAGTGGAAGTGTCCTTGAGTCTATTGCATCCAGTGTGCAAAAAATGTTTCATTCACTATACAGGATCTCTAAGAAAATAACCAATTGTGTCACAGTGTCCTGTGCTCTGCGAAGACTGTAGGAAGAGAAGACATGCAGGGGGTGTTAATTGGGAGGGGCAATGAGCAGGAGCAAGATGAACAGAGCACCAAAACAGCATCCACATTAGTAAAATGGATTCTCTACAAGTGTGTGTCACAACTAAACTACTTTAATAAACAGATTTTTACACCTCTAAGTAAAATTATTTCAAGAGCAACATTAATAATTCATTGGTTAGGACTACATTAATCATTAAAAAAATGACTTTTCAAAGATAATTTGTCATCCACAATTGCACACTGAGGAAAAAGCTTCAACACTGGCATACTTGAGGTTGCTTCTCATCAATGCAGGCACCTTGGACCCCTGTGCAAGGATACCAGCATTCCGGACAGTATTATTGTGTTGCAGGAAGGGATAAGCTACTGCTTTGCTTTACATTTCTTTACAAAGTCACACAAGGTAGCGCAAAACGCCCCTTGTGTGACCTTTGTAAATCTTACTAAAGCCTTTGTATTGCCTTACATTACCTTGTGCTGCACAAGGACAATGCAAAGGCTTAGTAAATCTGGGCCTAAATATAAATATATAAAAAACAGATTTATTATCATATATGTCACGCTATACAATCAATTTTCAATATTTGAAGTCACTTGTAGATTTGAGACCTGCTGAGCATGCATGGAAATAGTTATCATAGTCCAATGATGTCACAAGCAGCCAGAAGCACAGGGGGTTGAAGGAGTCTAGAGTGCCAACAAGGTTTGGAGCTAGGCGTAGATGGGGATATCAGCACAGTTTCTGTTAAAATGGCTGCTGCTCATTGATATTAACTAGAAGCAAATAACATGTCAATGGCATTGTGAAATTAATGCCAATCATCCTATGCAAAATATTAATTATGAGATGTGTTATGGAATATATAATATGATTGCTCAGGAGGGGTACTTTTAAGAGTGTTCGGGTTGCTCATGGGGCAACATTTCCTTCTGTATTTTGATATAACTGAATGTTATTCTCCCCTGAATATTATTGACTAAATAAATATCTGTGAGTGATTTGTTCAGTCTTTGCCGAAATAATTAAGTGTATAAACAAAACATTACAGAGAGAAAATAGTTACTAAGGCTGATGGCTTAAAAAACAAGCACTGGCAAAGCCAATTGGTCTCGTCTTCACTGATGCTGTGCTTTATGGCTCATAAAAGTTTTAAAAGGGCTCTATGACATGGCGGTTGTGTTTTTTTGTAGACGCATGCATTTGCACGCCTACGAAATGGTGCAAGCCGGATTGGTAAAGTCGCGCCAAAGCTTTTTTTAAGTAAGGGTAAGTCTGGAGCAAAAGAGAGGGCATGTGTGGGGGAAACAATGCAAAGGGACAAAAGCAACATGGAGCATGGGGAGGAGAAGCAACCGATGTGAAAGAAGGAGGGAGAAGGTGGGAAATGGAACATGAAGGGCAGGGGCAGGTAGGAGAAGCAATGTACGAGAGAGGAGAGCACAGGTGGTGGAAACAACATTGAGAGTGGGGATGGTACGTAGAAATAACATGCAAGAGAGCAATGTGGAGCAGGTGGAGGAGAGGCACACAGTTGAAGAATCAACGAGGGAAGTACACAAGGGTGAGAGCAACATGTAAGTGACCAGCAGTAAAGAGCAACATAGACTGCGATCGAAGAGAAGTAGATGAGGGAGATAGCTGGAAGATACATGCACCCGCATGGAGTGATTAACCCAGAAGAAAAAGTCAGGGGCATATTTTTAAACCCCTAGCACCACCTTATGCCACATTAGCATAATTATTTTTTACTCTAATCTGACCCAACAAGGCCAGAATCCCTGCACCATATTTACAGAGTGGCGCAATCCATCCATTTTCTAACCCTTTGCACTATATTATGTCTGCGCCAGGCATAATTTATGCAAAGAGGGAATTCCCCCATTAGGGTGGCCGAGAAAATGGCGCAAGGAAATATAACAGATTTCCTTGTGTTATTTTTTCCCGCCCTTTTAACACCTGCTCAGAGCAGGCATTAAAATGGAGCACACCATTGTTTACAATGGCCTCCTATGTACTGTGCAGGAGTAGAGCCAACATTTTGCAGAGTACATCAATAGGGTCATAAATAACTGACGCTATTGCCCCCTACCCTGCGCTGTGGATCGCCATGTTTTAAATACTGCGCACACATGGTGACGGTAAAGGGCGCAAGAAAGGTGTGCAGCACAATTTTTCTTATATATGCCCCTGAGTGCTCGAAAAGCCAGCAGTGAATATATAGAAGTTAGACAACAAAAAGTGATGTAGAGCAGCTGTGACTAATGCAAGGGCCAAACTAAAGACTGACAAACTGGGATATGACTAAGAAGCAGTCAAAAGAGAGTTACAGGAAAACCAACCAATGGGAAGGTATGGGCGAGCTCCAAGCCCCTGTATGTTCTTGGTAAGCCCACAATATGTCTTGCAGCATATATAGCACATGTGCTATCTAATAGACTCAACCTAACTTTGCTCCTAATATTGCATGTTTTTCTGACAAATAAATGGTGTGTGTGTTGGTGACTTGTGTGTTGACTACAATGCGATATTTCCTAGGTCTGGGTTCTACTTTCAGGTTCAAAGGCGAGGTATTGTTCTAGATTGTTGCATTCAATGCAGTGCTAAATTGTGTGTACCATACAAATTAATCAATTATGAGACTTTAGAGAGATTTGTTTGTCAATTGCAGGGTTACAAAGATCAGGTGAGCTCCTCGTCTATGTCTCAAGGTAAAACCTAGCAAACAACTGATAAGGTTCCACGGCAATGGAAAAAAATACGTTTCTTCCCTTCACTATAATCCACAGGAGAGGTGACGACATCCTTATCTGCACTTTTTAAGTATGAATCAACACCAAAGGTTCACCTTTATCTGAAAGTGGATTAGTTTTAGAAAAAAAACAGAACAAGGCTAGAAAAGCAAAATATTTTTTTACCAGAAAAAGTTATTGTCGAGCTTGTTGCAGAATATGGTCCTTGACATTTTTAGAACTGGATTCTCAGAAATATTGGTACACCTGAGTTCAAACAGCACTTTACTTATGCAATTTTCTAATCCTGAGTCATAGAATCTGGTGGCATTCTGATTTTGCAAAATCCATTTGCAGACGTGGACCATCTGTCACTATAACGCTACAAGTAGGTTTGTGGCTCTTCATGGGTGACTACGCAACGACGTGAGCACCCCCAAATTTCGAAACACCCTGCAGGAAACTTCCTGCCCTGAAAAAGAATGCAAATGTGAAATTGTCAATGTCAAGAATACGTTTTCCCCCTGGAGAAAAATAGATTTATAGGCCATATGTACTAAAGGAAGTTTGTGTTTGCTAATCGAGTGCTGTGAAAAGTGGCAGGATTTGCAAACTCAAAATCGCAACACCTAAGCCCAGAAAATCCCCTTGCTGCACTGCCCTGCATCAACAGAAAAGGACAGGAATGCATCATATCTATAGCATACAACGCATTCCTGTCCTTTCCCCCTGCGCTGGTACACAATGGGCAGCCTAGTGCCAATGCAGGCACGCTTGCACCATAGTGCAAGGGTGTCTTTGTTGCGTGCACCTTTTTTATGTCCAGGAAGGGACACCTTCCTGCACAAATCAATCCTGGGAATGCAGCAGATATAGAAAGAGATAAAAAAGGAGAAATAAAGATATTTCTACTCTTAATGCCTTCCTGGGAAGGTGTAATGTTCTGGTGCGAAAAACGTCCTAAACAACATGTTGTGAACAGCGTTGATATTTCCCACACAAGCGTAACCACGCTTGTCAGAGCAACAACTGCCTTTTTGTGTGCCTTAACCACGCATGTGCTGAACTATGCATATGCATGCTTAAGGTACAGAAAGAGGCAGAGTAGATTGGGAGAGGACGCAGTGAGGTAAGTGGGGCTGGGGCAGGGTTGGGGGTTAGTTTTTAGGGGTGGGAGTTGATTAAGGCCTTGGGGTGGGTGGGAGTGTTGGACTGTTTTTTTAGGGGTGGGGCAGGTAGTTTATTTTTTAGGGGTGGGGAAGGTTTAAGGAAGGGCAGGAGGAGGGAGGAAAGAAGAGGTGGAAGGATCGGGAGAGGATGTGGTGAGGTAAGTGGGGTTGGGCAGGGTTGGTGGGTAGTTTCTAGTGATGGGGAGGATTTAACTAGATTAGTTATTTGGGGTAGGGTGAGGGTTTTAGGGCTCAGGGCAGGGGGGATCCAGGTAGTTGTGAGGGCTGGGGCAGGGTTTTAGGGTTCTATGCTGGGGGGGTTGGGGTAGTTGTAAGGGTTGGCAGTAGGGTTTTAGGGTTCAGGGCTGGGGGGAAGGGGCAGTTTGCAGGGCAGTAGACAGTTTTAGGGCTCCGGCGGCTGAGGTTGTGTAGTTTTAAGTAGTGGGCAAGGTTTTAGGAGGGGAGTCCGGGTAGTTTCGGGGCATAGTGGGATCTGTTTTACAGCTCAGGACTGGGGGGGTTTAGGGCCCAGGGCGGGGGGAAGGTGCAGTTTTGAGGGGTGGGGTGTTAGAGCCAAAGGCGGGGTGGAATTTACCTCACATTTACCTTTGCCATACATGCTTGTGCAACAGAATTCGTTGTTAAGGCATGCGTGGTAAAGGCAAGCATGGTAAAGACACTGTCGCTCTTAAGACCGCGTTGTTCTGGCATGCGTGCTTTAGGCATTCATGCTTCCATCATACAATCTTCTGGCGCATTCTCAGGTATACAAGTCCTTGTGAATCTGGGGATGCATCAAATCAAATCAAATCAAATCATTAACATTTATAAAGCGCGCTACTCACCCGTGCGGGTCTCAAGGCGCTAGGGGGGAAAGGGGGGGTTATCGCTGCTCGAACAGCCAAGTCTTTAGGAGTCTCCGGAAAGCGGAGTGGTCCTGGGTGGTCCTGAGGCTGGTGGGGAGGGAGTTCCAGGTCTTGGCCGCCAGGAAGGAGAAAGATCTCCCACCCGCCGTGGAGCGGCGGGTGCGAGGGACGGCAGCAAGTGCGAGGCCAGCGGAGCGGAGGGGGCGGGTGGGGACGTAGAAGCTGAGGCGTCTGTTGAGGTATTCCGGTCCCTTGTTGTGGAGGGCTTTGTGTGCGTGGGTGAGAAGACGGAAGGTGATCCTTTTGCTGACTGGGAGCCAATGCAGGTGTCTCAGGTGTGCGGAGATGTGGCTGTTGCGGGGTACGTCGAGGATGAGGCGGGCCGAGGCGTTTTGGATGCGTTGCAGGCGGTTCTGGAGTTTGGCTGTGGTCCCGGCGTAGAGGGTGTTGCCGTAGTCCAGGCGGCTCGTGACGAGGGCGTGGGTCACGGTTTTTCTGGTGTCGGCGGGGATCCAGCGGAAGATCTTACGGAGCATGCGGAGAGTGAGGAAGCAGGCGGAGGACACGGCGTTGACTTGCTTGGTCATGGTGAGAAGAGGGTCCAAGATGAAGCCGAGGTTGCGGGCGTGGTCTGCGGGGGTCGGTGCGGTGCCGAGGGCCGTGGGCCACCAGGAGTCGTCCCAGGCGGACGGGGTGTTGCCGAGGATGAGGACTTCCGTTTTTTCAGAGTTCAGCTTTAGGCGGCTGAGCCTCATCCAATCTGCGACGTCCTTCATACCCTCTTGTAGGTTGGTCTTGGCGCTGGCGGGGTCCTTGGTGAGGGAGAGTACAAGTTGGGTGTCGTCGGCGTAGGAGGTGATGATGATGTCGTGCTTGCGTACGATGTCGGCGAGGGGGCTCATGTAGACATTGAAGAGTGTCGGGCTGAGCGATGAGCCTTGAGGTACGCCGCAGATGATCTTGGTGGGTTCTGAGCGAAACGGAGGGAGGTAAACTCTTTGGGAGCGGTTAGCGAGGAAGGAGGCGATCCAGTCCAGGGCCTGGCCTTGGATCCCGGTGGAGCGTAGGCGGGTGATTAGGGTGCGGTGACAGACGGTGTCAAAGGCAGCCGAGAGGTCGAGGAGAATGAGGGCGACTGTTTCACCGTTGTCCATCAGGGTTCTGATGTCGTCTGTGACTGAGATGAGGGCGGTTTCCGTGCTGTGGTTGGTTCGGAATCCGGTTTGTGAAGGGTCGAGCAGGTTGTTGTCTTCCAGGAAGGTGGTCAGCTGTTTGTTGACGGTCTTTTCTATTACCTTGGCTGGGAAAGGTAGAAGAGAGATGGGGCGGAAGTTTTTCAGGTCGCTTGGGTCAGCCGTAGGTTTCTTTAGTAGGGCGTTGACTTCAGCGTGCTTCCAGCATTCGGGGAAGGTAGCAGAAGAAAAAGAAGAGTTGATGACGGTCTGGAGGTGCGGGGCGATGATGTCGTCGGCTTTGTTAAAGATGAAGTGCGGGCAGGGGTCCGAAGGGGCGCCGGAGTGGATAGAGTTCATGATGGATTTGGTTTCTTCTGTGTTGATGTGGGTCCAGTTGTTGAGGGTGATGTCCGGGGAAGCGGGTTCAGTGGTGTATGGTTGGGTCTGGTGTCCGAAGCTGTCGTGGAGGTCGCTGATCTTGCGATGGAAGAAAGTGGCGAGGGATTCGCACAAATCCTGTGAGGGCGTGACGGCGTTGGCGCTGGCGCTGGGGTTGGAGAACTCTTTGACGATGCTGAAGAGTTCTCTGCTGTTGTGGCTGTTTTTGTCTAGTCTGTCGGTGAAAAAGTTCCTTTTGGCAGTGCGGATCAGGTGGTGGTGTTCGCGTGTAGCGTTCTTGAGGGCGGTCATGTTGTCAGCGGTGTGGTCCTTGCGCCAGGCCTTCTCAAGGGCACGACAAGTTTTCTTTGATTCTTTGAGGGTGTCAGAGAACCAGAGAGGTTTTTTGGTGTTGGTCTGTCGATGCGTGCGTTTGAGGGGAGCAAGGTTGTCAGCGCAGTTGGAGATCCAGTTTGTGAGGTTGAGAGCTGCGTCGTTGGGGTCGGTGGTGAGGGTGGGTTGGTTGGCGGCGAGAGCGGAGAAGAGTTGCTCTTCAGGGATCTTGTTCCACTGTCGATGAGGGATGGGTTGAGTGCGGAGGTGGGAGGTCTCGCGTCGGAATGTGAAGTGGACGCAGCTGTGGTCGGTCCAGTGTAGGGCAGAGGTGTGGCTGAAGAAGACGTGTTTGCTGGCGGAGAAGATAGGGTCGAGCGTGTGTCCGGCGATGTGGGTGGCGGTGTTCACCAGTTGTTTGAGGCCGAGGTTGGCGAGGTTGTCGAGCAGGGTGGTGGTGTTGGGGTCGTTGTTTTGTTCCAGATGGAAGTTGAGGTCGCCTAGGAGGATGTAGTCCGGTGAGGCGAGGGCGTGCGGGGAGATGAAGTCGGCGATGGCGTCGCTGAAAGAGGCGCGAGGTCCGGGAGGACGGTAGACGAGGGATCCTCTGAGGGTGGTCCTTGGGTCGGTGCGAATCTGAAAATGCAGGTGTTCAGCGGCGAGGGGGGTCTTCGGTGGAGGTGGTGACGCTGATGGAGTCTTTGAAGATGATGGCGACACCTCCTCCTACTTGGTTGGTGCGGTCTTTTCTGGAGATCTTGTAGCCTTCGGGGATGGCGGGTAGCGATGTCTGGAGCAGAGGAGGCGTTCATCCATGTCTCCGTGATGAAGGCGACGTCCGGGGCTGTGGAGTCCAGGAGGTCCCAAAGTTCAACGGCGTGCTTGTGGACGGAACGAGCGTTGATCAGGATGCACTTGAGGTGGTTGATGGCGCGTGGGCTTGTGGTCGTAGTAGTTGCGTGGTGGAAGATGCGTTTGCAGGAGTTGCAGGCGAAGGGTCCATGGGTGCGTTTGGGGTGAGCTAGGAAGCAGGTTTTGGAGCGCCCTGGGTTGAGGGCGTGGAGGGTGGTGGGGTCGTAGCGGATCAGCGGGGCTTGGGGGAGCTGGGGACCAGGGGTCGTGGCGCTGGGCGCGGGCCAGGCGCGGACGGGCGCAGACGGGCTTGCCTCTGGCGCGCCTCTGGCGCGCCAGCGGCGTGCCCGCTGCGCAGTCGCGCAGCGGCCGCCATAAGAGGTAGGAGGGGGGGGGAGGGGTCAGCTGGGGGCGAATGGGAGCTGGGGGGCGGGGGCGTGCAGGAGGTCGCGGCGGGAAAGCGCGAGGGAGGGGGGGGACAGGTAGAGTGAGAGGAGCTGGGGGAGGGGGTTTAGGGTGGAGGAGGGTGAGTGTTAGGAGGTTTGGAGATTAGGGAGAGAGATAGGAGGAGGGTTGTGAAGATAGGGGAGGGGGGGTTGTAGAGGTGGGTGAGGGAGAGAGGTAGAGTGAGAGGATGGGAGATAGGTAGTAGAGGGGGTGGCGGGAGGGGGGGAGAGATAGAGAAATAGATAGAGAAAATAGATAGAGAAGTCGATAGATAGGGAAATAGATAGATAGACAGATAGGTAGGTAGGAGGAGGTGGAGAGTGGGGGAGTTAGATAGTGAGATAGGGAGCTAGAGAGATAGGAAGATAGGAGGAGTGAGGGAGGTAGATAGCGAACGGGTTAGCTAGGGGTGAGAGAGGGGGAGGCGAGTGAGGGAGGGGGATGAGGAAGGAGCAGGAGGGCAGGCTCGGGGGAAGAAGACGGAGGAGGTAGAAGAGCCGAAGACAGGAGAACAGAAGACAGAAGAACAGAAGACAGAAGAACAGAAGACCGGAAGAGCAGAAGACAGAAGAACAGAAGAACAGAAGAACAGAAGACAGAAGCACAGAAGATCGGAAGAGCAGAAGAACAGAGAAGAACAGAGAAGAACAGAGAAGAACACAGAAGAACCGAGAAGAAGAACACAGAAGCACCGAGAAGAACAGAGAAGAAGAACACAGAAGACCGGAAGAACACAGAAGAACAGAAGGGAAGAACAGAAGAACAGAAGAGAAGAACAGAAGAACACAGAAGAAGATTGCAGAGGGGGAGCGAGGAGGAAGAGACAGAGAGGAGGAAAAGAAGCAGGAGCAGGAGAGAAGGTGAGTGGCGCGGGGCAGGGCGAGGGGCTGGGAGGAGGGGGGTACTTACAGTTAGGTGGGTCTCAGGAACACAGGAACTCGGGAACTTGGAGGAGCTGCAGCGGCAGGGGGAGCGACCTACCCTTGGGTCAAGGGTCGCTACCACTGTCGCGCAGCGGCCGCCATAAGAGGTAGGGGGGGGGGAGGGGTCAGCTGGGGGCGAATGGGAGCTGGGGGGCGGGGGCGTGCAGGAGGTCGCGGCGGGAAAGCGCGAGGGAGGGGGGGGGACAGGTAGAGTGAGAGGAGCTGGGGGAGGGGGTTTAGGGTGGAGGAGGGTGAGTGTTAGGAGGTTTGGAGATTAGGGAGAGAGATAGGAGTAGGGTTGTGAAGATAGGGGAGGGGGGTTGTAGAGGTGGGTGAGGGAGAGAGGTAGAGTGAGAGGATAGGGAGATAGGTAGTAGAGGGGGTGGCGGGAGGGGGGGAGAGATAGAGAAATAGATAGAGAAAATAGATAGAGAAGTCGATAGATAGGGAAATAGATAGATAGACAGATAGGTAGGTAGGAGGAGGTGGAGAGTGGGGGAGTTAGATAGTGAGATAGGGAGCTAGAGAGATAGGAAGATAGGAGGAGTGAGGGAGGTAGATAGCGAACGGGTTAGCTAGGGGTGAGAGAGGGGGAGGCGAGTGAGGGAGGGGGATGAGGAAGGAGCAGGAGGGCAGGCTCGGGGGAAGAAGACGGAGGAGGTAGAAGAGCCGAAGACAGGAGAACAGAAGACAGAAGAACAGAAGACAGAAGAGCAGAAGACCGGAAGAGCAGAAGACCGGAAGAGCAGAAGAACAGAAGAACAGAAGAACAGAAGAACAGAGAAGAACAGAGAAGAACAGAGAAGAACAGAGAAGAAGAACACAGAAGACCGGAAGAACACAGAAGAACAGAAGGGAAGAACAGAAGAACAGAAGAGAAGAACAGAAGAACACAGAAGAAGATTGCAGAGGGGGAGCGAGGAGGAAGAGACAGAGAGGAGGAAAAGAAGCAGGAGCAGGAGAGAAGGTGAGTGGCGCGGGGCAGGGCGAGGGGCTGGGAGGAGGGGGGTACTTACAGTTAGGTGGGTCTCAGGAACACAGGAACTCGGGAACTTGGAGGAGCTGCAGCGGCAGGGGGAGCGACCTACCCTTGGGTCAAGGGTCGCTACCACTGTCGCGCAGCGGCCGCCATAAGAGGTAGGAGGGGGGGGAGGGGTCAGCTGGGGGCGAATGGGAGCTGGGGGGCGGGGGCGTGCAGGAGGTCGCGGCGGGAAAGCGCGAGGGAGGGGGGGGGACAGGTAGAGTGAGAGGAGCTGGGGGAGGGGGTTTAGGGTGGAGGAGGGTGAGTGTTAGGAGGTTTGGAGATTAGGGAGAGAGATAGGAGTAGGGTTGTGAAGATAGGGGAGGGGGGGTTGTAGAGGTGGGTGAGGGAGAGAGGTAGAGTGAGAGGATAGGGAGATAGGTAGTAGAGGGGGTGGCGGGAGGGGGGGAGAGATAGAGAAATAGATAGAGAAAATAGATAGAGAAGTCGATAGATAGGGAAATAGATAGATAGACAGATAGGTAGGTAGGAGGAGGTGGAGAGTGGGGGAGTTAGATAGTGAGATAGGGAGCTAGAGAGATAGGAAGATAGGAGGAGTGAGGGAGGTAGATAGCGAACGGGTTAGCTAGGGGTGAGAGAGGGGGAGGCGAGTGAGGGAGGGGGATGAGGAAGGAGCAGGAGGGCAGGCTCGGGGGAAGAAGACGGAGGAGGTAGAAGAGCCGAAGACAGGAGAACAGAAGACAGAAGAACAGAAGACAGAAGAACAGAAGACCGGAAGAGCAGAAGACAGAAGAACAGAAGAACAGAAGAACAGAAGACAGAAGCACAGAAGATCGGAAGAGCAGAAGAACAGAGAAGAACAGAGAAGAACACAGAAGAACACAGAAGAACCGAGAAGAAGAACACAGAAGCACCGAGAAGAACAGAGAAGAAGAACACAGAAGACCGGAAGAACACAGAAGAACAGAAGGGAAGAACAGAAGAACAGAAGAGAAGAACAGAAGAACACAGAAGAAGATTGCAGAGGGGGAGCGAGGAGGAAGAGACAGAGAGGAGGAAAAGAAGCAGGAGCAGGAGAGAAGGTGAGTGGCGCGGGGCAGGGCGAGGGGCTGGGAGGAGGGGGGTACTTACAGTTAGGTGGGTCTCAGGAACACAGGAACTCGGGAACTTGGAGGAGCTGCAGCGGCAGGGGGAGCGACCTACCCTTGGGTCAAGGGTCGCTACCACTGTCGCGCAGCGGCCGCCATAAGAGGTAGGAGGGGGGGGAGGGGTCAGCTGGGGGCGAATGGGAGCTGGGGGGCGGGGGCGTGCAGGAGGTCGCGGCGGGAAAGCGCGAGGGAGGGGGGGGGACAGGTAGAGTGAGAGGAGCTGGGGGAGGGGGTTTAGGGTGGAGGAGGGTGAGTGTTAGGAGGTTTGGAGATTAGGGAGAGAGATAGGAGTAGGGTTGTGAAGATAGGGGAGGGGGGGTTGTAGAGGTGGGTGAGGGAGAGAGGTAGAGTGAGAGGATAGGGAGATAGGTAGTAGAGGGGGTGGCGGGAGGGGGGGAGAGATAGAGAAATAGATAGAGAAAATAGATAGAGAAGTCGATAGATAGGGAAATAGATAGATAGACAGATAGGTAGGTAGGAGGAGGTGGAGAGTGGGGGAGTTAGATAGTGAGATAGGGAGCTAGAGAGATAGGAAGATAGGAGGAGTGAGGGAGGTAGATAGCGAACGGGTTAGCTAGGGGTGAGAGAGGGGGAGGCGAGTGAGGGAGGGGGATGAGGAAGGAGCAGGAGGGCAGGCTCGGGGGAAGAAGACGGAGGAGGTAGAAGAGCCGAAGACAGGAGAACAGAAGACAGAAGAACAGAAGACAGAAGAACAGAAGACCGGAAGAGCAGAAGACAGAAGAACAGAAGAACAGAAGAACAGAAGACAGAAGCACAGAAGATCGGAAGAGCAGAAGAACAGAGAAGAACAGAGAAGAACACAGAAGAACACAGAAGAACCGAGAAGAAGAACACAGAAGCACCGAGAAGAACAGAGAAGAAGAACACAGAAGACCGGAAGAACACAGAAGAACAGAAGGGAAGAACAGAAGAACAGAAGAGAAGAACAGAAGAACACAGAAGAAGATTGCAGAGGGGGAGCGAGGAGGAAGAGACAGAGAGGAGGAAAAGAAGCAGGAGCAGGAGAGAAGGTGAGTGGCGCGGGGCAGGGCGAGGGGCTGGGAGGAGGGGGGTACTTACAGTTAGGTGGGTCTCAGGAACACAGGAACTCGGGATCTTGGAGGAGCTGCAGCGGCAGGGGGAGCGACCTACCCTTGGGTCAAGGGTCGCTACCACTGTCGCGCAGCGGCCGCCATAAGAGGTAGGAGGGGGGGGGAGGGGTCAGCTGGGGGCGAATGGGAGCTGGGGGCGGGGGCGTGCAGGAGGTCACGGCGGGAAAGCGCGAGGGAGGGGGGGGGACAGGTAGAGTGAGAGGAGCTGGGGGAGGGGGTTTAGGGTGGAGGAGGGTGAGTGTTAGGAGGTTTGGAGATTAGGGAGAGAGATAGGAGTAGGGTTATGAAGATAGGGGAGGGGGGGTTGTAGAGGTGGGTGAGGGAGAGAGGTAGAGTGAGAGGATAGGGAGATAGGTAGTAGAGGGGGTGGCGGGAGGGGGGGAGAGATAGAGAAATAGATAGAGAAAATAGATAGAGAAGTCGATAGATAGGGAAATAGATAGATAGACAGATAGGTAGGTAGGAGGAGGTGGAGAGTGGGGGAGTTAGATAGTGAGATAGGGAGCTAGAGAGATAGGAAGATAGGAGGAGTGAGGGAGGTAGATAGCGAACGGGTTAGCTAGGGGTGAGAGAGGGGGAGGCGAGTGAGGGAGGGGGATGAGGAAGGAGCAGGAGGGCAGGCTCGGGGGAAGAAGACGGAGGAGGTAGAAGAGCCGAAGACAGGAGAACAGAAGACAGAAGAACAGAAGACAGAAGAACAGAAGACCGGAAGAGCAGAAGACAGAAGAACAGAAGAACAGAAGAACAGAAGACAGAAGCACAGAAGATCGGAAGAGCAGAAGAACAGAGAAGAACAGAGAAGAACAGAGAAGAACACAGAAGAACCGAGAAGAAGAACACAGAAGCACCGAGAAGAACAGAGAAGAAGAACACAGAAGACCGGAAGAACACAGAAGAACAGAAGGGAAGAACAGAAGAACAGAAGAGAAGAACAGAAGAACACAGAAGAAGATTGCAGAGGGGGAGCGAGGAGGAAGAGACAGAGAGGAGGAAAAGAAGCAGGAGAGAAGGTGAGTGGCGCGGGGCAGGGCGAGGGGCTGGGAGGAGGGGGGTACTTACAGTTAGGTGGGTCTCAGGAACACAGGAACTCAGGAACTTGGAGGAGCTGCAGCGGCAGGGGGAGCGACCTACCCTTGGGTCAAGGGTCGCTACCACTGTCGCGCAGCGGCCGCCATAAGAGGTAGGAGGGGGGGAGGGGTCAGCTGGGGGCGAATGGGAGCTGGGGGGCGGGGGCGTGCAGGAGGTCGCGGCGGGAAAGCGCGAGGGAGGGTGGGGGACAGGTAGAGTGAGAGGAGCTGGGGGAGGGGGTTTAGGGTGGAGGAGGGTGAGTGTTAGGAGGTTTGGAGATTAGGGAGAGAGATAGGAGTAGGGTTGTGAAGATAGGGGAGGGGGGGTTGTAGAGGTGGGTGAGGGAGAGAGGTAGAGTGAGAGGATAGGGAGATAGGTAGTAGAGGGGGTGGCGGGAGGGGGGGAGAGATAGAGAAATAGATAGAGAAAATAGATAGAGAAGTCGATAGATAGGGAAATAGATAGATAGACAGATAGGTAGGTAGGAGGAGGTGGAGAGTGGGGGAGTTAGATAGTGAGATAGGGAGCTAGAGAGATAGGAAGATAGGAGGAGTGAGGGAGGTAGATAGCGAACGGGTTAGCTAGGGGTGAGAGAGGGGGAGGCGAGTGAGGGAGGGGGATGAGGAAGGAGCAGGAGGGCAGGCTCGGGGGAAGAAGACGGAGGAGGTAGAAGAGCCGAAGACAGGAGAACAGAAGACAGAAGAACAGAAGACAGAAGAACAGAAGACCGGAAGAGCAGAAGACAGAAGAACAGAAGAGCAGAAGAACAGAAGACAGAAGCACAGAAGATCGGAAGAGCAGAAGAACAGAGAAGAACAGAGAAGAACACAGAAGAACACAGAAGAACCGAGAAGAAGAACACAGAAGCACCGAGAAGAACAGAGAAGAAGAACACAGAAGACCGGAAGAACACAGAAGAACAGAAGGGAAGAACAGAAGAACAGAAGAGAAGAACAGAAGAACACAGAAGAAGATTGCAGAGGGGGAGCGAGGAGGAAGAGACAGAGAGGAGGAAAAGAAGCAGGAGCAGGAGAGAAGGTGAGTGGCGCGGGGCAGGGCGAGGGGCTGGGAGGAGGGGGGTACTTACAGTTAGGTGGGTCTCAGGAACACAGGAACTCGGGAACTTGGAGGAGCTGCAGCGGCAGGGGGAGCGACCTACCCTTGGGTCAAGGTCCATGAGTGTTGCACGGGAACATCCAATGCAATGCCCATGGAGCACAACCCTAGCACAAAGTAAGGCAACGCAATTTGTACTGCCTTGCCTTACTCCATATCTATGAGGCCATTCAAAGCCACGCAGAGTGACTTTGCATGGCCTCATAGATATGATTTCAAGGGTCACACCACTGTTGCATCACAAAAAGTAATGCAACAAGGCACAATGGTCTCATAAATATGATCCATAATGTACTAAAATGACTAAGCAATGTGCAAATGTATATATGAATTTTCATATGTGCATTGTGAATCCTTGCAAGATGCAATGTAGAGGTCCCCTCGCTTCCCTCCCTGCTAATCCTAATGTATCACTGTGTTATTAACATAAAACATTGAATGGCTTCTGACTTGCAGAAAACATTTGAAAATTGGAAGCTGTTCATGATGGGCAGTTTCCACTGTGCGAGTACCAACTGCCTGCATTTATGGGACGTAACGGCGATCCAATGGACAATGGATGCTCACCTAAACTTCCTTTTGCGATGTGCCTTTTGTTGTGGAATTACGTCTCCTGCCTCACTAAGTGACGGAGGTTGAAATGCCAACTCAAGTGTTTGCAGAGATGCAGGTATTCTGTCTCTTGCAGGCCTCCATCCATGCAATTGCACCCATTCGCAAAAAGTTGCAGAACAAATTCCACCTCATGACTATCACCAAGCTGGAAATTGTGTTACTTTCTGGGGAAAGGTTCTTTGCGCTGAACTAGATTACTATATCCAGCGCAGCATTAAATCCTAGCTGGATTGCAGCACAAACTCTGAGATCCATCCTTTGAAGGAAAAAATCAGTTCTTTTTACCCAGTTCTGTACCACTACGATTTGCAAACAATAGACATTCTAGGATGTTACTTTGTTTGATGACATCATATGGGGTTTTGAGATATGTTGTGACATCATTCTGAGAATGACCCCTTTAATCCGTCCGGCTTCACATTTGCAAATGTATTTTTTTTGTTTGATGTGCTAATAGGCAGTGCTTAGAGTGCCCAAAGCTCTGTTCAGTGCTAAACGCAGAACACCAAGGCTGCATAGTCTTAAATCCACATCAGACCACTGCCAGACACTCTCTCCCCCTTGTGAATGCCATGAAAGTACTACGAAAGTCAGATTTTTCAGTATTCGGAGGAATTGTTCTCAAAAGCAGGACTATTTTGAAGAATCAGAAGAACTCATGAGACAATTGACTGAGAGGGGTTACCCAAGACGTTTGGTTAGGAGAGCACGCAAGAGGGCCTGGTTTTGCCACAGGAAAATTTACTTTAACCTAGGAGATATACCAATGGAATTAATAATAGGATGCCATGTGTTACCACATATTGTACTAGAAGTATTGAAATAAAAAGGATTATAAATCGATATTGGACCCTGATTTCAGATGAACTTAACATTCGGAATCCCCCAATGCATGCGTTCAAGAGAGGAAAAAATATAAAAGATTGGGTAGTGTGCTCGTTTTTAGCTGAATCTCCTAAACCCTCTCTTTTATCTATGTGGAATTTACCAAAGATTGTTGGTCACTATAAATGTGGTTCATGTAAAGCATGTACATTATGCTTGGATACTAAAATCTTTAAGTACAAACATATATCGGTGACATTAAAGGAACATACAAACTGTAATGGCATGAATGTATTTTATTTGATTAAATGTCCATGTGATTTGTTATATATGGGGCAGACGAGACAGAAAAAAAAGGCACGCATTTTGCAACATTGTAGCCACATTAGATGTAAGGTACAGGGGGCACCTTTGGTTGACCATTTTACAGCATTGAATCATGTGGCAGACTCGATGAGATGGTTTGTGATTGAGAAAATCAATATGAACCAACGGGGGGTGATTATACAGGATATCTTGAATTTGCGTGAATGCAAATGGATTAGTCTTTTGGACTCAGTATCACATGGCCTGAATGAATATGAGGAGATAGCTAGACAGACATCAGGCCTGATGAATGGTTAGGAGTCTCTTGCTGTTGAGGGTGTGAGGAACTATGTGGAGATAGATAAGATGTCACTGCATTTTATTAGGTTTTAGGTCTCTTGCAAGAGGTAGAGAGAAATATGACAGGATTTTAGGAGACCTGAATAAGAGGCCTGACCAAATTCAACACATTGATATAGAGGCTGAATAAATATCCATGTGAATTGTTTGATGTGAGTAATTTGCTCGATATAAGGTATAGAACAATCTGAAGAATTACATAGAGATTAATGGAATATCTATGTGAATGGACCTTATGTGAGCAATTCGGACTTTATGATGCTGTCCCTTTTGGTTCTGCCTATGCAGGGTGGGGGCTTTGTCCTCCGCAGCTATTGTGACGTGTTTCGATTACAACTGATGGCTAAAATGAGGCGTGTAATTCAAGTATTTTGAGTAGTTGTGTAATGATAGTTGTGTGGCTACAGTCGCGACAAATAAGATGTTATGGCAACATGGAGGAACTATGATATGAGCTTTGGGCTCAAGGCAGTAGGACGCTTTGTGTGTCCCCATTCCTTACATATTACAATTGATGGCTAAAATAAGATGTGCTATTTAAGTTTTTGTAGTGGTGGAATGATAGTTCTGGGACAATGGTTGCAATTAATATGATGCCTTGACAACATGGAGGAACCAGGACGCGAACTCTGGGCTTGCGGTAGCAGGACGCTTTGTACGTCCGCATTCCTTACATTTTTTCAAGAGTCGTGTACGTTAGACGCTGACGCCGGTTATTTAAATGCGGGTTCACTTCAGCGCATTTCTGAGCTTTAACGAATGAGAGCCGTGCTGTTGGGAAGTACATCAATGTTTGTGAATACGAGGTACTGTGGCAGCTTAACCCTGTGTTTATTTCCGAATTAGGTTTGCTGTTATGGACAAGAGTTGTTATTATTGATGAGATTCTCAGCGGGGTTAAACATGTTGTTCGAGTGAGATGGCGGTAACCGAAATCGAGCCATTTGTTAATTAGTTGAGAAGGCTGTTCAAGATAAGAGTGCTTATGAGTTCAATTGTGGTTGGAAGACAGGAGAAGGGCAAGTTTTCAGACATTCTGTTTTTGAATCAAGATCTTTATATAATAATCAACAATAAAATAATATAAAATAACAGTACTGGTGATTGTAGAAGCTATATGATTGGATATATTTGACAATATTTTTAAGGCACGATATTTAACAAGAAAAGTATCTGTCTATTTGAAGGACCCTGATGCCGAATTAATAAGGATGCGGAAGGATATTTTGCCTCAGCCAGTTGAGGAAGAGGATCGGGTTAATAATTTATGTACATGATGGTAAGAGATCCTTTGAGTGGTCATTTAGGAAGTGATGTCCTAATTAAAGTGTATTTAATTGATTGGGTTTATTATTATACATTGTCCTAGATCTGAAGAAATCCGGGGATATAACTAAGAAAAATTTATTTGGAAGGAGTAATTGATTTTAGGTGAGCAATTATATGAATTCCATACAGCATGGAATTTTAAGTAACATCACAACACAATATTGAGATTGGATTTTTGTATTTATTTAGATGTTTCCTACCTATTAGTCCCGAGGAAGACCATGTTTGAAGCCCAGTATCGGCCCTAGAACTCTTGTTGGATCGAAACGTTGACGATAATATTGCAGCCTGAATTGGTTTTGAAATTGAATGGAGGACCAAAATGGGAATTTGAACCCTGATACAAAAAACATGGAATCAATCTGGAGGAATGGTCAACCAACAGGCTTTTAAAATTTAATGTTTTATTTGATGTGTGGGGAATTGGTGTTGATTTTTATCTGTAAATCACAAGCACTTTTTTATTTAAGTTTGCACAATGCTTTGTCCTTCTTTCTGATTTTTGATACGGTAGGAACTGTATTTCATATTAAATAAATTACTGAATAATGTTTTATGGAGTAATGAATATAAATTGTTATGTTTTTGTGGTTTTTGTATTTATGCTGTGTGAGTTTTTTTAATTGGATTAGACATTGAGGGTTTTTTTCCAATTGGATCTATGTTGTTTTGTAATACAAATTAAATAAAGAACAGCATGCTGGTCCCAGAACTGCTGGATGAGAAACTGCTATTCTGGATTCAAAGTCAGTTTCTGCATTCATTTTCCACCTGTTTAAACAAGAGTAAAATGTGCACAGAAACACATCTGGATTTACTTTCTGTAGTGCTTGGAATTGGATGGGGCAGGTATCCCCGTGGAGATACCACTCTTCCCAACTTGGGCAACCCCCACTGCATACGACTGACAATCTTACACATTGGGGTTTGTAGGAAGTTGGCTCTGTATGTGCTATTTCAAAGTAAGGAATAGCATGCACAGAGTCCAAGGGTTCCCCTTAGAGGTAAAATAGTGGTAAAAATAGATAATACTAATGCTCTATTTTGTGGTAGTGTGGTCGAGCAGTAGGCTTATCCAAGGAGTAGTGTTAAGCATTTGTTGTACATACACATAGACAATAAATGAGGTACACACACTCAGAGACAAATCCAGCCAATAGGTTTTTATATAGAAAAATATCTTTTCTTAGTTTATTTTAAGAACCACAGGTTCAAGTTCTACATGTAATAGCTCATTCGAAAGGTATTGCAGGTAAGTACTTTAGGAACTTCAAATCATCAAAATTGCATGTATACTTTTCAAGTTATTGACAAATAGCTGTTTTAAAAGTGGACACTTAGTGCAATTTTCACAGTTCCTAGGGGAGGTAAGTATTTGTTAGTTTTACCAGGTAAGTAAGACACTTACAGGGTTCAGTTCTTGGTCCAAGATAGCCCACCGTTGGGGGTTCAGAGCAACCCCAAAGTCACCACACCAGCAGCTCAGGGCCGGTCAGGTGCAGAGTTCAAAGTGGTGCCCAAAACACATAGGCTAGAATGGAGAGAAGGGGGTGCCCCGGTTCCGGTCTGCTTGCAGGTAAGTACCCGCGTCTTCGGAGGGCAGACCAGGGGGGTTTTGTAGGGCACCGGGGGGGACACAAGTCCACACAGAAATTTCACCCTCAGCAGCGCGGGGGCGGCCGGGTGCAGTGTAGAAACAAGCGTCGGGTTTGTAATGGAAGTCAATGGGAGATCTAGGGATCTCTTCAGCGCTGCAGGCAGGCAAGGGGGGGGTTCCTCGGGGAAACCTCCACTTGGGCAAGGGAGAGGGACTCCTGGGGGTCACTCCTCCAGTGAAAGTCCGGTCCTTCAGGTCCTGGGGGCTGCGGGTGCAGGGTCTCTCCCAGGTGTCGGGACTTTGGTTTCAAAGAGTCGTGGTCAGGGGAAGCCTCGGGATTCCCTCTGCAGGCGGCGCTGTGGGGGCTCAGGGGGGACAGGTTTTGGTACTCACAGTATCAGAGTAGTCCTGGGGTCCCTCCTGAGGTGTTGGATCGCCACCAGCCGAGTCGGGGTCGCCGGGTGCAGTGTTGCAAGTCTCACGCTTCTTGCGGGGAGCTTGCAGGGATCTTTAAAGTTGCTGGAAACAAAGTTGCAGCTTTTCTTGGAGCAGGTCCGCTGTCCTCGGGAGTTTCTTGTCTTTTCGAAGCAGGGGCAGTCCTCAGAGGATGTCGAGGTCGCTGGTCCCTTCGGAAGGCGTCGCTGGAGCAGGATCTTTGGAAGGCAGGAGACAGGCCGGTGAGTTTCTGGAGCCAAGGCAGTTGTCGTCTTCTGGTCTTCCGCTGCAGGGGTTTTCAGCTGGGCAGTCCTTCTTCTTGTAGTTGCAGGAATCTAATTTTCTAGGGTTCAGGGTAGCCCTTAAATACTAAATTTAAGGGCGTGTTTAGGTCTGGGGGGTTAGTAGCCAATGGCTACTAGCCCTGAGGGTGGGTACACCCTCTTTGTGCCTCCTCCCAAGGGGAGGGGGTCACAATCCTAACCCTATTGGGGGAATCCTCCATCTGCAAGATGGAGGATTTCTAAAAGTTAGAGTCACCTCAGCTCAGGACACCTTAGGGGCTGTCCTGACTGGCCAGTGACTCCTCCTTGTTTTTCTCATTATTTTCTCCGGCCTTGCCGCCAAAAGTGGGGCCTGGCCGGAGGGGGCGGGCAACTCCACTAGCTGGAGTGTCCTGCTGGGTTGTCACAAAGGAGGTGAGCCTTTGAGGCTCACCGCCAGGTGTGACAATTCCTGCCTGGGAGAGGTGTTAGCATCTCCACCCAGTGCAGGCTTTGTTACTGGCCTCAGAGTGACAAAGGCACTCTCCCCATGGGGCCAGCAACATGTCTCGGTTTGTGGCAGGCTGCTAAAACTAGTCAGCCTACACAGATAGTCGGTTAAGTTTCAGGGGGCACCTCTAAGGTGCCCTCTGTGGTGTATTTTACAATAAAATGTACACTGGCATCAGTGTGCATTTATTGTGCTGAGAAGTTTGATACCAAACTTCCCAGTTTTCAGTGTAGCCATTATGGTGCTGTGGAGTTCGTGTTTGACAGACTCCCAGACCATATACTCTTATGGCTACCCTGCACTTACAATGTCTAAGGTTTTGTTTAGACACTGTAGGGGTACCATGCTCATGCACTGGTACCCTCACCTATGGTATAGTGCACCCTGCCTTAGGGCTGTAAGGCCTGCTAGAGGGGTGTCTTACCTATACTGCATAGGCAGTGAGAGGCTGGCATGGCACCCTGAGGGGAGTGCCATGTCGACTTACTCGTTTTGTCCTCACTAGCACACACAAGCTGGTAAGCAGTGTGTCTGTGCTGAGTGAGAGGTCTCCAGGGTGGCATAAGACATGCTGCAGCCCTTAGAGACCTTCCTTGGCATCAGGGCCCTTGGTACTAGAAGTACCAGTTACAAGGGACTTATCTGGATGCCAGGGTCTGCCAATTGTGGATACAAAAGTACAGGTTAGGGAAAGAACACTGGTGCTGGGGCCTGGTTAGCAGGCCTCAGCACACTTTCAATTGTAAACATAGCATCAGCAAAGGCAAAAAGTCAGGGGGCAACCATGCCAAGGAGGCATTTCCTTACACAACCCCCCCCCAAACGAAAGAGGATGAGACTAACCTTTCCCAAGAGAGTCTTCATTTTCTAAGTGGAAGAACCTGGAAAGGCCATCTGCATTGGCATGGGCAGTCCCAGGTCTGTGTTCCACTATAAAGTCCATTCCCTGTAGGGAGATGGACCACCTCAACAGTTTAGGATTTTCACCTTTCATTTGCATCAGCCATTTGAGAGGTCTGTGGTCAGTTTGAACTAGGAAGTGAGTCCCAAAGAGGTATGGTCTCAGCTTCTTCAGGGACCAGACCACAGCAAAGGCCTCCCTCTCAATGGCACTCCAACGCTGCTCCCTGGGGAGTAACCTCCTGCTAATGAAAGCAACAGGCTGGTCAAGGCCATCATCATTTGTTTGGGACAAAACTGCCCCTATCCCATGTTCAGAGGCATCAGTCTGCACAATGAACTGCTTAGAATAATCTGGAGCTTTGAGAACTGGTGCTGAGCACATTGCCTGTTTCAGGGTGTCAAAGGCCTGTTGGCAGTCCACAGTCCAGTTTACTTTCTTGGGCATTTTCTTGGAGGTGAGTTCAGTGAGGGCTGTCACAATGGATCCATATCCCTTCACAAACCTCCTGTAATACCCAGTCAAGCCAAGGAATGCCCTGACTTGAGTCTGGGTTTTTGGAGCTACCCAGTCCAGAATAGTCTGGATCTTGGGTTGGAGTGGCTGAACTTGGCCTCCACCTACAAGGTGTCCCAAGTAAACCACAGTTCCCTGCCCTATCTGGCATTTGGATGCCTTGATAGAGAGGCCTGCAGATTGCAGAGCCTTCAAAACCTTCCTCAGGTGGACCAGGTGATCCTGCCAGGTGGAGCTAAAGACAGCAATATCATCAAGATAAGCTGTGCTAAAGGACTCCAAGCCAGCAAGGACTTGATTCACCAACCTTTGGAAGGTGGCAGGGGCATTCTTTAAACCAAAGGGCATAACAGTAAACTGATAATGCCCATCAGGTGTGGAGAATGCTGTCTTTTCTTTTGCTCCAGGTGCCATTTTTATTTGCCAGTACCCTGCTGTCAAGTCAAAGGTACTTAGAAATTTGGCAGCACCTAATTTATCAATGAGCTCATCAGCTCTTGGAATTGGATGGGCATCTGTCTTGGTGACAGAATTGAGCCCTCTGTAGTCCACACAAAACCTCATCTCTTTCTTTCCATCTTTGGTGTGAGGTTTGGGGACTAAGACCACTGGGCTAGCCCAGGGGCTGTCAGAGCGCTCAATGACTCCCAATTCCAGCATCTTGTGGACTTCCACCTTGATGCTTTCTTTAACATGGTCAGACTGTCTGAAGATTTTGTTCTTGACAGGCATGCTGTCTCCTGTGTCCACATCATGGGTACACAGGTGTGTCTGACCAGGGGTTAAGGAGAAGAGTTCAGGAAACTGTTGTAGGACTCTCCTACAATCAGCTTGCTGTTGGCCAGAGAGGGTGTCTGAGTAGATCACTCCATCTACTGTACCATCTTTTGGGTCTGATGACAGAAGATCAGGGAGAGGTTCACTCTCTGCCTCCTGATCCTCATCTGTTACCATCAACAGATTGACATCAGCCCTGTCGTGGAAGAGCTTAAGGCGGTTTACATGGATCACCCTTTTGGGGCTCCTGCTTGTGCCCAGGTCCACCAAGTAGGTGACCTGACTCTTCCTCTCTAGTACTGGGTAAGGGCCACTCCATTTGTCCTGGAGTGCCCTGGGAGCCACAGGCTCCAGAACCCAGACCTTCTGCCCTGGTTGGAACTCAACCAGTGCAGCCTTTTGGTCATACCAAAACTTCTGGAGCTGTTGGCTGGCCTCAAGGTTTTTGGTTGCCTTTTCCATGTACTCTGCCATTCTAGAGCGAAGGCCAAGTACATAGTCCACTATGTCCTGTTTAGGCTCATGGAGAGGTCTCTCCCAGCCTTCTTTAACAAGGGCAAGTGGTCCCCTTACAGGATGACCAAACAGAAGTTCAAAGGGTGAGAACCCTACTCCCTTCTGTGGTACCTCCCTGTAAGCGAAAAGCAGACATGGCAGGAGGACATCCCATCTCCTTTTGAGTTTTTCTGGGAGCCCCATGATCATGCCCTTTAATGTCTTGTTGAATCTCTCAACCAAGCCATTAGTTTGTGGATGGTATGGTGTAGTGAATTTATAAGTCACTCCACACTCATTCCACATGTGCTTTAGGTATGCTGACATGAAGTTGGTACCTCGGTCAGACACCACCTCCTTAGGGAAACCCACTCTGGTAAAGATACCAATGAGGGCCTTGGCTACTGCAGGGGCAGTAGTTGACCTAAGGGGAATAGCTTCAGGATACCTGGTAGCATGATCCACTACTACCAGGATATACATATTTCCTGAGGCTGTGGGAGGTTCCAGTGGACCAACTATGTCCACACCCACTCTTTCAAAGGGCACCCCCACCACTGGAAGTGGAATGAGGGGGGCCTTTGGATGCCCACCTGTCTTACCACTGGCTTGACAGGTGGGGCAGGAGAGGCAAAACTCCTTAACCATGCTGGACATATTGGGCCAGTAGAAGTGGTTGACTAACCTCTCCCACGTCTTGGTTTGTCCCAAATGTCCAGCAAGGGGAATGTCATGGGCCAATGTTAGGATGAACTCTCTGAACAGCTGAGGCACTACCACTCTCCTAGTGGCACCAGGTTTGGGGTCTCTGGCCTCAGTGTACAGGAGCCCATCTTCCCAATAGACCCTATGTGTTCCATTTTTCTTGCCTTTGGACTCTTCAGCAGCTTGCTGCCTAAGGCCTTCAAGAGAGGGACAGGTTTCTTGTCCCTTACACAGCTCTTCCCTTGAGGGTCCCCCTGGGCCTAAGAGCTCAACCTGATAAGGTTCAAGCTCCAAAGGCTCAGTTCCCTCAGAGGGCAGAACTTCTTCCTGAGAAGAGAGGTTCCCTTTCTTCTGCTGTGTTGCAGTTGGTTTCCCAACTGACTTTCCTGTTCTCTTGGTAGGCTGGGCCATTTTTCCAGACTCCAGCTCTACTTTTTCACCCTGTGCCTTGCATTGTGCTCTTGTTTTCACACACACCAGTTCAGGGATACCCAGCATTGCTGCATGGGTTTTTAGCTCTACCTCCGCCCATGCTGAGGACTCCAGGTCATTTCCAAGCAGACAGTCCACTGGGATATTTGAGGAGACCACCACCTGTTTCAGGCCATTGACCCCTCCCCATTCTAAAGTAACCATTGCCATGGGATGTACTTTTCTCTGATTGTCAGCGTTGGTGACTGTGTAAGTTTTTCCAGTCAGGTATTGGCCAGGGGAAACCAGTTTCTCTGTCACCATGGTGACACTGGCACCTGTATCCCTCAGGCCCTCTATTCTAGTCCCATTAATTAAGAGTTGCTGTCTGTATTTTTGCATGTTAGGCGGCCAGACAGCTAGTGTGGCTAAATCCACCCCACCCTCAGAAACTAGAGTAGCTTCAGTGTGAACCCTGATTTGCTCTGGGCACACTGTTGATCCCACTTGGAGACTAGCCATACCAGTGTTACCTGGATGGGAGTTTGGAGTGGAACCTTTCTTGGGACAGGCCTTGTCTCCAGTTTGGTGTCCATGCTGTTTACAGCTATGACACCAGGCCTTTTTGGGATCAAAGTTTTTACCCTTGTACCCATTGTTTTGTGAAGAGGCTCTGGGCCCACCCTCCTGTGCAGGTTTTTGGGGGCCTGTAGAAGACTCTTTACTATTTTTAGTTTTGGTTGTCTCATCACCCTTCTGCTGGGGAGTCTTTGTGACCCCTTTCTTTTGGTCACCCCCTGTTGAAGTCTTGGACACCCTTGTCTTGACCCAATGGTCCGCCTTCTTTCCCAATTCTTGGGGAGAAATTGGTCCTAGGTCTACCAGATGCTGATGCAGTTTATCATTGAAACAATTACTTAACAGGTGTTCTTTCACAAATAAATTGTACAGCCCATCATAATTACTTACACCACTGCCTTGAATCCAACCATCTAGTGTTTTCACTGAGTAGTCAACAAAGTCAACCCAGGTCTGGCTCGAGGATTTTTGAGCCCCCCTGAACCTAATCCTGTACTCCTCAGTGGAGAATCCAAAGCCCTCAATCAGGGTACCCTTCATGAGGTCATAAGATTCTGCATCTTGTCCAGAGAGTGTGAGGAGTCTATCCCTACACTTTCCTGTGAACATTTCCCAAAGGAGAGCACCCCAGTGAGATCTGTTCACTTTTCTGGTTACACAAGCCCTCTCAAAAGCTGTGAACCATTTGGTGATGTCATCACCATCTTCATATTTAGTTACAATCCCTTTGGGGATTTTCAACATGTCAGGAGAATCTCTGACCCTATTTATGTTGCTGCCACCATTGATGGGTCCTAGGCCCATCTCTTGTCTTTCCCTCTCTATGGCTAGGATCTGTCTTTCCAAAGCCAATCTTTTGGCCATCCTGGCTAACTGGATGTCCTCTTCACTGGAGTTATCCTCAGTGATTTCAGAGTTGTTGGTCCCTCCTGTGAGGGAACCAGCATCTCTGACTATTATTTGTGGAGTCAGGGCTTGAGAAGCCCGGCTCTCCCTAAGTAGGACTGGAGGGGGGGAATTTCCCTCCAAGTCACTATCTTCATCCTCTGAGTTGCCATCCTCAGAGGGGTTGGCCTTTTCAAACTCTGCCAAAAGCTCCTGGAGCTGTACTTTGGTAGGTTTGGGGCCCATTGCTATTTTCTTTAGTTTACAGAGTGACCTTAGCTCTCTCATCTGTAGATGGAGGTAAGGTGTGGTGTCGAGTTCCACCACATTCACATCTGTGCTAGACATTATGCTTCTAAAAGTTGGAATACTTTTTAAGAAACTAAAACTGGTTCTAGAATCTAATTCAAACTTTTAACAAACTTTTAAACTCTAAAAGAAATGCTAAACAGGATCTAACACAAGGCCCTAGCAGGTCTTTTAAGAATTTAGAAAACTTTTCAAATTGCAAAAATCAATTTCTAATGACAATTTTGGAATTTGTCGTGTGATCAGGTATTGGCTGAGTAGTCCAGCAAATGCAAAGTCTTGTACCCCACCGCTGATCCACCAATGTAGGAAGTTGGCTCTGTATGTGCTATTTCAAAGTAAGGAATAGCATGCACAGAGTCCAAGGGTTCCCCTTAGAGGTAAAATAGTGGTAAAAATAGATAATACTAATGCTCTATTTTGTGGTAGTGTGGTCGAGCAGTAGGCTTATCCAAGGAGTAGTGTTAAGCATTTGTTGTACATACACATAGACAATAAATGAGGTACACACACTCAGAGACAAATCCAGCCAATAGGTTTTTATATAGAAAAATATCTTTTCTTAGTTTATTTTAAGAACCACAGGTTCAAGTTCTACATGTAATAGCTCATTCGAAAGGTATTGCAGGTAAGTACTTTAGGAACTTCAAATCATCAAAATTGCATGTATACTTTTCAAGTTATTGACAAATAGCTGTTTTAAAAGTGGACACTTAGTGCAATTTTCACAGTTCCTAGGGGAGGTAAGTATTTGTTAGTTTTACCAGGTAAGTAAGACACTTACAGGGTTCAGTTCTTGGTCCAAGATAGCCCACCGTTGGGGGTTCAGAGCAACCCCAAAGTCACCACACCAGCAGCTCAGGGCCGGTCAGGTGCAGAGTTCAAAGTGGTGCCCAAAACACATAGGCTAGAATGGAGAGAAGGGGGTGCCCCGGTTCCGGTCTGCTTGCAGGTAAGTACCCGCGTCTTCGGAGGGCAGACCAGGGGGGTTTTGTAGGGCACCGGGGGGGACACAAGTCCACACAGAAATTTCACCCTCAGCAGCGCGGGGGCGGCCGGGTGCAGTGTAGAAACAAGCGTCGGGTTTGTAATGGAAGTCAATGGGAGATCTAGGGATCTCTTCAGCGCTGCAGGCAGGCAAGGGGGGGGTTCCTCGGGGAAACCTCCACTTGGGCAAGGGAGAGGGACTCCTGGGGGTCACTCCTCCAGTGAAAGTCCGGTCCTTCAGGTCCTGGGGGCTGCGGGTGCAGGGTCTCTCCCAGGTGTCGGGACTTTGGTTTCAAAGAGTCGTGGTCAGGGGAAGCCTCGGGATTCCCTCTGCAGGCGGCGCTGTGGGGGCTCAGGGGGGACAGGTTTTGGTACTCACAGTATCAGAGTAGTCCTGGGGTCCCTCCTGAGGTGTTGGATCGCCACCAGCCGAGTCGGGGTCGCCGGGTGCAGTGTTGCAAGTCTCACGCTTCTTGCGGGGAGCTTGCAGGGATCTTTAAAGTTGCTGGAAACAAAGTTGCAGCTTTTCTTGGAGCAGGTCCGCTGTCCTCGGGAGTTTCTTGTCTTTTCGAAGCAGGGGCAGTCCTCAGAGGATGTCGAGGTCGCTGGTCCCTTCGGAAGGCGTCGCTGGAGCAGGATCTTTGGAAGGCAGGAGACAGGCCGGTGAGTTTCTGGAGCCAAGGCAGTTGTCGTCTTCTGGTCTTCCGCTGCAGGGGTTTTCAGCTGGGCAGTCCTTCTTCTTGTAGTTGCAGGAATCTAATTTTCTAGGGTTCAGGGTAGCCCTTAAATACTAAATTTAAGGGCGTGTTTAGGTCTGGGGGGTTAGTAGCCAATGGCTACTAGCCCTGAGGGTGGGTACACCCTCTTTGTGCCTCCTCCCAAGGGGAGGGGGTCACAATCCTAACCCTATTGGGGGAATCCTCCATCTGCAAGATGGAGGATTTCTAAAAGTTAGAGTCACCTCAGCTCAGGACACCTTAGGGGCTGTCCTGACTGGCCAGTGACTCCTCCTTGTTTTTCTCATTATTTTCTCCGGCCTTGCCGCCAAAAGTGGGGCCTGGCCGGAGGGGGCGGGCAACTCCACTAGCTGGAGTGTCCTGCTGGGTTGTCACAAAGGAGGTGAGCCTTTGAGGCTCACCGCCAGGTGTGACAATTCCTGCCTGGGAGAGGTGTTAGCATCTCCACCCAGTGCAGGCTTTGTTACTGGCCTCAGAGTGACAAAGGCACTCTCCCCATGGGGCCAGCAACATGTCTCGGTTTGTGGCAGGCTGCTAAAACTAGTCAGCCTACACAGATAGTCGGTTAAGTTTCAGGGGGCACCTCTAAGGTGCCCTCTGTGGTGTATTTTACAATAAAATGTACACTGGCATCAGTGTGCATTTATTGTGCTGAGAAGTTTGATACCAAACTTCCCAGTTTTCAGTGTAGCCATTATGGTGCTGTGGAGTTCGTGTTTGACAGACTCCCAGACCATATACTCTTATGGCTACCCTGCACTTACAATGTCTAAGGTTTTGTTTAGACACTGTAGGGGTACCATGCTCATGCACTGGTACCCTCACCTATGGTATAGTGCACCCTGCCTTAGGGCTGTAAGGCCTGCTAGAGGGGTGTCTTACCTATACTGCATAGGCAGTGAGAGGCTGGCATGGCACCCTGAGGGGAGTGCCATGTCGACTTACTCGTTTTGTCCTCACTAGCACACACAAGCTGGTAAGCAGTGTGTCTGTGCTGAGTGAGAGGTCTCCAGGGTGGCATAAGACATGCTGCAGCCCTTAGAGACCTTCCTTGGCATCAGGGCCCTTGGTACTAGAAGTACCAGTTACAAGGGACTTATCTGGATGCCAGGGTCTGCCAATTGTGGATACAAAAGTACAGGTTAGGGAAAGAACACTGGTGCTGGGGCCTGGTTAGCAGGCCTCAGCACACTTTCAATTGTAAACATAGCATCAGCAAAGGCAAAAAGTCAGGGGGCAACCATGCCAAGGAGGCATTTCCTTACAGGGTTGTTCACCAAATTAGGTTGGGTGCACGTCTGATCTGAGGAAAAGCCCCGCTGAGCACAGCAGAAGGCCATGCGCTGTGGGTGTTGGCTGCAAGAGGCACAGTTCCTTAGTTTCACACACTGTCACTGACTCTTTCATAAACTGTTTTACTCACTCATCTCACCCATGTATTGTGGGAAAGTAGACTAATAATTGGGATGGATGGCAGTCTATCACAAGTAATAATGGCATTATTTATGTTAAGTCCAGTAAAGGTGTCAGTAATTTAAACCTGAGCTCAAACCCTGGTAATTAAAACACAGAGTAGACAGGCTTAACTGAAGAAAATGTGTAAAGCATTTAGAACTAGCCAAACAGATACAAAGTAAAAAACAGGACACAATAAACTCACATTTATAAAAATACAGAACATTTTAATGCACATGATACCAAAAACAACGAACATCTAATAAGGAGAATCTGTGATATGAATGTTTTAACTTTTAAATGAAAATAGCTCCAAAAAGCACAAGCACCAACTGCAGGTAACTGCGAGCATTAGAACAGGACAATGGTAAGATTTCAGGATGACCACGATAGAGCATGGGTCAGATGGGACAAAGTTGATGCCGGTCAAAGAGTTACCTTCAGACTTAAAAATTATCTGAGAAGGTAGAGTCTTCAGCAAGGCAAGACAGCAGGCTTGATCTGAAGACAGGCTCGTCAGTGCTGAGTTGATAAAGGATGAGGTCCGGGTGAAGCCAATGACAAAGTGAGGAAAAGCTCTGAGTAGGAAAAACAGGTGTTCGTGCTCCGGAAGTTGTCATCATCAATCAGCTGCTACTCAGTGTAAGACCCTGTGAAGCTTCCTAGTTTCTGACTTAGACGCTTTTCTGGAAGTCGGATTCCTCCAGCAGGGCAAGGCTGAAGGCTGTAGCTGAAGAGAGTTCAACATCAACAAATGGCTGTTGGCATTGGACCCGCTGAAGAAGACTTTCTGCTGCGTGGAAGAACATAGCGGGAGCTGCAGTGAAGTGAGGACTACCAGCGATGCGGGTGGATTAGCTTGACAAGTTGATTCTAGTTTTCTCTCCTGTTTTCCAAGCAAAATGTCTTGTGAAATTTTCCAACTCCCAGGTTTCAATGTTAGGCAGGAGGAGTATGCTGTGACACCAGCCAAGGGTTTCAGAACCCCAGAATCAGGACTGACTCCACAGAAACCATCGCCAGGGTCCAGGGCAGTTGCAGTTCAAACTGGTCAGCTGAGCCCTTCAAGAAAGTGGGCTTCTTGCAGCTTTTGGGTCTTATTTACAAAGAATTGGTGGAGGTAAGCACCGCACATCATTTGGTTGTGTTGCCCTACGCCTTTTCAGAAGGGGCAGGAATGCACCATATTTACAAGATACGGTGCATTCCTGTCCTTTTAGCCAGCGCTGGTGCACAAATTGCAGCTGAGCACCAACGCAAACACCGTTGCACCATGGTGCAGAATGCAGCACATGTGGAAAGAGGAAAAACAGGGGGAAATGTAAGCATTAGGCCTGCTATGGGGGGGGCGGAGGTGTACTTTTTTTGCTGCCCCAGATTTACAATATATTCAAAAAAATCCATGGATGTTGAGTGGGAAAACCCACAACAACACCCATGACACGCATCCCTGACGCAGTGTAAAGCAACAAAGTGACTTGTGCTGCATTGCTTTACACCATATCTACAAGGCCTTGAAAAACCTTGTAGATACGGGTCTGCGCTGTGCACCACCGGAGCATTTAAAAAAAGTGATGCTCAAGTGCCGCTGGGGCATTGTAAATAAACCCCTTTGTGTCCAATCCTTAGGTTCTCCTTACAGGTCTCAACAGGAGGTGTAGTCTTTCTTCTGTCTTCCACAGGTCCAGTAGTGTTCTGAAGAGGGGGCCCGCAGTGTCAACTTTATGCTTGGCATTAGGCTGTGACTGGGGGCAACTCCAGGTCCCTCCCTAACCAATAGGTTAAAAAGTTCCCAGGAGTAACCCTACCCACCTTTGCAGCAGTTCCTGTTGTCCTACATTTGACAATCCCACAGTGTCCCTCTTTACCTAAAACCCAGATGGTAGGTACGTTTGTCCCCTGTCCAGAGTTCCTGTGCCTACCCAAGAGGCATGCCCAGGGAAATGAGCAACCGGTCATCTGTGGTCACTCACAACTGATTCTGGGGCAGCTCCTCTCTCACTGGGATTGGTGCCTGACTGACTAGGGGGGCCTAGGAAAGGGGCACACCTGGGTGTTAGCTTCACCTGCCTGTGACAGGATAGGCTTCTTTGAAGTTAATTAGGTTCCTGGACACAGCTCAGAAGGCCTTCCTATAAAACTTGGAAACTTTCATTCACATGAAACTCATTAAAAAAATATGATAATCGCAGAGAATTGTGACCTGAATCAATCAATCAATCAATCAATCCATTGAGGTAGTGGGTGGGCTCCCGAAGGCCGAAAAAACAGACCAAGATGGTACCTTGATTAGGGATAAAGAATAAAAAATATTGCATGAACTGGTATCCAGTTTGATAAGAAATGTGAAAAAGGGCTACACTCACTGTTCGTCTGGACCCCACTTATAATATACCTCCTGTGGGTTTGCCAATATTCCAGGAACTGATTCCATGGTCTGTGTTGTTTGCCAATTTATGTACAATACAAAGCATTTACACATGGACACATCAATATGACCTTAAAACACCATACAAATTGTGCTTCAGGTAATATCATATATTGTATTTGGTGCCCTTGTAACTTAATATATATTGGTGACACAATGCAGTAAGTGAAAGTGAGGATTGGACAAAATCAAAGTTGCATCCGCTGTGGCTTTGAAACTGCCCCACTGGTCCAAAACTTGCACACCAGCATTTGGCAGACGGCTTTAAGTGGCAAATGATTTAGAAAGTCTTACACTTATCTGGAGGAGGAGACTTGAGCTACACTCTTCAACTTTTGGAGTGCAAGTGGATTGACAAGTGCTACTCCATTAGGAATGGACTAACCTCAATAGAAGAATGGCGTACATTTATTACATTGACGAACTAAGAGAACTGTCTTCACACTGACATAGTTGCACTAAATTCAAGTGGAAGGACTGGTCTATAGCTCTTTGGTTGACGCCACTATTTTTTTTAATAAGAAACTTTATTAGTTTTGCATTGAAACATGAAAACAAAACAAAACCCAGGACTAAAACAAAAAGGGTCACATCCGCACCTCATAGGCATTGCATTGTACAATTCCAACATGGTTAACATAGGCACATATTTGATCCGGGACAGGTCTCACACTGGACGCTGCATCTAAGGCGTAGCAGCTGAATAGGTATCCCATGTCCCAGTCCACCTCCCCCACAATCTGTCATACTTAGCCTGGCATCCCCTTGCTTTGTATACTTTTTTTTCTCACTGGGTGCACCAGTCCATCCCCCGCCTCCACTGCTCAAGTGCCGGTGCCGTCTCTGCCCTCCAGCCAGCTGCAGTGTCTCTTTTTGCCACCAGACATGCCACTCCCAGAAATGCACGTTACACTCTATTGGACCCTACCGCCTCCAGAACACCCAACAAAACTGACAGCGGGGCGGCCTCCACCTCCACCTGTAGGAACCTGGAGACTTCGGCCGCTACCGCATGCCAATAAGTTGCTATGAGCGGGCATTCCTACTCCATATGATAAAAGTCAGTGTTGGGGCCTGCACAGCGGGGGCAGTCAGCATGAGGTCGGACCCCTGCTTTGTGTTATCTGTCGGGTGTGAGGTAGGCTGCGTGCAGATAGTAAGTTTGCACTACATGTAGGCAGGAGGTCATAGTCAAGGTTCTTGGGGGCATCAAGGTGTCTCGCCAGTCCTCGTTGTCTATGGGGCCTACCAGCCCTCCCACCGTTCCCGGAGTCCGCAAAGTGTCTGCGCCGTGTTGGTGACCAGGGTGCGGTATATGCGTGACACTCCCCCTTTGCCTAAGCTGACCATCAGGAATTTGGCATCCACAGGGCTAAATTCAGGGAGGGTCGTACCAGGAGGGACGTGCACACTCAGCGCATGCCTGAGTTGTAGGAATCTATGAAATTGGGTCCCAGTGAGCAAGTACCTCTGCTGAAGCTCCTGAAAGGACCGCATGTGAGAGCCCGCCCAGACGTCATCCAAAAGTGAAATACCAATAAGGTCCCACTTCCGGAACCCCTCCAGGGCAGAGACCTCTCCCAGCCATGTCCCGTGCCATAACGGGGTCTGTTGGGTGAGCCACTGCCACCACCTGTTGCCCCCTGTGCCGCCCTCCACTCCTTCAGTACCACTCTTGTCACCTCTGGGATCCTACGTGGCAGGGGGTTGCCATACAGCATCCCAAGCAGGTCAGGGAAGCCCATAGTCAGGAGTTCAAGTTGGTAAGCAGAATCCAACAAGCCACTCCCAGCCAGTCATTAATTACTAGTGGTGCATTGCTAGGTAGTAGAGATAAAGATTGTACAGCCCCAAACCCCCTTCATACACATCTCTTTGACAAGTGTGAAATGCAAGCCGGGGGCGAGAAGCATACCATAGGAATTGCTGCGCTACTGCGTCCATTTCCTTAAACCATCTTTTGGGTATGTAGTATGGGAAATTTTGGAGGAGATAGAGGAAATGGGGCAGCACCATCATTTTGTATAATGCAACCCTTCCCAGGACATTAAGGTGCAGGGTCTGCCATCTCTGGAGGTCGTCTTTGACCCTCTGGGTGGGCGGTAGGATATTGAGCAACCAGGCTAATTCAGGTAGGATGGCAACAGTCACTCCCAGATATCGGAAGCTATTTCACCGGATTGGAATATTATTCTGCCAGTCGTAGAAATCCCTTGCCGGGTGCAACGGGACCAGCAGGAACTTGCAGGGATTAAGCATCAAGCCAGAGGCCTCTGAAAACAGCCTCAAAAGGTACAGGGCTCGGGGACTGCTACTGGCCGGGTCGGCCAGGTACAGGAGGACATCGCCCGCGTACAACGCTATGCAGTCCTCCTGGCCCGTGGGCCACAACCAACTTTTACTCAAGGGGTCTTCCCTTATAATTTTAGTGAACAATTCCATCGCCAGTGCGAAGAGAAGCGCGGACCGAGGGCACCCTTCCGGGGAATATGGATCTGATATCACTCCGTTCACCTGTACCCGCGCCGATGGGTTGGAATAGAGGAGCTTCACTAAGTGACAGAATCTAGGGACAAACCCAGCTCTCAAGAGTACCTGATGGAGATTTGTCCAGTCCACCGTGTTGAACGCCTTCTTAAAGTCAAGGAGGAGGGGTGCCAAAGGAGAAGGCACGGAGCCACGGTGAGCCAGCGCTGCATGCATGTGATGAATACAATGCCTAGTACTCCTGGTTGGCATAAAGCTGCATTGGACCGAGTGTATCAGTGAGAATATCACCCTCTTCAACCTGGTGGCCAATATCGTGGGCATTGTCTTATCTTCAGTATAAAGAAGTGAAATGGGGCGGTAAGCCGAACACGATGGTGAAGGAGGATCGGTTTTGGGTACCACTAAAGTGGTGGCTTGGTCAAGGCCCGAGGGAAATCCGCCCACCAGTTCTGCCTCCTCAAACATACTGAGCAGGCGAGGGGCCAAGAGGTCACTGCACCTGCTGTAAAGCTCTACCGGAAACCTGTCGGTGCCTGGGGTCTTGCCCTTAGCCATACCCGATATAGCGGCTGTGATCTCCTCTAGTACTGTGGGTTTGTAAGGTCTTGTCTCTCTCCTGCTGAGATTCTGGGGAAGGACACGTCCCCCAACAGGGTGGGTTCGCTCTCCGCTCGGGGTCTGGGTCTTTGCTCGTAGAGACGGCAAAGCTTTCAGCGATTTCATGGGGCGTCCAGGAGATAGCGCCTGTTCCATCAACAATTTCGGGGACGAATCTGCTTGCTAAGGGCTGAGTCGCAAGCCAGTGCAAGAGCTTTCTGTTCTTGTACCCCCATCCGCATACACGGGCTATAGAAGCTCGCCACATGTGCTTCGCCGTTTCAAGAGGGGAGTGCCTGATTTCCTCTCTAACTAGGGTAAGTTGTCTCATTACGGAGTCATGTGCGGAAGTGGTGAGCTGGTGGTCAAGTCGTATTGCTCGAGCCTCAAGGTCTGAGATCTTTTTGTTCCGCGCATGCTCTCTCATGCGGAGGAGATGCCTTGCCTGCCCCCTGAGGGTAGTCGTACAAGCAGCCCAGATAACGCCGGTTGATGTCCTCAACCCCAAATTATTTGTGGGTGTATTCGCCATCTTGTAGGTGCCAGGCATTTAAGGGCCACAAGGGGCGCCGAGTGGCATCCCTGTTATCTATACGGACAAGGAATGGCGCATGGTCCGAAACCCCGTGGGGCAGTATTTCTGCCCCTGAGACTCTGGAAACATCCAGAGCCGGCATTAAGAGAAGGTCTATTCTTGCTTGGGTGTGATATGCTGCCGACGTGTGTGTGTACTGTCGCTCTCTGGGTTGCCAATTCCGCAAGACGTCACAAAAGCCAAGGCCTTCCGCCCAGCGGCGCAGCCTGGAAGCCCATGCCAAACGACTCATGGATGGGGGTCCAGTGATATTGAACTCTGGATTCATAACCGAGTTAAAGTCTCCCCCTAGGATGGTCAAACTCGGGGGAAGCGCTCAGAATGTTAACTGGAAATCCGCCCAGTGTGCCCGACACTTCCGCATAGCGCCCTTGCAGATCCAACCGGGAGGCATTTATCACCATGGGTAGTGAGCGGTGCAGCAAGACACCCATGCCCCTGTACCCCCTTAGAGAAGCCCATGTGATAGACCCTGTCATACCCACCCCGCGCGAACACAGGGTACCTAGAGCCAAGCAAGTGCGTCTCCTGAAGGAAGTCCACAGCAGGTGCGAAGCGGCAGAGGGTGCTAAAGATCGCAGAGCGCTTAATTTTATCTAGGAGCCCATTGACATTCCAGGAGAGAACTTGTTTAGGGAGTTCTGAAGTGTGTGGAGGACCGATACTGGCATGTGTGACTTGTTGGCCCTAGGGCCGTGATGTGACCAACTGAAGAAAGAGAAAAAAGGGTTTAATACAGCTACTATTCAACTGCAACAGGACTATGGATTGCCATAATAATAAGTCTTCCCGTCCCTCCAACTGCCTCCCCCCCATACTTCCAACCCTGAAGCATCTCTCGCCCACAAACACAACCAAACCCTTGAAAGCAAAGTGTCTGTCTTGTGGTGTGGAGTAGTGGACCCCTCCATATGGTCGGAGTTCTGCAATGCTGTTGCCCCTCGTCTCATGTCCATTTTGGACCAGAGGTTGCCCTCTCACCTCCTCCCAAGTCATCTTGAGTCCTAATGGTCATTGTATTATGATAGTGAGGAGGATTGACTGAGGCGATCATCCTCAAGGAGCAGCACGGGTCTCCCGTCATCCGGGCCATCCAGCGTAGTCCGTTCGCCAGGGAGCAACTCAGGTCATTCCGCCTCCGACGGTGGGACCGGGTACGTCTGCACCCGCTATGCAGACCCGACAAATCACTACTTCTGATCCCCAGGGATTTATCCTTTTTTTGGGAGGGGATCCTCCGGGCAACGCGGTGTTCCTCGGTGAGCCTGTCCCATGCAACTTCAGGCGAGTCAAAGAAGAAAGACTTCCTATTCATGAGGACCTTAAGGCGTGCCGGAAAGAGGAGCATGTAGGTCAGCTGCATTGCCCTTAGCTTTTGCTTGACTTCTTCATATGAGCGACGTTTCGCCTGAACTTCCTGGGTGTAATCTGGGAAGATAAGGATCCTATGGTTGTCCCAGAGGAGATCAGGGTGTGATCTTTCTTCTCTAAGGATAGTTTCACGGTCTCTGAAGTTGAGAAGTCTAGCGATCATTGGTCACCTGGGTCCCTTCCGGTGGGGGTCTGGGTGCTAGTGCCCTGTGGGCTCGCTCGACAGCAAACCAAGGGGACAATGGCTGCTCTGAGACCCAGGATCTGATCCAGCGTTCCAGAAACTCGATTGCCTGAGTCTCTTCCACTCCCTCCGGAAAGCCTACAAAATGTAGATTGTTGCAATTAGAGTGGTTCTCTGCATCTTCCACTCTATGATGGAGCTCTCCAGTGCAGGTCAGTAGCTGGGTGACTTTAGTTTTAAGATCCATGATCTCGTCCTCTGCCTGGGAGACTCGATCCTCGACCTCTATGTTGTGACTCACTGCTGACCGCAAGTCTTGCCGCAGCAGGCCCACATCCTCCTGCACCTCACCGATTTTGGTTTCTACTGCCAACTGCGAGGATTGAATGGCTTGCAGGATCGTGCCCACGCCCTCCATCGCCGGGATCTCTGGCATCTTATCACTTGCCCTGTGAGAGGTGGCTTGCGTGGTGAATTGGTCAATGCGCTGTTGGGACACTGGTGGTTGTCTGCTGGCCTTGTCTTTCCCCATGATGAATTTGTGGCTCCGGAGTGTGACAATCTCTCCCGGATCTCTACCTGATCACCCCTCAATTTTGTCACGGGATGCCCAGGTGGATACCACTGTGTGCCGGGATCTTTCCAGGACCCTGTCACGAGAGCCTCCCCGTCGTCCGGGTCGGTGCGCGGGCGTGGGCATACAGCAGGGAACAAGGTCTCTTTCTGGTGGGGGGCGAGCCCCAGCTTGATCAGTTGGCACCACTCTGCGGCCTGCTCCCGTGCTGGGCTTCACAGTTGCTGATTCGTGGCTCCTTGACCGTCACCACTTCCGGCCCTTCGGCCTGCCGTCTCACCCCGCGTGTCCTCCCCACCAGCCCACGGGTCACTCCGGACACTGGGGCCAGGAGGTGTGGAGCCACAGCATTCTCGCCTCCCCTCGATCTCCACTACTCTGTCTGCTTCCCCCGGCCAGGAATCTCAGCTCGGGTGTAGGGGGTTACCCGGTGCCTCCGTGTCTGCCTGGGTCAGCGCCTCTCACCCTCTCCAGCTGGTTTGTCGCTCGTCTCAAGGACCAGGCATCAGGTAAACCTGCGTCCTCCAGGGGCACCACTCCGACTCATGTAGTGCCCCCCGGGCCTTTCTCCTCACCTGCTTCCAGGGCCGGATTCCATCGGTAGTGGCGAAGCTGAATCAGTGGGTAGAGCGCAAGGCCACAACACGCGCATCTGCAGTGTCCTGGATCCACGCTGCTCCCGTTCTCACTCCATTTCTCTGCCCAGCCACGGCACAGGTCAGGGGCCGGGTCACTCCCTCGCCAGGCCCGGCAACTGGACGATTTGCACCGGTGGTGCCAGTTATGTTCCAGGCCCGGCGCCCGCAGGCCGGAGTGGCGGCCGCATCACCTTGCTCCCGGGCCCCGATCTACCTCACTTGGTGACCCCTGGGGCCTTCCTCCTCCCCCACTGTTCTGGGGTAGGATTCCGCTGTTGACTGCCGGACAGATGGAGCGCGAGGTCCCGACTCGCGTCTCCGACGACACCACACCTCTGGACCGCGGGGAAGGCCCTGCTCCTCTGCCTCACCGAATGTGGGCCTCAACTGCTCTCCGCCGTGGCTCCTGATCATGCCCGGGGCCCGTACTGCATATCGGGATCCCCTTGTGTGTACAGGGGCTTATGGAGGGCACACAGGACGTAGGATAGTCGGGCTCCTAATGGCGGATGACGGAGGGGTCCGGAGCACTCTTAGAGGTCGACTGCCATCTTGACACCCGAATCCACGCCCCCTTGTCTCTACTATTTATGGCTTCCTTATGTAATACACTAAGAATTTTGCCTTGAATATGAGTATTGTTTTCTATGTTTTAATCTGATAGTGTAGGAAGTTGGCTCTGTATGTGCTATTTCAAAGTAAGGAATAGCATGCACAGAGTCCCAGGGTTCCCCTTAGAGGTAAAATAGTGGTAAAAATAGATAATACTAATGCTCTATTTTGTGGTAGTGTGGTCGAGCAATAGGCTTATCCAAGGAGTAGTGTTAAGCATTTGTTGTACCTACACATAGACAATAAATGAGGTACACACACTCAGAGACAAATCCAGCCAATAGGTTTTTATATAGAAAAATATCTTTTCTTAGTTTATTTTAAGAACCACAGGTTCAAATTCTACATGTAATATCTCATTCGAAAGGTATTGCAGGTAAGTACTTTAGGAACTTCAAATCATCAAAATTGCATGTATACTTTTCAAGTTATTCACAAATAGCTGTTTTAAAAGTGGACACTTAATGCAATTTTCACAGTTCCTAGGGGAGGTAAGTATTTGTTAGGTTAACCAGGTAAGTAAGACACTTACAGGGCTTAGTTCTTGGTCCAAGGTAGCCCACCGTTGGGGGTTCAGAGCAACCCCAAAGTCACCACACCAGCAGCTCAGGGCCGGTCAGGTGCAGAGTTCAAAGTGGTGCCCAAAACGCATAGGCTAGAATGGAGAGAAGGGGGTGCCCCGGTTCCGGTCTGCTTGCAGGTAAGTACCCGCGTCTTCGGAGGGCAGACCAGGGGGGTTTTGTAGGGCACCGGGGGGGACACAAGCCCACACAGAAATTTCACCCTCAGCGGTGCGGGGGCGGCCGGGTGCAGTGTAGAAACAAGCGTCGGGTTCGCAATGTTAGTCTATGAGAGATCTCGGGATCTCTTCAGCGCTGCAGGCAGGCAAGGGGGGGGTTCCTCGGGGAAACCTCCACTTGGGCAAGGGAGAGGGACTCCTGGGGGTCACTTCTCCAGTGAAAGTCCGGTCCTTCAGGTCCTGGGGGCTGCGGGTGCAGGGTCTCTCCCAGGCGTCGGGACTTTGGATTCAAAGAGTCGCGGTCAGGGGAAGCCTCGGGATTCCCTCTGCAGGCGGCGCTGTGGGGGCTCAGGGGGGACAGGTTTTGGTACTCACAGTATCAGAGTAGTCCTGGGGTCCCTCCTGAGGTGTTGGATCTCCACCAGCCGAGTCGGGGTCGCCGGGTGCAGTGTTGCAAGTCTCACGCTTCTTGCGGGGAGCTTGCAGGGATCTTTCAAGGCTGCTGGAAACAAAGTTGCAGCCTTTCTTGGAGCAGGTCCGCTGTCTTCGGGAGTTTCTTGTCTTTTCGAAGCAGGGGCAGTCCTCAGAGGATGTCGAGGTCGCTGGTCCCTTTGGAAGGTGTCGCTGGAGCAGGATCTTTGGAAGGCAGGAGACAGGCCGGTGAGTTTCTGGAGCCAAGGCAGTTGTCGTCTTCTGGTCTTCCGCTGCAGGGGTTTTCAGCTGGGCAGTCCTTCTTCTTGTAGTTGCAGGAATCTAATTTTCTAGGGTTCAGGGTAGCCCTTAAATACTAAATTTAAGGGCGTGTTTAGGTCTGGGGGGTTAGTAGCCAATGGCTACTAGCCCTGAGGGTGGGTACACCCTTTTTGTGCCTCCTCCCAAGGGGAGGGGGTCACAATCCTAACCCTATTGGGGGAATCCTCCATCTGCAAGATGGAGGATTTCTAAAAGTTAGAGTCACCTCAGCTCAGGACACCTTAGGGGCTGTCCTGCCTGGCCAGTGACTCCTCCTTGTTTTTCTCATTATCTTCTCCGGCCTTGCCGCCAAAAGTGGGGCCTGGCCGGAGGGGGCGGGCAACTCCACTAGCTGGAGTGTCCTGCTGGGTTGGCACAAAGGAGGTGAGCCTTTGAGGCTCACCGCCAGGTGTGACAATTCCTGCCTGGGGGAGGTGTTAGCATCTCCACCCAGTGCAGGCTTTGTTACTGGCCTCAGAGTGACAAAGGCACTCTCCCCATGGGGCCAGCAACATGTCTCGGTTTGTGGCAGGCTGCTAGAACTAGTCAGCCTACACAGACAGTCGGTTAAGTTTCAGGGGGCACCTCTAAGGTGCCCTCTGTGGTGTATTTTACAATAAAATGTACACTGGCATCAGTGTGCATTTATTGTGCTGAGAAGTTTGATACCAAACTTCCCAGTTTTCAGTGTAGCCATTATGGTGCTGTGGAGTTCGTGTTTGACAGACTCCCAGACCATATACTCTTATGGCTACCCTGCACTTACAATGTCTAAGGTTTTGTTTAGACACTGTAGGGGTACCATGCTCATGCACTGGTACCCTCACCTATGGTATAGTGCACCCTGCCTTAGGGCTGTAAGGCCTGCTAGAGGGGTGGCTTACCTATACTGCATAGGCAGTGAGAGGCTGGCATGGCACCCTGAGGGGAGTGCCATGTCGACTTACTCGTTTTGTCCTCACTAGCACACACAAGCTGGCAAGCAGTGTGTCTGTGCTGAGTGAGAGGTCTCCAGGGTGGCATAAGACATGCTGCAGCCCTTAGAGACCTTCCTTGGCATCAGGGCCCTTGGTACTAGAAGTACCAGTTACAAGGGACTTATCTGGATGCCAGGGTCTGCCAATTGTGGATACAAAAGTACAGGTTAGGGAAAGAACACTGGTGCTGGGGCCTGGTTAGCAGGCCTCAGCACACTTTCAATTGTAAACATAGCATCAGCAAAGGCAAAAAGTCAGGGGGCAACCATGCCAAGGAGGCATTTCCTTACACAACCCCCCCCCCAAACGAAAGAGGATGAGACTAACCTTTCCCAAGAGAGTCTTCATTTTCTAAGTGGAAGAACCTGGAAAGGCCATCTGCATTGGCATGGGCAGTCCCAGGTCTGTGTTCCACTATAAAGTCCATTCCCTGTAGGGAGATGGACCACCTCAACAGTTTAGGATTTTCACCTTTCATTTGCATCAGCCATTTGAGAGGTCTGTGGTCAGTTTGAACTAGGAAGTGAGTCCCAAAGAGGTATGGTCTCAGCTTCTTCAGGGACCAAACCACAGCAAAGGCCTCCCTCTCAATGGCACTCCAACGCTGCTCCCTGGGGAGTAACCTCCTGCTAATGAAAGCAACAGGCTGGTCAAGGCCATCATCATTTGTTTGGGACAAAACTGCCCCTATCCCATGTTCAGAGGCATCAGTCTGCACAATGAACTGCTTAGAATAATATGGAGCTTTTAGAACTGGTGCTGAGCACATTGCTTGTTTCAGGGTGTCAAAGGCCTGTTGGCATCCTACAGTCCAGTTCACTTTCTTGGGCATTTTGTTGGAGGTGAGTTCAGTGAGGGCTGTCACAATGGATCCATATCCCTTCACAAACCTCCTGTAATACCCAGTCAAGCCAAGGAATGCCCTGACTTGAGTCTGGGTTTTTGGAGCTACCCAGTCCAGAATAGTCTGGATCTTGGGTTGGAGTGGCTGAACTTGGCCTCCACCTACAAGGTGTCCCAAGTAAACCACAGTTCCCTGCCCTATCTGGCATTTGGATGCCTTGATAGAGAGGCCTGCAGATTGCATAGCCTTCAAAACCTTCTTCAGGTGGACCAGGTGATCCTGCCAGGTGGAGCTAAAGACAGCAATATCATCAAGATAAGCTGTGCTAAAGGACTCCAAGCCAGCAAGGACTTGATTCACCAACCTTTGGAAGGTGGCAGGGGCATTCTTTAAACCAAAGGGCATAACAGTAAACTGATAATGCCCATCAGGTGTGGTGAATGCTGTTTTCTCTTTTGCTCCAGGTGCCATTTTTATTTGCCAGTACCCTGCTGTCAAGTCAAAGGTACTTAAGAATTTGGCAGCACCTAATTTGTCTATGAGCTCATCAGCTCTTGTAATTGGATGAGCATCTGTCTTGGTGACAGAATTGAGCCCTCTGTAGTCCACACAAAACCTCATCTCTTTCTTTCCATCTTTGGTGTGAGGTTTGGGGACTAAGACCACTGGGCTAGCCCAGGGGCTGTCAGAGCGCTCAATTACTCCCAATTCCAGCATCTTGTGGACTTCCACCTTGATGCTTTCCTTAACATGGTCAGATTGTCTAAAGATTTTGTTCTTGACAGGCATGCTGTCTCCTGTGTCCACATCATGGGTACACAGGTGTGTCTGACCAGGGGTTAAGGAGAAGAGTTCAGTAAACTGTTGTAGGACTCTCCTACAATCAGCTTGCTGTTGGCCAGAGAGGGTGTCTGAGTAGATCACTCCATCTACTGTGCCATCTTTTGGGTCTGATGACAGAAGATCAGGGAGAGGTTCACTCTCTGCCTCCTGATCCTCATCTGTTACCATCAACAGATTGACATCAGCCCTGTCGTGGAAGAGCTTAAGGCGGTTTACATGGATCACCCTCTTGGGGCTCCTGCTTGTGCCCAGGTCCACCAAGTAGGTGACCTGACTCTTCCTTTCTAGTACTGGGTAAGGGCCACTCCATTTGTCCTGGAGTGCCCTGGGAGCCACAGGCTCCAGAACCCAGACTTTCTGCCCTGGTTGGAACTCAACCAGTGCAGCCTTTTGGTCATACCAAAACTTCTGGAGCTGTTGGCTGGCCTCAAGGTTTTTGGTTGCCTTTTCCATGTACTCTGCCATTCTAGAGCGAAGGCCAAGTACATAGTCCACTATGTCCTGTTTAGGCTCATGGAGAGGTCTCTCCCAGCCTTCTTTAACAAGGGCAAGTGGTCCCCTTACAGGATGACCAAACAGAAGTTCAAAGGGTGAGAATCCTACTCCCTTCTGTGGCACCTCTCTGTAAGCGAAAAGCAGACATGGCAAGAGGACATCCCATCTCCTTTTGAGCTTTTCTGGGAGCCCCATGATCATGCCTTTTAATGTCTTGTTGAATCTCTCAACCAAGCCATTAGTTTGTGGATGGTATGGTGTAGTGAATTTATAAGTCACTCCACACTCATTCCACATGTGCTTTAGGTATGCTGACATGAAGTTGGTACCTCTGTCAGACACCACCTCCTTAGGGAAACCCACTCTGGTAAAGATACCAATGAGGGCCTTGGCTACTGCAGGGGCAGTAGTCGACCTAAGGGGAATAGCTTCAGGATACCTGGTAGCATGATCCACTACTACCAGGATATACATATTTCCTGAGGCTGTGGGAGGTTCCAGTGGACCAACTATGTCCACACCCACTCTTTCAAAGGGAACCCCCACCACTGGAAGTGGAATGAGGGGGGCCTTTGGATGCCCACCTGTCTTACCACTGGCTTGACAGGTGGGGCAGGAGAGGCAAAACTCCTTAACCATGTTGGACATATTGGGCCAGTAGAGGTGGTTGACCAACCTCTCCCACGTCTTGGTTTGTCCCAAATGTCCAGCAAGGGGAATGTCATGGGCCAATGTTAGGATGAACTTCCTGAACAGCTGAGGCACTACCACTCTCCTAGTGGCACCAGGTTTGGGGTCTCTGGCCTCAGTGTACAGGAGTCCATCTTCCCAATAGACCCTATGCGTTCCATTTTTCTTGCCTTTGGACTCTTCAGCAGCTTGCTGCCTAAGGCCTTCAAGAGAGGGACAGGTTTCTTGTCCCTTACACAGCTCCTCCCTTGAGGGTCCCCCTGGGCCTAAGAGCTCAACCTGATAAGGTTCAAGCTCCAAAGGCTCAGTTCCCTCAGAGGGCAGAACTTCTTCCTGAGAAGAGAGGTTCCCTTTCTTTTGCTGTGTTGCAGTTGGTTTCCCAGCTGACTTTCCTGTTCTCTTGGTAGGCTGGGCCATTCTTCCAGACTCCAGCTCTACTTGTTCACCCTGTGCCTTGCACTGTGCTCTTGTTTTCACACACACCAGTTCAGGGATACCCAGCATTGCTGCATGGGTTTTTAGTTCTACCTCAGCCCATGCTGAGGACTCCAGGTCATTTCCAAGCAGACAGTCCACTGGGATATTTGAGGAGACCACCACCTGTTTCAGGCCATTGACCCCTCCCCATTCTAAAGTAACCATTGCCATGGGATGTACTTTTCTCTGATTGTCAGCGTTGGTGACTGCGTAAGTTTTTCCAGTCAGGTATTGGCCAGGGGAAACCAGTTTCTCTGTCACCATGGTGACACTGGCACCTGTATCCCTCAGGCCCTCTATTCTAGTCCCATTAATTAAGAGTTGCTGTCTGTATTTTTGCATGTTAGGCGGCCAGACAGCTAGTGTGGCTAAATCCACCCCACCCTCAGAAACTAGAGTAGCTTCAGTGTGGACCCTGATTTGCTCTGGGCACACTGTTGATCCCACTTGGAGACTAGCCATACCAGTGTTACCTGGATGGGAGTTTGGAGTGGAACCTTTCTTGGGACAGGCCTTGTCTCCAGTTTGGTGTCCATGCTGTTTACAGCTATGACACCAGGCCTTTTTGGGATCAAAGTTTTTACCCTTGTACCCATTGTTTTGTGAAGAGGCTCTGGGCCCACCCTCCTGTGCAGGTTTTTGGGGGCCTGTAGAAGACTCTTTACTATTTTTAGTTTTGGTTGTCTCATCACCCTTCCCCTGGGGAGTCTTTGTGACCCCTTTCTTTTGGTCACCCCCTGTTGAAGTCTTGGACACCCTTGTCTTGACCCAATGGTCCGCCTTCTTTCCCAATTCTTGGGGAGAAATTGGTCCTAGGTCTACCAGATGCTGATGCAGTTTATCATTGAAACAATTACTCAATAGGTGTTCTTTCACAAATAAATTGTACAGCCCATCATAATTACTTACACCACTGCCTTGAATCCAACCATCTAGTGTTTTCACTGAGTAGTCAACAAAGTCAACCCAGGTCTGGCTCGAGGATTTTTGAGCCCCCCTGAACCTAATCCTGTACTCCTCAGTGGAGAATCCAAAGCCCTCAATCAGGGTACCCTTCATGAGGTCATAAGATTCTGCATCTTTTCCAGAGAGTGTGAGGAGTCTATCCCTACACTTTCCAGTGAACATTTCCCAAAGGAGAGCACCCCAGTGAGATCTGTTCACTTTTCTGGTTACACAAGCCCTCTCAAAAGCTGTGAACCACTTGGTGATGTCATCACCATCTTCATATTTTGTCACAATCCCTTTGGGGATTTTTAACATGTCAGGAGAATCTCTGACCCTATTTATATTGCTGCCACCATTGATGGGTCCTAGGCCCATCTCTTGTCTTTCCCTTTCTATGGCTAGGAGCTGTCTCTCTAAAGCCAATCTTTTGGCCATCCTGGCTAACAGGAGGTCATCTTCACTGAGAGCATCCTCAGTGATTTCAGAAATGTGGGACCCTCCTGTGAGGGACTCACTATTTCTGACTAACACAGTTGGAGACAGGACTTGAGGGGTCCTGTTCTCCCTATTTAGGACTGGAGGAGGGACATTGGCCTCCAAGTCACTAATTTCTTCCTCTGTGAGGTCATCATCAGAGGGGTTGGCTTTTTCAAACTCTGCCAACAGCTCCTGGAGCTGAATTTTGGTAGGTCTGGAGCCAATGGTTATTTTTTTGATATTACAGAGAGACCTTAGCTCCCTCATCTTAAGATGGAGGTAAGGTGTGGTGTCGAGTTCCACCACCTGCATCTCTGTATCAGACATTATTCTGCTAAGAGTTGGAATACTTTTTTAAGAATCTAAAACTGTTTCTAGAATCTAATTCAAACTTTTAACAAACTTTTAAACTCTAAAAAGACAATGCTAAACAGGGACTTAACACACAAGGCCCTAGCAGGACTTTTAAGAATTTAGAAAACTTTCAAATTGCAAAAATGAATTTCTAATGACAATTTTGGAATTTGTCGTGTGATCAGGTATTGGCTGAGTAGTCCAGCAAATGCAAAGTCTTGTACCCCACCGCTGATCCACCAATGTAGGAAGTTGGCTCTGTATGTGCTATTTCAAAGTAAGGAATAGCATGCACAGAGTCCCAGGGTTCCCCTTAGAGGTAAAATAGTGGTAAAAATAGATAATACTAATGCTCTATTTTGTGGTAGTGTGGTCGAGCAATAGGCTTATCCAAGGAGTAGTGTTAAGCATTTGTTGTACCTACACATAGACAATAAATGAGGTACACACACTCAGAGACAAATCCAGCCAATAGGTTTTTATATAGAAAAATATCTTTTCTTAGTTTATTTTAAGAACCACAGGTTCAAATTCTACATGTAATATCTCATTCGAAAGGTATTGCAGGTAAGTACTTTAGGAACTTCAAATCATCAAAATTGCATGTATACTTTTCAAGTTATTCACAAATAGCTGTTTTAAAAGTGGACACAGTGCAATTTTCACAGTTCCTAGGGGAGGTAAGTATTTGTTAGGTTAACCAGGTAAGTAAGACACTTACAGGGCTTAGTTCTTGGTCCATGGTAGCCCACCGTTGGGGGTTCAGAGCAACCCCAAAGTCACCACACCAGCAGCTCAGGGCCGGTCAGGTGCAGAGTTCAAAGTGGTGCCCAAAACGCATAGGCTAGAATGGAGAGAAGGGGGTGCCCCGGTTCCGGTCTGCTTGCAGGTAAGTACCCACGTCTTCGGAGGGCAGACCAGGGGGGTTTTGTAGGGCACCGGGGGGGACACAAGCCCACACAGAAATTTCACCCTCAGCGGCGCGGGGGCGGCCGGGTGCAGTGTAGAAACAAGCGTCGGGTTCGCAATGTTAGTCTATGAGAGATCTCGGGATCTCTTCAGCGCTGCAGGCAGGCAAGGGGGGGGTTCCTCGGGGAAACCTCCACTTGGGCAAGGGAGAGGGACTCCTGGGGGTCACTTCTCCAGTGAAAGTCCGGTCCTTCAGGTCCTGGGGGCTGCGGGTGCAGGGTCTCTCCCAGGCGTCGGGACTTTGGATTCAAAGAGTCGCGGTCAGGGGAAGCCTCGGGATTCCCTCTGCAGGCGGCGCTGTGGGGGCTCAGGGGGGACAGGTTTTGGTACTCACAGTATCAGAGTAGTCCTGGGGTCCCTCCTGAGGTGTTGGATCTCCACCAGCCGAGTCGGGGTCGCCGGGTGCAGTGTTGCAAGTCTCACGCTTCTTGCGGGGAGCTTGCAGGGATCTTTCAAGGCTGCTGGAAACAAAGTTGCAGCCTTTCTTGGAGCAGGTCCGCTGTCCTCGGGAGTTTCTTGTCTTTTCGAAGCAGGGGCAGTCCTCAGAGGATGTCGAGGTCGCTGGTCCCTTTGGAAGGCGTCGCTGGAGCAGGATCTTTGGAAGGCAGGAGACAGGCCGGTGAGTTTCTGGAGCCAAGGCAGTTGTCGTCTTCTGGTCTTCCGCTGCAGGGGTTTTCAGCTGGGCAGTCCTTCTTCTTGTAGTTGCAGGAATCTAATTTTCTAGGGTTCAGGGTAGCCCTTAAATACTAAATTTAAGGGCGTGTTTAGGTCTGGGGGGTTAGTAGCCAATGGCTACTAGCCCTGAGGGTGGGTACACCCTTTTTGTGCCTCCTCCCAAGGGGAGGGGGTCACAATCCTAACCCTATTGGGGGAATCCTCCATCTGCAAGATGGAGGATTTCTAAAAGTTAGAGTCACCTCAGCTCAGGACACCTTAGGGGCTGTCCTGCCTGGCCAGTGACTCCTCCTTGTTTTTCTCATTATCTTCTCCGGCCTTGCCTCCAAAAGTGGGGCCTGGCCGGAGGGGGCGGGCAACTCCACTAGCTGGAGTGTCCTGCTGGGTTGGCACAAAGGAGGTGAGCCTTTGAGGCTCACCGCCAGGTGTGACAATTCCTGCCTGGGGGAGGTGTTAGCATCTCCACCCAGTGCAGGCTTTGTTACTGGCCTCAGAGTGACAAAGGCACTCTCCCCATGGGGCCAGCAACATGTCTCGGTTTGTGGCAGGCTGCTAGAACTAGTCAGCCTACACAGACAGTCGGTTAAGTTTCAGGGGGCACCTCTAAGGTGCCCTCTGTGGTGTATTTTACAATAAAATGTACACTGGCATCAGTGTGCATTTATTGTGCTGAGAAGTTTGATACCAAACTTCCCAGTTTTCAGTGTAGCCATTATGGTGCTGTGGAGTTCGTGTTTGACAGACTCCCAGACCATATACTCTTATGGCTACCCTGCACTTACAATGTCTAAGGTTTTGTTTAGACACTGTAGGGGTACCATGCTCATGCACTGGTACCCTCACCTATGGTATAGTGCACCCTGCCTTAGGGCTGTAAGGCCTGCTAGAGGGGTGGCTTACCTATACTGCATAGGCAGTGAGAGGCTGGCATGGCACCCTGAGGGGAGTGCCATGTCGACTTACTCGTTTTGTCCTCACTAGCACACACAAGCTGGCAAGCAGTGTGTCTGTGCTGAGTGAGAGGTCTCCAGGGTGGCATAAGACATGCTGCAGCCCTTAGAGACCTTCCTTGGCATCAGGGCCCTTGGTACTAGAAGTACCAGTTACAAGGGACTTATCTGGATGCCAGGGTCTGCCAATTGTGGATACAAAAGTACAGGTTAGGGAAAGAACACTGGTGCTGGGGCCTGGTTAGCAGGCCTCAGCACACTTTCAATTGTAAACATAGCATCAGCAAAGGCAAAAAGTCAGGGGGCAACCATGCCAAGGAGGCATTTCCTTACAGATAGTATGTACTTTTGTTTATTACATTTTTATATTTTACTGTGTCAAAATACATGTCAGGGATGGTTCCCTTATGAACTATCCCCACATTCCTTTTTTCCAATGTGTTCTCTCCCAGCATTAATATAACCAGTTTTCCTGGTTCACCTATTCAGGTTTCCCCAGGCTCACATTGCATATGCTTTATACCACCCTTTTGTGGCAGTGTCTACTGCATACTTCTGTTTACAACTGGCCCTGAGGGGCTCTTAGAATTCACCCATATAGAGTCCTTCATTATAAATGGCTGGAATTTGGTACATTCCTGGGTCATTATTGTTTTCCATTTTTTCAATTCCTCCCATATATCTACTGTTTCAGTAAATTTTCTTTTATTTGGGTCCTCTGCATGAGTACAGTTGCAGGATTATTGGCTTCTTTGCCCTTTCCAGTTTCTTAATTTTTTTTCAATCATTCCGACTTATTTTATTTCATATATTTTCCTTTGAATCAATGTGGCCTGTGCTGTACTGGAGTTTGACGGTCCTTGCTCCTCCACAGCTCCAGGCCTGTACACGCCCCTTCTTCCCGAGGACGTTGAACGCTAGGCCTCTGGATGGCATTTATTTCCAGAATGTCAATACACTGATGATTCCCTTACATATGGGGGATGCTCTGACCGGGAGCACGCTTTACTGCCTCTTAGCTCCTCACTCGACCAGGAACCCTGGCTGTAATTATTAATGTGCTCACGGGTAAGGTAACCTTTTGGGACTGACTCAATTATTATTCAACTTTGGAATCATGGTATGACATTTGTGAGCTAACTATCTTCTGCATCATTTGTACTTTTATAGGGTACTGCCCATGAATATATACATTCTAATTGTGTTGCACTTCGGGTCTTTTACTATTGTGGTAATCTCACCTCAATAGCCTTGGCAAGGGCCTCATATTTTTTTTTTGTAGCCCTTTTGAACATTTACTATCAAACACGATACCAGTTCATACAATTTTATTTTATTCTTTATCCGTGATCCAGGTATCACCTTGGCCTGCTATTTAGCGGTCTTCTGGAGCCCACCCATTACCTCGAATCACACGCTCCTTATAGAGTAATTTCAGTATTTATTTTTTGATGTCTTGCCATACATAATTTTATTTCTTCTATTACTGGAGTAGTGGCTTACAGTATCAATATGTCAGTTCCCCTGGCCATTCCTTGTCCTGATGAGACCCTTTCGTCCACTATAAGGGTCAAAACACCATCAACACTTTACAAGACATACCTCGTCCTCAAATTGGCACACTGTGGGAACTGTCCAGTGATCATTTATGGTTTATGTTGAGAAGGCTGTCTTTTTAATACCAGTGTACCATTGATTTACACTTTAGTTTGATCACCATCTTCCTTTATGGTTATGTTTTTTTGCACCTGGGTTCTTTTGTGAAACTCTCTTACTATTCACTTCACTATGTCAGTGTTTGGAGGAACTTAACCATTGTTTAATGGTTTTGAATACATTTAAATATAACTGGATTGAGTGCTTTTGTCATTCTGTTTTCCCTCTATCTTTGCAAAAGAATGAATATTTCCAAGTTTTTTGATTCATACCCACGTTCACATAGACATTTGGGTCGCTCTTGTTACTCTAATCAGAAGGTCTTCCTGACAGAAAAACAAACTATCTGCTGTTGGAAGTGGCTGTCTCTACAGGGTCATTCCTCTTTCTACTTTTTGGTGGATTTTTGGGTGTTGCTAACCAGTGCTAAAGTGCTTGTGCTTACGCCCCTAAACATGGTTAGATTGGCATATTCTCAATTGTCATATTAAATCTAAATGTAAGTCCCTTGTAGAGTGGTATACCCAGGGCCTGTAAATTAAATGCTACCAGTGGTCCTACAGCATTTATTGCGCCACCCACTTAAGTAGCATCTTAAAACGTGTTTCAGGTCTGCCATTGCTGCCTGGAGGCAGTGTCTACGGCTATGTCAACTTGGTATTTAAAACCCCTTGCTGACCCTTAAACTTCCATTTTATTACATAAAAGTCACCCCTAAGGTAGGCTCCAGGTAGCCCATAGGCCCAGGTACTGTGTAAATAAAAAGAAGGGCATGTACCTTTTAGTTTTACATGTCCTAATAGTGAAAAACTTCCAAATGTGTTTTGTTACTACTGTGAGGCCTAACCCTCCCATATGATAACATTGGGGATTTCTTATTATATTTAATAAGATGTAATTCCTAAACCAGAGATGGCAGATATTTCATGTTTGGTATCTGTGAACTTGAACGATAAACCCTCTATGATGGTAAAGTCTGATTTATCATTAGAAGTTTGAAATTGCCACTTTTAGAAAGTTGGCCTTTTCCTGCCGTTAGCCCTCTGTACCTACATTCTACCTTAGGCCACACGAGCGAGTGTAACGGACAGTTGAGACTTTGTGAATTCATCCCAGACTGTCACACATTAATGGGATTAGCAGACCCTGAACTGGCCATTTACTGACTTACTGGGGGGTGGATGCAGAGCTAAGCACAGCCCTACTTACACATGGATAGGGATAGGCTGGACTCTGCCTCTACTCAATAGGCTTAACAACACTGTATTGTCAGTGCAGCCAGCTAGGAGCCAGGCCAGGGGAGGCAGGAAACTCCTGAAACTTCAGACAACCCTTCTGGAAACATTTCCCAACTTCTAGGAGAAGGATATAAAAAAAGGGTTCTCAGACCCACTCTTAAGTTCACTACTGGACCTGCGGAAGGACTCTCAGAGGACTACCTACTGCTGTGACCAACTGTACACTCTACCAGACTGCTGCTGTACATGAAGGGACTGCTTTTCTGCCTGGAGTCTGCTTCAGTAGCTAGCCCTTCTGTGGTGTCCTGTATTTTCACCTGCACCCAGGACATCAGAAGTAACCCTAATGGGTAGTTTAACTGGCCTCCTGTTCGGAGCCACAGGGACATAACAGGTTTCCAGCCTCTAGAACCTGCACCTGGACCCAGCCTGAGTGACTCTCGAACCCCCAAGAGGTCTCCACCCACACCTGGACAAGTGGTTGTGGTGCTAAAGGTGCCCAACTGGCCATTTTCTAAAAATGAGGACTTGCTATATTGAACACTAAACTTTACAAATTCATAACTCCGGTTTGACTAATTGGATTTTGATAAGTTGTGGTGTCAAATTTTCTATAAATTGGTTTGGGATTTTTGTTGTGTTGTGTTTTCACTGTATTGCTGTCTGTCTGCTGTTTAAATTCTTTGCACATTGCCTCTAAGTTTAGTCTGCCTGATTTTTGTGTCAAGCTACCCAGGGTTAAGAACAGGTTTTGTGGTTCACCCTACAAGGGTTTGTGGCTGTTGCTTGACCAGGGCTCACTCCCCAGTCATCCAACAGCCCAATTTCTTACATCACCCACACCCAAGGGCTATGTCTCAGCTCTGGTACAAGTTCACACCTCATCAATGAGCTATTCAACTCCTGGATGACAGTTGAAGCTCATGCAAGTGGGCTTCTAGAGACTTAAGGAAGGTTAAACGTGACTTTTTAAAAGTACTGTTTGTAAACTAGCTGTAACAAATCCAACTTAACCAATGAATTGGACTAGTGATAAATATTTTAAAAATACAATAGTTAACTCTTTAGTTGGTTTCTAGGCATTTCTAAAATTATTTTATTTTAATATTAACTTGCAGTGCTTTCCTATATAACAGCTAAGCCTGCAACAGTGAAAATAGATGTTGTGGCTTTCTCACTGTAAAGGCATGTTTTACATTAAACTTGTACATATTCAATTTTTAAATACCATGCACCCTGTCTTATTGTGCATTCAAACCTGCTAGGTGTTAATATGTAAGGGTTTCGGTCTGCCAAAATAATTATTTTGTCAGGTCGAATCTGCAGTTTAAACCTGCACAACCAGGTTACTGGTGGCAGGCCTATAGTCATGTTTTGCATTGTCACATTAGTGGTGGCACCAGATGTGCTGCAGTCCACTTGTAAAATTTTCTCTTTTGATTTTGGGTACATTTTGTTTCAATTATTAACGACTTATAGGTAAGCTATATGTACCAATTAGGAATATAGTCAAGATTTACATATTTTAGGAGTCATACCACTGAGGCATGGTTAGAAGAGTTCCGGTGCACAGAATGAAAAAAAATAGCAGCATCAGTCCGAAAAAAAATGGAGATCATGCAAAAAGAGACATTTTCCTACATACGTCACTTGCACTGAGTCTCATTTGGACTCACCTACAAAAATAAACATCAATTATTATCTTTTTTAAAAACATTAATGCTGGTTCTGAAAAGAAACATGTTTTAATTTCATGATTTTTGTTTTAGTTTTACTGTGTTTTTTCGTATTTTGAGAAAAATAAATTAAAAACACAGCTTTAACAGTGGGATACGAACTGGAAAAAATATTTCTTGTAAGTCCCTTAGTGGAGAAGCATTTGATTTTTTCATGCTATCCTACCTGGCTCTCTACAAGAGATGACCATCGTGCACACCAACCAATGGAAGCCAATAGTGGCAAAGCACAGATCAACCACATCTCATTTTGCTCCTGCCAAAGGACCTCTTGAGGCAATACCTCACCATGGAAGGATGGTGTGCCATAATGCTGAGGCAGATGTAGTTAGCTCTTCTTCATTCCCTCTTCAATTTTCTCTGCATTGAACTGGTGTTCATGCCCAGCATTAAAATGCTTGTGCATGGAAGATGTCCAGAAACTGTACTTGCCTAGAATCCTGTTGCACAATGTGCATGTCACATACTATATCGCCTGCAGGGATAGTAAAGAAATCAAACATGATGAACTTGGATGGTGCTCTTGGACCCTTGGTGTGGATATCTTCTTTTTCTTCATTGCTCCCCTGAGCATGTTCCTCCAAACTTCCCGACTTCCCTTCTCCTGTTGTTCCTGTTCAGAAGCAATTGCTAAAGACCAAAAGTTTTGAATCCCCAAAAAAGGAAAGAGCGGCAGAAAGGTAGATAATATCCTATGCTGCAGTGCTCTCACGTGGCAAGGAGTGTAATGATATGTGCAAGAAGGTCAAGGACTATTCGAACATGGACCTGCACATTCTTGCAGGAGTGGAAATTTTACTGATGACTTTATTAATCAATAATGTACTGATCATTGATAAACTAATATGTGAAAAGCGGGTGACTTTTGTAAATGGCCACCATAATTCATTTTGTTTTCTACATAGGCTAACTTTAGTTAAAATTGCAGTTGTTTTCCATTGCTCAATGCTTGCTTAAAAGAGTGTGATTAATAACTTATAGACGTGGAGACAGCTACACCTAGTGGGATTTTGTGTTACGTCTTACAAGGTCAGATTTATTAGGTCATTGCTCGAGTTTGACTGTCCTATTGTTTAGAGAATTGTCACTAACGTGTGGTTTCTTCCTCGAGGGTGGAAGTAGATGGAAATTATGTAAGATGTTTCTTCCTGAACCTAAGATTGAGACGAGGTGGAACAATGGATCCACAGACGAGACGGAAGAGTAGAAGAAATTGTTATAAACTGAGCCTGGCTAATGATTACGTAAATGAAATGTTGAGAAATGAAAATTCAATGTACTATGAATGTGTAACTTTTGGTTATCTGACTTTAGTTTTATTGGCTGAATGTATAAACATGTCTTGACCAATGATGAGTTTTGTGGAAATTAATATAATGTTCTGTCACCTATTCTTGGGTGTTGATTCTGATGTTCCTGTTCGTTGTTGATCTTGGGAGAGAGTTGGGTTAACAGTTGATGCAGACCAGTCTTTACGAGTTTTTCCAGTGATATATCGGTCATGAACGCTTGAGGGATTTACAGATCGTCCTACTGATTGTGTCCCCTTGCTGAAGTAATCTTCTTGTTGTTGTTCTATGTTTAATGTATACGTTGTGTATTATTATATGTGTCTTTATATATGTCCCATTTTCATAAATTATTTGCTGCATAATGATAATACTTTTTGCTATTACCTGAGCTAGTATATTTTTCTAAATTTGTGTTTCTAAATTCTTTTTCACATGAAACCCAACATGTTAATGCTAACTAGTGGTTAATGATGGAACTTGTGTTTACATGCTTATGATTTATATTGACGTTCTTTGATCTATTGCTCAAATGTATTTTATTTCACTGTTGAAAATATTGGTGTTATTAAGTTGCGTTATAATACTTGAGATAATTTGTTAACTTTCTTTGATTAAGCTCAGGAATATAAGGTGTTCTAATCAGCCGTTGATGATTCTATATGCTTATCATTTATGTTTGAGAATTATTTTCGTGACCTTAGCGTTGTTAATATAGGGAAATAAACGTATAATCCTTCTTAATAAACTGGTGTGGTTATTGCATAGCGATTAGATTATTGATTTCTTGTTTATTGATGTTTATTATGACATACATCCTTGACATCCCCTCAAATCTATGTTGTGTCGATCCATTGACCTAAGGCGCTAAATCCACTATTTAGTTTGAGGTAATATCTGGGATTTCTTGGCGTTGCAGCATTCTCAGGAGTCAAGGAAACATCTCCAGCGGTCTCCCAGTATTTGCGGGTCCACTGTGATTCTGAGGCATGCCGTAGAACAGCAGTTTCGGTTCACAGAGCCACTAATCCTAAAAGGCTTATGATGTGCACATTTTGGAATGCATGACTACAAGTATTAAAGTTGCACTTAGGAATTACTAAAATAATAAAAAGCTATTATTTAACTAACCAAACACAACTTTCAAAAAAATTGTACCCATTTGTGGCACATAGAAGTTCTACCTTTCTAATCATGCAAGAGCCATTAACCTGGACATAGAGTCACAGCACCTTACCATTATTGTTATTGGAGACACAGTATCCATATTTTCAGAGAAACAAAAGAAAGAGGCATTACGTGGGTAAACAGTCAATGATATTCAAACAAATGTTTTACATCCTATAAAAACAAGGAGCCCACCATGTGTAGGACACCATTTTCAGTTTGTTCTCTGAGAGTGAGAGAAAGAAGCTTCTGCTGTGACCAGGATGGCATCCCAACAGACTGGGCAAATCCAAGAAGCATAGGAACCGGTCAAGGGTAGTCCTCTGCTGAGTGACAGCAAGATGATAATGTTGTGGAGGTGGACAACTTTGAGGGCTGGAAGGGCTGATCCGTCAGGGTAAGAGTCCCTGGTGTTTACTTTTTTCCCCACACACCAGGAAGGGTAATAGAGTGATCTGATCCTGCAAAGAAGACATCCTAGGGTGTATTTGTTAGGCACAAGTGGCATTGTGAAACACCTCAGAACCATACACTCAAATGAGTTCTCCTGAGTAGCGACAGGAGGAGAGGAAGGAGGAAGCCCTTCCACTGGAATCCCTTCAAGCAGCAGGAGACCACAGATTAAAGAGGTTCTCTATGTTATGTAATCAATGTAAATATACTTTTGTTAGGGAGATTTGCACAAAAATGCAGCAGCACTTGAAAAAGTCCCACAAGACCTTCTTACAGTTTTTTAAAAAGTGAAGAAGAGTTAAAAGAAAATGATTTAAGAAAATAGTTTGAAAAAAAGTTATTAAAAAAATAATAAAATGTTAAAACAAAAAAAGAGTTGCACATAAAACACTACAAAAGGTTTCCACTTTAAGAACCTTTAAAAAACAAAAACAAAAAAAGGGTTTTCTGCCCATGTTGTGATGAGCAAGGAACATAGCCGGACGGCTAAAGGCTGTATGCAGCAATGTTGGATGCTAATAGTGGGTGAGTGTGGCACCTGGCTGCAGGCCTAGCCCTGTGGGCACCCCCCTTTGCGTATGGCGGATTACCATATGTATGTAGTGGGGTTTGCCTGCTTGTCCCACAATCCCAGCTGAGTACAGCCAAGTGCTGCATGGTTTGCCTTCAGGTTGTGGCCAGGGCCTGGCCAGAGGCTAGGCCTGCAAACAACCCACACTGCTCATAGCCAAAGGCCAGGTACAGTTTAGCTGATGCAGCTGATTGCCTATGGTGGCCTGAGTGCAGGGCCTGCAGTTAACTCTTATGGCACACAGCTAAAGGACATTCACAGCACTGGTTGGTCGTCTGCACTGAGTTGGGCAAAGGGTCTGGCTGTAGGCCAGGTTCTGCAGCTAGTCTCCACAAAATGGGGTTTTGAAGTTAAGAGTCATAAAAAACATGAAATAACCTGAAATAGCAAAGTTAGAAACTGAGTTATGGTTTTGGCACAACTACTAAAATTTCAAAGTTAAGGTTTGTATCCCAAATCCCCTGCATCATTTTTTTACTCTAGTCCAGCAATGCAGGACTTTAGCACCACAGAGGTGTCAGAATGTCTGCCACATCTCGGCAAACCTGAGACATGGAGCTGTGTGTTGTTAATACAGCGCATCCATAGAGTTGGTAGGGGTCCCTGGGCAATGTAAGAAATCTGATGCATCAGACCTGATGCATCACATTCTTGTAAATGAGGCCCATAGTTTTTACGGTTAAAGTGAGACAAACATAAAGAAGCTTCTTAAAAACAGTCAGCCATAACTTCTGCAATGATTTGTTTTGCTGATTCAATGGATGGATGTGTTAACGCGTCCTTCTATGTCAATTAATACACATTAGGACTCGTTTTAGGCCGATGAATCTTTTGACCCAGTGGTGAGACACCGTAAGACGAGGTAACTGATCAATATGTCAAGCAATATATCAATAATATCATCAACATATATCACCACAATATATTTCAGTTTAGACATTGGTTAAAACTGTCGGCGCGACCATGACCTTTCAGTCATGAATAACCACACCTTTATTGAAGTTTTGTGAATTTTATTCCCTATTGATTACAATCTAATAGCAAATGTATTAATCTCAAAACCAAAAAAACAAAAGAGCATAGTCACGATATGGCAATTGTGATAAGATTTTGACAATGCGAAGATAACAAACATTAAACCACTAATATATGATATATACACAAATCAAGTACGTAAAACAGCATATACGTCTCAGTTCAGCATAGCACAATGTCAGTCACGTTCGTTGCGTCAGTCAGGGTGAACCCTAACCTATCCACTAATTAGCATCAGCATGTTGGACTTCATGCAAAACAATTTAGAACATCGATTTGGAAAACATCTAACTAAGGTCTCCAATCAAAAATACAGCAGTTGGTACCTAGAAAGGAAAAGCAAATGGACAAATTACAAGAGCAACTGTCATAATTACCCTCCTCGGAATGAGTCAGCATACGGGTTCAGACTTCGTCTTCAGGACATCAGTTGGATCGTCGTCAGTCTATCTAGTCTAAGGGCAGGGGACACTTCCCTCATAAGGAAGAAAAGTGTAATGGGGCAAGCTAAAGGGTGAGGATAGTTTATTAAGTCTCAAGTCTCCAGACAGAGTGACAGAGTTTCTGGATGCAATTAATATCATTCCCTACCTAGATCTCTTGAGTCTTCTGTGTCATGGGTTTTTATCCCTTTTCGTGATACCTTCCCCCAAAATTCTATTGGATAGTCATTACACCCCACTATCTTTAACCTATCAAATTATACATTAAGTAATGCACTTGTCATCCCGCGATAATTTATAACACTTTGATTGGTCTTCACAATTGACGTTTTTCGTAGGTGGCACATCCAGGGTTACTTCATTCTCTGGCACATTCTTCGGGTCAAAAGTTCTCTTTTCCATGGTTGAACGTCCTTGGATGTTTCAGTAAGTGTTGCAAAAACGTATAAAACTTATACTAAAGCAGCTAGCATGCGAGTGAGAAAATGTATCACTTTGCAACATAAAACAAAGAAAAGAACACATGCTGGGTCATGGCCTTTTGCGAGTCAGCACACTGGAGAAGCAGAAAAGCATGCTTTAATATGAGAGCTACACAGCTAATTCTTCGACTCATGCTAACTTACGGCTTATGGGTTCTAATAAATGCAATCTTCGTAAATGTTAATGTATTCAATTAATCATAATATAAACAATCATTTCTTATAATTGACATTTGTATATGCATACAATAATTCTCTTCTATTATAAGTACGTTAGAATACATTTCAAATGAATAATATTTTTATGACTATCAATGCAGTATTCATTAAGTGTAAGCAATTCACAACTAATGTATGTAACATTTAAACTACGCTCTCTCAGTCCCTCCTCTGATGACGCTCGTCATCACACAAATCCTTCTTTGATCTAATTTTTCACTTTGCGCATAATACACATTTCAACATCTTGCCCTTTATGAGAACTTTCCCATATCTCATTGAACATTTTCTCTCTTTCACTTTCTTCATTTTTTCTGGTTCTTTTGGTCCAATTTCTTTTTACCTTGTCATTTATTTTACATGCCTCCCATAATCCTAATAAACAAACCAAAATAATTAATAGACCCATTAATATTTTTGCAAGTACCCCATTCCAAATGTTGGTAAGCCAGCTTCCCACTCGGGCAATTCCTTTCCCAAATTTCTCCCAAACACCAAGTTCTTTTAGATCCTTCAAGTCTGTACTATCTCTAGTAAGGTTAGTAAGCATACTTCTAATTTTCTTACTGTTATCTGGAATAAATGAGCAACAATGACGCTCATTAAGCATTTTGCAGACA